>NW_018744697.1:0-600000 GCF_001683475.1 Chenopodium quinoa | reverse complement strand
AAGAAAGTGGTTTATCAGATTATGACATTATGGATTTGGGGTATAGACCCGCTTTGATCCACTTTGGTCTACACTCCGCAAATGTCTTACAACCCATATGATGGCTATACAATTTATTCCTGCCATTGATTCTAGCTTGTTCGCTTTTTTCCTACACATTTAGAAATATATGTAAGCATCAGTAAGTGTAGTAAACAAAAATTCAATAGCCTACTCTAGTGATAAATAAAAACATACAAGTGCGGTTCTAATGGAAAATTTTTCCACAAACTTCTCCCATTCCTTCACCGTTATTTGTGGATATAAATCCCACTATTTCTTATCAGGTTTCTCCTCTTCTTCAGCAACAGTCACATTTTTCTTTGGTTTTTTCCTTCTTTTCTTATAGATCCATCTCGTCATCAAGTAACTTTTAAAGTTTTTGAATCTCTCTTGTACAAAAGCTTCAAAGACATTTCTCTTGGCTGGCTCATCAGGATTATGGAACAGACTTTGTAATAGGCGCAAACATCCACATTAGGCAAGTAAAAAAAAATCACATTTAATTTTAAAAAAAGGTGAATCGAGGCAGCACCCAGGCAGCTGCAGCACCTAAGCAGTAGCCCAGGCAGCTGCAGCACCCAGGCAGCAGCCTAGGTAGCTACAACATCCAGGCAGCAGCCTAGGAAGTTGCACCAGCCTAGGCAGCTGAACCAGCCTAGGCTGCTGCCCGGGCAGCTGCCGGCTGCAGGCCTCGGGTTATGCTCGTGCTTTTTTTTTTTGCGATTTATGCCCTATGAATCTAATCCCGTGAGCAGGTTATGCACTATGTTCCTAAATCATCAACCCGTGAGGTACATCGTCCCAAAATGTTTAAAACAACCCATGAGGTACATCGGCCCACTCAAGTGTGATTGGTATTTTACGAGTTAGTATGCCAACTTGACTAGAAAATTTGTCGCGCCATTGGCCAGTAGGTGGACCTAACTCATCAAACTCAAGTACCATAGGAACCTTGGGTTTCTTGAAAGCTTTTGTTGCACCCCTACTCTTTCTGTTCACCGGTGTTCCGGTTCCCCCATATCTGTCTTCTTATTAACATCATACAACTCGTTCCGGTTGATGTTCCAGTTCCCCCATATCTGTCTTCTTATTAATATCATACAACTCGTCCTCATCTTCATCATCCATATCCTCATCAGAATGAAGGTTCTCATTAGGATCCATGATATGTACACACCTACAGTAACAAGCAAAGTATGTTGTTAGTCATCAGTAATGGCAATCAAATCTAAGGCATCAAAAAAGCCAAACACTTACCCATCTTCTTTGGTTTCATAACAAATTCACATGTAATCCTCATAACAATTCATATATTTAGTGTATATTGCATGCTTATACGTTGAAAATGCAAAAAAGTAAAATACGTCCTGAAATAAACAAGGTTGTAGGAGCTTAAAATATTTAGTAAATAAAACATGCATCAATAAAAGTATCTCATTCGAGTATTCCCTCATTGTGGTCAGATCGAATATAAGTAGCATCATTGTCTACATCAGTTGCTACATCAAGTGTAGGAGCAGTGAAAGGGGGAGAATCATCAAATGCATCATACTCTTCCTCGTCTTTAACCTCTCCAACCCCTAAAATTCTCCTTTTGCCAGCAAGGACGATGGACCATTTTGGATCGGATGGGTTAGTTACATAGAACACTTGGTTAGCTTGAGATGCAAGGATGAATGGTTACAGACTATCCCGCAAGTGGCCAAGATCTACAAGAGTGAAGTCATCATTTCTCACGTTGCGCCTATTATTATCGATTCATTTACACTTCAATAGACCTGCCTTGAACTCACGGTAATCTATTTCCCATATTTCCTGAATTTGTCCGTAGTATGATAATAGTGTGTCAACTGGTGATGTATCATTCGCACTTGCAAACTCTCTTGATAAAGACACAAGAGTGACACCACTATTTTGAGTCGATGAGGATTTCTGATCCCGACTCTCAGTCCAGAATGTGTACCCATTTATGTCATATCACTCAAATGAATGAACATCTTCCTTTAGACCATAAGCTAGCCACTTTATTGTATCAGACACAGTCTCATCCAAAGACGCATCACACGATCATGGAACCACTTCACAAACATCTTATTATGCAACTACATTAGTGCTCTTTCCCCTTTTGATAAAAATTCAACACGCAAACTATCCATGTGCTCTTCTAAATATGGGTGAACCTCCGCAATATGATGCAGCACAAATAGGTGAGCTTGCATGATTTGATCTCGAGCAGCCTAGATCCTTTTTAACCCGATTGTGCCATGACCATCAAGTCTCCCTTCATGTCGGGAAGTGGAAAGCCCAATAGGTTCAGCAATGGCAACATACTCTGCCACAAAATTCCCAATCTCCTCAGACACAATTCCTTGTATCTTACTGCCTTTCGGATGGGATGAATTTCTGACCTTATCTTGCAGTGTACCCATGTGTCTTTCAAAAGGGTAGCACCACCTCATAAAGACTTGACCGCACAACTTAATCTCACGAACCAAATGCAGAATTAAATGCACCATTATGTCAAAAAGTGATGGTGGGAAATACATCTCAAATTTGCACAAAGTTACCACAACATTTTCCTGGAGAGCGTCAAGTGTAAAGGGATCAAGAACTTTGCTGCAAATAGTATTGAAAAACCCACAGAGGCTTGTAATAACTTCTCTCACTTGCTTTGGTAAAAGACCACAAATTGCAATCAGTAGGAATACTTGCATCATCATGTGACAATCATGGGATTTCATACTTGTCAACTTCAATTCTCCATTTAAGAAAACAAACCTTTTCATGTTTGACGAGAACCCAAATGGAAGCTTAATGTCATAAAAACAAGCACAAAACCTTTGTTTCTCTTCCTTTGATAATGTGTAGCAAGCTGGAGGTAAATACACCTTTTGGTTCTTGTCTTTTCCGTCACCTTTCTTCTTTGTGATACCCGTGGCCTTTTCCTTGTACTTCTCCTTACGGTTTTGTCCACCATCTTTGGTTCCCTTTTCCCTTACCTTCGCCTTCCCTACCTTTGCTTGAACCCACAATTCCGGACGAACACCCCATGCTTGCAAATCTAATCGCGCACTCTTTCCATCCTTCGTTTTTCCAGGAATGTTCATAATTATCCCAATAATTGCATCACAAACATTCTTTTCTATATGCATCATATCGAGAAAATGTCTAACATCATGTTCTTTTCAATACTCAAGCTTGCAAAAGATTGATTCCATTTTAAAGAGAGCATGTGGGTCAATTGGTTTTGTTGTTTTACCAAAAACACATGGTATACCCTTCACTCTAGCATAAACCTCCTTTCCACTCAATGGCCTAGGCGCAACCCCCTCCTTAACTTTCCCATTAAAGGCCTTTTTCTGCTTACGATACGAGTGATCGCGCCTAAGAAATTTTCGGGTCCTCACGTACACATTTTTTCCATAGTGATCAAGGTACACGTTCGGTGTGTCATCAATACAAATGGGACATGCTTTATGTCCTTTGTTCTTGTACCCGAACAGGTTGCCATATGCAGGAAAATCATTGATGGTCCACATAAGGGCAGCACGCAATAGAAACATCTCGTTCTTATGGGCATCATAAAGGGTAACACCTTCGTCCCACATCTTTCTCAAATCATCAATAAGGGGCTTAAGGTAAACATCAATGTCGTTTCTAGGTTGCCTTGGCCCCATTATCAAAAGCGAAAGCATTATGTATTTCTGTTTCATACACAACCACGGAGGCAAGTTGTAAATCACTGAAAGTATCGGCTATGTGCTATGTTTGGTACTAAGAGTGCCAAACGGATTCATACCGTCCCTGCACAACCCAAGCCTTTAATTTCTAACTTCACCACCAAATGCCCTAAACTTCATATCGATGTTCTTCCATTGTGGAGAGTCAGCAGGATGCTTCAAAAAACCATTTTTCTTTCTTCCCTCAGCACGGCATCTCAAGTTCTTAGCATATTTTGGTATTGAAAATAGACGCTTTAACCTTGGAATAATAGGAAGATACCATAACACCTTGGCAGGAGGTCCTTTCATACCAGTATTGCAGCTTGATCGCTTGTAACACGACTTACCGCAACGTGGACACTCCTCTAACTCTTCATATTCATTTCGATACAGAACACAGTCATTAGGACATGCATGTATCTTCTTATACTCCAAACCGAATGGACACACGGGTTTCTTTACATAATAGTAGGAATTAGGAAGTTCATTCCCATATGGAAACATATCACATAACGCAATCAACAATGAAGTGAAACTAGTGTCACTCCAATTATACATAGACTTAATGTTAAAAAGTGTAAGCACGACTGAGTGATTTGTGTAATTTTTGGACCCAAGATACAAAGGCTTTTTGGCAGTCTCTTATAATGACTCAAATACATCAGATCGGTCACCAAATTCACCTTCAACATCACGCATCATCTCATCCAAGTGATCACTACCACCATCCTCGGTCTCATCCCCATCACCACCATCATCACTCCCATTTTCTTCTTCAACATGAATCTCAGCACTTTCAACATGCGTCTCATTGCCAACAACATTCTCTCTATACGATCCCTTTTCACCATGCCAAACCCAAACATTATATTGAGGCCTAAACCCATGACATTGTACATGAGCTATGGTGGTATCAACACCATCGACCCTTGTGACATTATTACAATTGACACAAGGACAATAAAGGTAATTGACACCTATTCTGAGCTGATACTGTGAAGCACTCTTGCAAAAATCTTGAACCCCATTAAAAAATTCTAATGTATCACGTCTACCATACATCCAACCGCGAGCCATTGACGTTTTAAATTTCCTTTAAACATACCAACACCTTTCAAACAATGTATAAATGTAACATATATTATGTCAATCAAAGTACATAGCATATATATCATCCATATCGTATAAAAATGAATGCTCCCAAAAGGTCCTTATCATTCCAACCTAACCCATCCTTGAACGTCTAATCTCACTAGTGAATGTATGTCAACTTTTCAATTTTAAGGAAAATGATAGCATTTCCCCCCAGTTCTCCAAGTACACAATGTAGGTAATAACTTACCTACATATGTACACAGAGAACATGGTGAGAAAATGATAAGCCAAGATATTCCTTAAAATCAAAAAAGAGACATACATTCACTACCTAAGTAAGATTAAACGTCCAAGAACAGTCCCAACCGGGGACTATTCAAGACTTTCTCCTATTGAGAAAGACTCGAACGGGTATCTAGACAAATGATGATGCAAGCATTCAATAATTTACATTTATTTTACATTCAACAATAAACAAGTTCATTCATTTATATACTTCTAATAATTAAATTAAGCTACCTACAATCAAACTAAGGTTACTTATATATATAGCATCCATTATATTCATACATTGAAATTTACTACCCACATTTAACAAACTAAAATGTTAACTGTTCCAGGTATGGATCAAAGGGTTCTGCTGGGTGAGCTGGGTCCCGTCAATAACTTACACAAGGCAGCACAAGTAAACTGCCCTCGGGGGTGGCTCAAGGAACCCCCCTCCGAAGCTTAAGCTAGAGAGTGTTTAGAGAGAGAAAGTGTACTTAGAGAGATATAGAGAGTATAATAACTTTAGTGTCTCACCTCCTTTCCGTTGTACTTTACCCTCTATTTATAGGCGTACCATCTCCTTCATAGAAAGTTCAGCCTGGTCAGCTCTGCGGGCTGACTCCACCGGGCTAATGAGCCTTCCTTAATTTCCTTCTCAGTAGTGAGTGCGCACCCTAGGGGCTGGGCGATAGTTTAGCGGGAGCTATCCTATACAACTAGCCCCTCAAGAGGTGGTATGAGGTCACTCATGTCGACTCTTTATATGCAGGTACCGTCTTCTTAACTTAGCACAGCTCGAAGGAATAGCTCAGCAGGAGCTATCCCTACAACTAGCCCCTCAAGAGATGGCGTGAGGTTTGTTCATGCCAGCTGTTCTGAGCGTGTAGCCTTACCGGCCGTGGCTCAACAGGTCGTCCAGCTGAATTAACCTGTATACTCCTAGACCCACAAATCTCTAGGGTGTTGATGCGGCCTGGACACTTGGGAGGTCAATTTCTGATCTTGGTAGTTGTGTTGTCGCACTATCTGTATGTCAAATATAACTCTGTTTCTAAGAAATGACAAGCTCGCGGAGAGGAATTTCGATCACTCCCGCTGAAGTTTGAGAAATGACGAGCATGCAGAGAGGAATTTCGATCACTCCCGCTGAAGTTTGAAAAATGACGAGCATGCAGAGAGGAATTTCGATCACTCCCGCTGAAGTTTGAGAAATGACGAGCATGCAGAGAGGAATTTCAATCACTCCCGCTGAAGTTATGAGAAATGACGAGCTTGCGGAGAGGATTTTCGATCACTCTCGCTGAAGTACTTTTTTTTAGGGCGGGAACCGTTTTTGCATGAATGGGACACGTGTTGACGATCCAGGCCGTCAGTTTGATTTTACTGAATTGACATGGCGGTTTGGTTTTGCCTTGTGTCTAACCGCCCATATATTCCGTATTAATATCACTGTCCCCCTTTTTCACTTATTTTCTTTACTCCTTTTACCTTTCACCTTCCCTTCTTCATTACTCTTGTCATTTCAAAATTTTCGCTCTTTGTCCTTTCTCTTCCAAACGCTCGTGTTCCTCCATTGTTGCAGTAAGTTCTTGCTTCCTCGTCTTTGTTTTTTCCTTAGTTTCTACTTTATTTGTTTTTCCCTCCTTAATTCTTGTCTCTTATTGACTTGTTCTTCTCAATTGTAGATTTGAACTTTCGTCTCGCTCGGGCTTTTGTGTTTGCCATTGTTGTTATACTCTGTTGCTTCTGCAACTTTTTCTCTTAAAGGTACTTACTTTGTGCCTTTTGTTGTTTGTATTTACCCAATTTCGCTCCTTTTTTCTTTTCCTTCACAAGATTTTGTCTTTTGATTCTTCCCAACTGTCATTGTTAAATTTCTTCTCTTTGTTGTTGTTGTAATTGCATTCTTGATTTTTTCTCCTTATTCCTTCGTTGTTCTTGTTTCCTAAACTGATCTTTTGATTTTTGGTGCCCTATTGCCTTTTCTTCTCTTTGTGGTCTTGTATTTCTTTGTAAATTTCAAAATGTCTGACGCTTCTGATAGTCAAAACATGAGTGAGCCTCAAACGACCACTAGATCGGATTCTCCTTCCCGATCCTCTCTTTCAGGTGAGCGTCACGCGCACACTTCCCCTGTTTCTCCTTCTTCTTCTCCTATTCCTGTACAAACAGTTATGCCTTCTGACTTTCCCCCCGCTGCGAGCGGGGTGGGTACTGCTGTGACTCCTGCTGCTGCGTTTGGGTCAGGCAGTAGTCATCCCGCTGAGGGTAGTGCTTTTCGCCCTTTCCAGCGCGAACCCCGTCCTGATTTCTTTGATCCTTATTGCGAGCGGGTGCTCATGATGGATGGGATTCCTTTATCCCATCTCACTTGTTTGAGGATGTGTGCAATTAGGGGTGTTAAAAAATACCCGACCCGACTGACCCGTCCCGCTGTCCCGATGACCCGACTTGATTTAGTCAAGTATTTTTTTTTCATTTTTCCGAAATTCACGGGTCGGGTACCCGACCCAAGAAAATAGCATATTTTTGGGTCGGGTCATGGGTCGGCTTATGAGAAAAGCGGGTACCCGCTGACCCGAATATATATACTGTATTTTTTTTCAGCAGCTCTTTTCTAGTTTTAGGGTTTATATTATTTTCACTTTTATTCTCTTTCCTCCTACAATACAACCGCCACTTTCCTCCTTTTTCTTTAGTTCTCAATTTCTCACAACTCTATTATCTCTCCTTCATCTTATTCTTAGATTAAAGAGTTATTATCTCAAAACTCTTTAATTTCACCTGCTTCTCACAAATCAATTACTTGCTTAATTACTTGATTGCCAGCAAGATGTCATACGAAAAAGTCCTAAACTAAGAAGGAAATTAATTGCTTTATCTCTGTTATAGTGTTATCTATATATAGATCAAGGCATCAGCGGTGAGCATTAAATTGTAATGAATTCGTGAGGGTATACACGACGCATGCAGTGGTGGTGCTTCCAAGTGCGACTGTGTTTTCAGAATTCAAATCTCCTGCTTTGGTTATATCAGTTTTGTTTTTGTTTTGTTTTTATATAATTATAACTGTATGTTTTTTATGTGTGAAACATGTTTGGGATTTTTGGTTCCTAAATTAAAGAATATACGAAGTATTTGATTTTTTTGGGGGAATCTTGTTGTTGATTACTCAAATAGTCGAATGAGCTTGTTATGAATTTTGAGTATTTGAGTATAATTTTCTTTACAATTAGTTGTCAAATTCAATTTATGTTTGATTGAGTAATAGATCTAATAATTGGAGTAATTATAGAAAACTTTTTCTTTACAATTTCATTTACGGCTTTTTATGACTATAATCTTAATCCTCAAAGAGAAAAGTGAGTTCGTTTTCAATTTTAAAATCGGGTACCCATTGACCCGATCCGAGAAAATCGGGTACCCGAAACCCGAGTACCTGATTTTCTCGGGTCGGGACATGGGACGAGTTTCCAACTACCCGAAGATTCGGGTACCCAGATGTTCGGGTACCCGGATTTGAACACCCCTACGCGCAATGCGCCATAAAATGTTAGCTGACGCTGTCAAGGCTAATCCCCCTGACGTGTCTCTTGTTAGCCCTATTCCCCATGTTCATCCTTTAAACAGTTTTTCTTGGCTTGATAACATGGCTGACGTGCATCGGTTTGACCATTGTGTAGTGCGAGGTGGCAGCACTAAGACTCCATCACGGTCTCCTTCTTCAGCTGTTCAATCGGGCAGGATGACTGAGTCTCCTAGTAACCGCTCCTATTATGATTGTCATCCCACTTACGTTGTGGAGCCCGTAGAGGAGGGCATAATCGAGTTTTTTCTTGATGACAAATGTTATGGGCCTAAAAATTGTGTGCAGGATGCTAAGAGGCTGAACCTGGCTGTTGTTGGGCAGAAATTCTATGGTTTTGGGGAGGGTTACGAGCTGGTTCTCCCTGGTGATGGTGCAAAGCTATCAGCTCCTCCTGCTGGTCATATTACTGTGTTCGCTTCACAGCTGGATTTGGGCTTGAGGTTCCCTCTGGACCCCACCCTGGAGAAGTTGTTACGTGCCTTCAATATCTGCATATCTCTGGTGCATCCTACTTCCCTTCATACTTTGATCTGTTTGCTATGGTTTTTGAGGTTTTGAAGGTATCTTGAGTCCCTGCATCTGTTCAAGTCTTTGATGAGCTTGAAGAGATCTGCTTCTGGGACTGAGTCAGGTTGGTATTATGTTGCTCCTAAGGAGAGCAGGGTCTTGTCCTACCCAAAACTTGGCCGTTTCAGGGACTGGACTGCAAATTTTTCTGGGTGAAGGTGCCTTATAATTTTGCTGCACCGCGCAACTTTAGAGTGATCCACACTAACATGGCTGGAGTTGCCGTCTCCCCTTCTGAGCCTGCCTGTGAGGCAGAGGCTTTTGAGGCTCTACAGGGAGCGGGGACTGTTGACTCTAAGTTCCCCAAGATCAGGTTGCCCAACTCCATATAAATTGTGGGCAACGAGCAGCTCTCTGCTATGCGTTTGTGCCATACGCATGAGTCTGGTAAGTTTTCAACATTCTGTCCTTTCTTTTCCTTCCCTTTTTTTTTTATTTTGTCTCTTTGCCTTATTTGGTTTTTCTGCCCATCTCTCTTTTAGGCTACAACAAGTTGGACAAACGCATGCTTGGGCTAGCTGATAATTGGAAGGACCCTTTGACTGCTACTCCTAAAAATCCCCCTCAGCTCTTTGACATGCTGGAGGTGTTTGCGGGCTCTCTGAAGGGTGAAGTGCGTCTGGCTCCTGCTGAGCTGCGGGCTGTTGTTGGCACTACAACTACTGCTGAGCGTGCTGGGTCCAGCTGCGTTGAAGCTGAGCCTTCATCCTCTACTGTTGGGAGTAGGCGTGAGACACGGCCTGCCCCTCAAAGGGCGGCTTCAGAATTTGAGGCGTTAGTGGCGCCTGATGCTTCTCTTGAGAAGCAGTCTATCGCGGCTTCCAGCCGGGTGGCACCTTAGATTTCTGCTGCCAAAAGACAATGTGATCAAGCTTCTGATGATCCAAAAACTACTGCTGTGATTTTGCTGATAGTGTTCTCCAGTTTCCCCCTGAGGGGGCTAAGACCACTACTGTGGGTGAAAAACCCATTTCTTCTGCTGAGCATGTTCTGCTCTTTCCTTCTACTGTTGATGATGCCACTGCTGCGAAGGATATTTATGTCCCTTCTGTTACAGCTACTAACTTCAAGCTCTCTGACGAGACTATCATGGAGCTTTCCAGATTTTCGCCACGTCCCTCCAAGTTGAGGAGGCGGCTTCAAAGCGCTTCAAGAGGTGGGTTCTCCCGGGTAGGGGGTTCTCACTAGCAGGATCGTCCAGTTATTGACTTGGAAGATGATCCAATGTCCCCTGCCCCTGCTAGAGATGAGCCTGAAGCGAAAAAGGCTCGCACCTCTCCTGGTCCTGATCCTCTTGCATCTACATCTGCCAACACTGGGCTTCCAGGTTGGAATGGTGATAGGGGATGGACACTTAGAATTCCAGTGAACTTAACCGTTGTGTTCACCAATTCTTGAGTGATGCTTTTGAGAACCCTCTGTCTGCTACCTCAATTTCTGCTGGAGGAACTTTCCGCCCTACTGGGCTAATGAGTTTTCTGAGGTTCCCATTGATGTCCATCTTCTCCCTATACTCTGTCCAGCTGGAGCTGAGAATGCTCCCTTTCGGCCCCTGATGAATGTGAGGGCTGACGAGTCTTTGTTTGTGGACAACCCTCAAAAGGGTGGTACTTTGAGGTACCGTTTGACTCAAGGAGTTCGTTTGCCCGCTTACTCTACGCACGACTCTGTTAGTCTTCCCGCTGCTACGGCTTATCATAACTTGCAGAAGGTTAGTTTCTGCTTCTGCCTTTTCTTCTTTTTTTTATCTCCTCGTTACTGCCTTGTTTTATAATGCTTTTGGCTTATTTCTACCTTGGTTTACTCCTTTCCTTTTTTGTCTTTTGTGCAGCTTGTCAGGTCTGTTGGAGATTTATCCAATGCCTTGCTGTTAGTGGAGAAGGAGTATCAGAATCAAGGCATTATTCTTTCTAAGAAGAATTTGGAGGTCTAGCAGGCTCAGGCTGAGAGGAATGCTATGGCCAATAAGGTGACTCCTCTGAGGGAGAGGGCGGACGCCCTACAGCTCTAGTTGGGAGAATTTCAGCTCACTCAGACCAAGTTGAAGAGCTGCGAGGAGTAGTTGGGGACCTCTCAGGCCAGGGTGCAGATGCTGGAGGCAGAGATTGCAAATCTACAAGCTGGACACATAACCGAACTGGAAGCTGCTAGGAAAGAGGCACTCAAATCTTTTGCGCTCTCCCCTGTTTTTTCTAAGCTATTGGCTGATCGCCGTGATGGTGGATGGGAGGTTGCGGCTCGGTGCGTTAGCAGCTAGTATGGTGAAGGTGAGGAGAAGCAGGCTCGTTTCAACGCTTTCTGGGCTAAGGTTGAGACTGCAGGCGAGGCTGGTTTGTTTGATCTCCCTGATGATCACCCCCGTGCTGCCGGCTGCAAGATTCCCAACCAAGCTGTGTTGAACTTGGAAGTTCTTCTCTACCCTGACGTTGCTGCGGCTATTGGAGTGGAGTCCTTGGCTGATGATCAATAAAGGTTATGGCGGCTGTCACCTTCTTACTCTAGTGGTTCCTCTGAGTTTCCCTTACCCAGGATCTATTATAACTTGGTAATTTTTGTTACTATCTTTGGGGTGTATAGTCACCAAAGATTATGTTTCCTTGTGTCTTCTTAGAATACTTTGTTTTTCATTGTTGGGTCTGCCTAGCTTAACTTGAATTTGTGTTTTCTTGACCTTACTTGCTCAGTGTTTCCTTGTCTTGGTGGGCGAGGGCTCAGCTTTGTCTATATTGTAACTGACCTGCTGAATGTTTACTCTGCCCTGGTGGGCAGGGGTTCAGCTTTATATTGTATGCACTTTGTGATCTTCCTCTGTTGTTTCGCCTGCTATATATTTCGTTACCTGCAATAGCAGTATCTAGATCTTTTAGCATATCAGCTTTTTTATTACATTTGGTGAAGTCTCGTAGGTTGGGCCTCCCTGTCTTCTTAATTTGGCTGCTGAGTGATTTTTGCTTCTTTGTCCTCTGTTGTGCTTTGCCAGGAACTTTAGTGAACTTTATTCTTCTTGTTCAATCTATTTTAAGTGCTTATGCATTGTGCACTCTATTTATTTCCGATAGAGGTTTGCCTGCACGCTGGTTAATTTATTCGATTGCTGTCTGTCTGGGCGTTATTCCGCTTTTTGTGCTGAGACTTATTTGTGTCAATCAGCTTTCTAATTGCTCGTCTTATGTCACTCAGCTTATTTTGCTGCAATTTATTTTATGTCGTTCAGCTTGATTATGCTGCGACTTATTTTATGTCGTTCAGCTTGTTTCTGCTGTGACTTGTTTTATGTCGTTCAGCTTGTTTATGCTGCGACTTGTTTTATGTCGTTCAGCTTGTTTGTGTTGTGACTTGTTTTATGTCGTTCATCTTGTTTATGCTGCGACTTGTTTTATGTCGTTCAGCTTGTTTATGCCACGACTTGTTGTTTTGTGCCACTTATTTCTCTTCGTAAGGGCTTATTGTATGTCTATCTCCCCCTTTCCTCTCCCCCTCAAAGAGAGGAGCTAGGTGGGACTAAGAGAAACTTAGTGTTGCCCACGTAGCTCATCTTCCTCGTTTCCCTTTATCTCTCCTACTTAAGTTGAACGTGCTAAGCCTCCCCCTCAGGCGTCCCTGAGGTGGTGCCCTGTTTTACTTTGAGCAGGTGAGATGAGGTCTCAGGGAGGGATGCGTTAATTTTCCCCTTTGCGCTGGGGTGTTGTTTGCCTCTAACACTTGCGCGTGTTATTTTTTTATTTTTTTTATTATTTTTTTTTTACTTCTGCACGTTAGTATATGATGCTAAAGCATGATATATTAAAACAAGTGTACGCAACATACTCCTCACGTAGAGGCTTGTAATTCATTGAATAAAAATGGCTCAAATGCCTTAATTGATATAACATGAACTAGATATAGTTTTTGCAGAATTGAAACAACTATCCTTGTTTCTTCTTAAATTCATGCTTCTTAAGCAAAATATTTCTAAAACACATCAGCATTAAAACTGTTTCTTAAGACCTGACCTTCTTGATCTGCGAGGAGGAATGTACCTGGTCCTACCTGCTCGTGGATGAAAGGGCCTTCCCAGTTTGCTGACAGTTTTCCATGTTGATTTCCTCTTCCCACTGCTGCTGTCCTTCTGAGGAATAAATCTCCGGGCAGAAGCTCTCTGTGCTTGACTCTCTTTTTGAAAGCTTTGGAAATCCTGCTCTTTTTGGCTGCCAGCTTGAGAGCTACTCTTAGCCTTACTTCTGGCAGGAAGTCTAGCTCTTCCTGCATGCGCTTTTCGCTTCCTTGTTGTTCATAATGTTGTATTCTCAGGCTGGAAATTTGCACTTCCACTGGGACGACTACATCAGCCCCGTATGCTAAGGTGAAAAGGCTTTTACCAGTGGACTCCTTTTCTATGGCTCTATTCGCCCATAAGACCTCTGGGACTAAGTCTGCCCACAGGCCCTTGTATTCTTCCAGTTTTCTCTGCAGGGCCGTTAAGATCAGCTTGTTTGCTGCTTCTGCCTGGCCATTACTCTAGGGGTGGCAGCCTGAGGCGCTTGCGTATTTGGTGCCCATGTCTTCCAGGTAATCCTTAATCGTGTCACAGTCAAATTGGCACCCTTGGTCAAAGACTATGCACTGTGGCACCCCGAACCTTGTGATGATGTTTTTCCATATAAACGTCCTCACTTGGGTTGCCTTTATGTACTTTGTCGGCTCAGCTTCTATCCACTTAGTAAAATAATCTACCGCCACTATGAGGTACTTTCTTCCTGCTGACCTAGTGGTGAATGGTCCCAATATGTCCATTCCCCACTGAGAAAACGGGATCGAGCTGAGGATTAGGGTCATATCATTTGCTGGCTGGTTTATGACTGGGGAGTACTTTTAGCACTTGTCGCAATTTTTCACATATGCCAGCGCGTCTTGAACTAGGGTCGGCCAATATGCACCCCTTCTTAGGACTTCCACCCCTAATGCCTTTCCACCAATGTGATTGACACATATTCCTGAGTGGGCTTCTTCCATAATGCTTTCTTGCTCCCATTCTGGGATGTACCTCAGCAGTGGCTTTGAGAAGCCTTTCTTGTTGAGCTCTCCATTCATCACCACATACCTATTGGCGTCTTTCTTCACTTTCTTCGCCTGTACTTCATCGTCGGGCAGCGAGCCATGAACTTTGTATGCCAGAATGTCTGCGAACCAGGCTCTCTATTGCCCAATGCAGTTTACCTGCTCCTTTTCAGCAATACTGCTTTCCTCCAAGACTTCAACCATCACTGTCCTTGTGAGGCTCTGTAGTGTGGAGCTGGCTAACTTTTATAAAGCGTTAGCTTGGGAGCTCTAGGGACCAAGTCTATCTGAAAGTGAACTAGCTGGGCTGCCAACTCTTTTACTTTGGTAACATATTTCAGCGTGGCGGCTTCTCTAATATCATACGCTCCTTGCAGTGGACTTTGCTGGCTCCGGCCGCGATGCTCATGCGTAGGCCGGCCAGCGCTGCCTCGTACTCTGCCTCATTGTTCGATGCTTTGAACTTAAACTTTATGGCGTACTTAAATACATTTCCCTCTGGGGAAGTCATTATGACTCCTGCTCCGCTCCCCGTTTGGGCTGAGGATCCATCTACTTCTACCTTCCAGACCCCGATGTCATCCTCTTTCTCCTCATAGGAGACTTCCACGATGAAATCTACTAAGGCTTGTGCCCTCGGTTTGACCTCGAACTCGTACTCGGAAATTTCGATGGCCCACTTTAAGAGTCTGCCTGATGCATCCATTTTCTGTAACGCTTACTCCAGCGGGTGATTTGTGAGGATTTGTATTACGTGCGCGTCAAAGTACGGTTTCAGCTTCCTTGTTGTTTTTACTACTGCGAAGGCTAGCTTTGTACCTTTGCTTTGCCTCGGTCACAACATGGCTCACGAAGTATATTGGACTTTGCTGCTTTTGTCTCTCTACCAGCAGGACGACTGCGATTGTCTGAATTGATGCGGAGATGTACAGCAGCAAATTTTCTCTCAGCTCCGAGCAGATCATTGTTGGGAGCTTAGTCAGATGCTCCTTAATACCCTCAAAGGCTTCTTTTTCTGCAGCCCCCACTTAAATCCTCTATTTCCTTTCAGTAGCTGATAGAACGGCAAAGCCTTGTCTGCTCACTTGCTGATGAATCTGGTCAGCGCGGCCATTCTGCCTGTCAACCTCATGATATCTTTAATGCACTTAGGTTCCGGCAGGCTTAGGACTGCTTCAACCTTTTCCGAATTTGCGTCTATTCCTCTCTCGCTGATAAGGAAACCTAAGAACTTTCCTGAGCTCACTCCGAAGACACATTTCTTCGGGTTGAGTTTGATTTTGTATTTGTTCAAGGTAGCGAATGTTTCTTCCAGATCCATGATATGCCCTGCCTGCGTGACACTCTTGACAATTGAGTCGTCGACATATACTTCAACATTTCTACCCTTCTGGTGTATGAGCACTCTATCCATTGTCTTCTGAAAGGTTGCCCCAGCATTCTTCAGCCCGAAGGGCATAGCTATGTAATTGTACACTCCCCCTTCGGTGATGAATGCACTTTTCTGCCGGTCTGGTTCATGTAGGCTGATCTGGTGGTACCTTGAGAAGGCGTCCATAAAGCTTAGCAAAGCGTGCTCGCTGGTTGAGTCCACCAGCTGGTCAATCCGCGGCGGCGGGTAGCAGTCTTTTGGGCATGCCTTGTTGAGATCTGTGAAATCAACACACATTCTCCACTGTCCATTTGCTTTTTTCACCATAACAACGTTGGCTAACCACTCTGGGTAATCGCAAGGCTCGATGAATCCTGCCTTCAAGAGTTTCTCTACTTCCTCTTGGATTGCTAGGTTTTTCTCCGTGGAGAAGCTTCGTTTCTTCTGCCTAACTGGCTTTATATCCTCCTTCACATTCAGCCTGTTGATCATGACTGTAGGGTCAATTCCTGGCATCTCATCTGCGGAGAATGCGGAAATGTCTTTGTTCCTTCTCAGCAGCTCTATGAGGTGTACACCTACTCCAGGATCAATATCTTTCCCGATCTTCACCGTTCTTGAGGGGTCACCCTCTGTGAGCTCAACTGTGACATGCTCCCCACTGGGAAGTGGTCTGGCTATTTCTTCCTTTGCAGGCTCAAAGTTTTCCATTGCTAACTTCTTCTTGTCCTTCTCCCTGTGATACTCTTTGCGCTTCCTTTTTCTTGACTTCCTCTCAGCCTGCTCAGCGGGCTTCCGCTCTGTGGTTGGTTGCTGCCTGGTCTTTGCAGGCTTCTTTAGAGCAGTTATATAACATTGTTGAGCATTCTTCTGGCTTCCCCTAAGCTTTGCTGACTGCCCGTCATTAGTTGTGTAGGCCATGGCAAGGTGATAGGTGAATACCACTCCGCCTATCTTGTAAATGAGCGGTCTGCCCATGATCACATTATAGGGCGAAGGAGAGTTTATCACAAGGAATTCCGCTCGAACATCACGCCTTTTTTACCTTTCCCCTACTCATACTGAGAGCTCGATTATACCTTCGGGAGTCAACCCTGATCCATTAAACCCGGTGACTTCGTAACTCACCCTTTTCAGATCCTTCTTGTTCAACTTCAGCTCGTTGAACGCGCTGATGTATATGGATGTTGGCTGAGCTGCCTCCATCTATCAGTATCCTGTCCACCTCCTAGTTTGCAATTCTCATAGTCACTACCAGTGGATCATCATGAGGGTAAATTATGCCTTCCTGGTCATATTCGTCAAACGTGGCACGCGGCTGCGGGGGAAGATTTGGCCATCTACGCTTCTCAATGTAGTTTATCTGGTGTATCATCGCCCGCAGATCGGCCCGTGCTTTGTTCACTGTTCCTCCATGCACTGGACCTCCACTGATCACATACACCCTGCCCTCTGGCTTACCATCTTTGTCTTTTTCCCCAGCGGGACCCCTATGACCCCTCTACGGTCAGCGCGGCCTGCTCTATCCTCGTCCTTCCTTCTAGGAGAATCATCGCGCTGCTTAAACTGATTTAAGTATCCTCTCCTGATTAGATCCTCTATGTTATCCTTCAAGTGTGTGCATTCATCGGTGGTATGGCCATAATATCTGTGAAAGTCACACCACTTGCGGGTATCACGGTTTCTATTGACCATCCTTGGGGGTCTCTGCCACTTATCATCAGCTTTGTTCACGCTGAAGATATGAGATCTTGAGTGGGTTAGCAGGGTATATTGGTCGAACCTTCCAGGTCTTGGCCCTCTCTTCAGATCTGACCTTCTCACCCCCACTGCTCTGTTCGCTTCTCTGCGGCATTGCTCTGCCCTGCTTAGCTGGTCAGCCCTGGGTGTGTTCTCTGCCCGGGTAGCCTCTGCTCGCTTAGTTGAGTCACCCGGTGCTTTCCTACTCAGCATGGCTCTGTCTGTTTCGTCTGCCTTGATGAACTCGTGTGCTTTACCCAGCACTTCAGCTTGTGTTTTGAGGCTCTTACGCCCCATGTACGCTCTGATGGGCGAGCCTGGTAGCAAGGCCCTCTGCATTGCTAAGAGGTTGAATCTGGTGATGGACTCCCTAAGAGGTTCGTCCTTTCCCTTAACTAACGACATCAGCTCAGTTGTCATCTTAGTTCGATCTACCAGGGTATAAAATGCTCCATGAACTTTCTTTTCAGCTGGTTATACGAGTATACGCAACATTTGGGAATGGCTCCATACCACTCCGCTGCCAGCCCCTCCAGAGTTGGCGGGAACGCTTTACACCAAACTGAGTCCGTCATAGTATAGAGTACCATGTGGTTCTCAAAAGCTGATACATGGCTCTTAGGTGTTGTGGTTCCATTGTATCTGCAGCTCGGCATCTTTACCTTCCTCATTGGTTCCTCCAGAATCTCCCACCAAAATGGGGAATCATCTAGAACAACTTGGATCCGCGCTCGCTTGTCCCCCTCCGGCCTAGGTCCTCGCTCTGAGGCTGGCGACTTGCTGCGGGGGACCCGCTTCTCCGGGATAATCTGAGCTAGGGTTACTTCCTCCACCCTCCATTCTCGGTTCAGATTACAAGCTTCCAACTCCAATATCTTCTTCCTCAGCTAAACGAGCTTTTTCTGCTTGGGGGTAAGGGCTGAGGGTGCCGGCTTTTTTACTGCGGGCTCCGCAGTTGCCGTTGTCGGTGACGGGCTTGCCCCCTTACCCATATTGGTAAGGACCGCCGTCATTGCTGCCTGCTGCTCCTTACTGCACTTAGAGAGGTTCTTCATGATGGCTGGCATGTTTACGGGCTGCGGTTTCTAGGTTACAGGTGCTGAAACAATGAGCTCATTGTTCACGCCTGTTAACGGCATTCCGTATTTGAACATGGAACTGGATCATGTCGGATCGACTGGTTTCGACGCCACTTTAGCTGCAACTGACGTCTATCCGATGGGGTTGGATTTCTGTGGGATGGTCGATTTGGGATTTCCGGTGGATCCTTTTGGATCGAGGGTTACTGAGGGTGTTTTCTGTGGTGTTTTGGTTGTCTCATTGGCTTTGGACATAGGTGTTGGTACAGTTTCTTCTCCGGCCATGGTGGTTAGTTAATTAGTCCCTAACTCAGTTGGTGACCCTCAGGTTAGATGATCCTACCCCTCCTTCTAGCCTCAATTGTTCCAGGTATGGATCCAAGGGTTCTGCTACGTGAGCTGGGTCCCGTCAATAACCTACACAAGGCAGCACACGTAAACTGCCCTCAGGGGTGGCTCGAGGAACCCCCTTCCGAAGCTTAAGTTAGAGAGTGTTTATAGAGAGAAAGTGTACTTAGAGAAATATAGAGAGTATAATAACTTTAGTGTCTCACCTCCTTTCCTTGTACTTTACCCTCTATTTATAGGCGTACCATCTCCTTCATGGAAAGTTCAGCCTGGTCAGCCCTGCGGGCTAACTCCACCGGGCTAATGAGCCTTCCTTAATTGCCTTCTCGGCAGTGAGTGCGCACCCTAAGGGGCTGAGCGATAGTTCAGCGGGAGCTATCCTATACATTAACTAATATATATTCTATTAAAAATTTTCACTTAAAGCTACTCAAGTTCAAACAATACATATATATATATACATATACATATATATATACATATATACATATATACATATATAAATATATACATATATATATATATATATCATTTAAACAATTAAAGTAACAATTAACATTATCGAATATACAAACAAATAATAAAACTATTAAAATAAAATTGTGTTAACTAGTTGAAACCTTAACTTTAAATTTTGTAATAAACAAACAATTAATACAAATTAATACATATGAAACTAAAATTTAGCAAGAACTCACCCTAATTTGAGAGTGAGAATGAGAAAGATTGAGGGATGAGGATGAAAGTTGGAGGGCGAGAGAGAGACAAAGAGTTGTGGTGTGTTGCTTGGGCTCGGTTCACCACCACCCACGAACACCACCACCCACTGCACCCACGAACCCCACTAGCAACTAGGTGCAGCAACCACTAGCAGCCTCGAGCAGGAGCCATAACCCTCGCGCGAGCAGATAGCCTCGAGCCCTAACCACCCATTGCACAAACAACCTTGAAACAGAAAAAAAAAATAAAAACAAAGTGAATGGAGTGGTGGTGGCCGGAATCTGAAGAAGTGAGAACAGAGGGTAAGGACGAGTGAGATGGAGAGTAGGAGTAAAGGCGCGTGTAGGCGTCGTTTGAAGTGCGCCTACATTAAAGCATGTGGTGAATATGCTTGACACTCTTAGAAAGTGGGAATTGACATATACGATTAGGGACAAGGAAAGTAGGGAGCTGCCAACAAGTTTTTAAGGAACTTGTGAACCGTTCACGGATCATTTAAGGCAACCGCGAATGAGGGACAACGAAGGCAATAATGATTGACCCGTGAAGGTTACACCCCATTCATAATCCATGAGATTGCTAACTCCATATGGTTCAAAACCACTAAAGGAGGATCGGGGATGATGGTACGAAGTGAGTCATGGAGTCACATTCGCCCGTATTGGCCTCTACTCAATTCTTATAGTGAAAAGTGATTCTTGCGATCTCAAAGGCATGCAAACAAAGATTCAATTTGCTCCAAACTATCATTAGGATAAATTGGTTGAATATTAATGCAACACATAATATTAAAATATTAGTGATCACTTGATTAAACAACAAGATTAAAAAGGAATCTAAACCGGTTGTCCAAATTATCTTATTAGGCGTGATTTTCAATTGCTTATTCCCTTTAATATCTAATATGGTGATAAAAAATAATAATAGAATAAACATTAATATTGGAAGCAATTCAACAATAATAAAGTTAGTCAAATCAAAATCATAATAAACCTAATCATGATACTAGCAACAAGAATAAAAATAAGAGTTATCAAGTGATTAATTACTCACTTTCCGCGCTTCCTTGAATTGCTACATCATGAATAAACTATTAGTAACTTCAATAAATATATTATTAAATTTGAAAAAATTATATTAAATAAAAATTAGAGTTGATTTGGTCCAAACCCTCAGTTGCAACATTTGTACCTTTCACGCCTTGGTTTAAGTATAGAACTTTGGGTATTGTATGGACTCCTTGGAGTGATTAGGGGAAGTGTTATCGAAGAATAGGGAGGCTAGTGTTTAGGTTAAAGAGGGAGAAGATAATGATTTGATGATCAAGATTGTTTATGATTGAAAAAAGGGGAGATATGACCTCTATTTATAGAGAAAAAAGAAGGGTCGAACAAACAAGATAAGATCCGAATTAAATCGGAATAAAACTCGATAGGCTGCAGTTTTTACGATTTTTGTTTTTATCATATATTTTGATCCAGAAATCGGAATACGATAAATAATATATCTTTGGAAATACCTTGAAGTCTAATTTCTAATACAATTAAAATCAGATTAAAATGTTTTGTAGAATAAAAGATATGGTTGAAATAGTGGGACGGTGTCAGTTTTGGATAGAGTTTGATATTTTATTCATATATTTTCCGTTATAGCTCGGAATTGATATTATAATATATCATTGGAAAGATAATTTCAAGGTGTATCTAACCATCTAAGATTTGGATAAAAACCATGAGGAAAGAAAATAGTATCAGTCTATCTTTGAACGTTTTTCAATTCGAATAGAATTAGGACTTTCAAAAAGAAAAGTTTTATTCAATTTCAAACTTTTTAATCTTATCTTTTCAAAAGGATAATTAAGATATTTTAGAAAATTATAGAAGCTTCGAATTAATTATAATTGGTTTAGAATTGGGATTAAATAATTTGGACTCTCCACATGATCATTGGGTCATAGGTAAGGGGGGCTTAGGTTCGGTTTAGGCTCAGTTTAATATTTTGACCATAACTTATTCTTTATAACTTGGATTTGGGCTTATAATATCTCGTTGGAAATATCTTTTCAAGCCCCATCCAAGTAATCAATAATTGGACCCATATTATAGAACCAAAATAAAATGGAATAAACGTTTTTATAAAAAGGACACGAAATGATTGATTTTAAAGGACACAAAATGAATTTTTTTGGGTTTAAAGACACGAAAAAAGGAAAATAATTTATGGTTTGGGGAAATGGGATAGGAATTGGTTTGGTTTATGAAATGGAAATATGGATTTAAGCACTCCAAGATTAAATACTCAACCCGACCAATAATGGCGGTGAAAGGTTGTTCATCATCGGGTTTGATTTTGGGGAGACATTTTAAGGTGTCTACAACGCGGGAGAGCAAATTTTTTGAGATTTTTGAGTTAAATGATGAACAGCAGAGAGGAGAAGAGGGTAAGGACGAGCCCGCTTTTTTTTTCTAAATGGGAAAGCGGTTTGGGGTTGAACCGCTTGCCAATTTAACTAATGGTAAGCGGTTCAACCCCAAACCACTTGCCATTAGTTAAATTGCAAGCGGTTTGCGCCAAAACCGCTTGCCAATTCAATTCTCATTTTTTTTTAAATTAAGTAAATGGGAAGCGGATTATGTAAATCGCTTGCCAATTATAGCTTCCCATCATTTATTCTACTAGTGTGTGTGTGTGTGTGTGTGTGTGTGTGTATAAGTTTGGTGGAGTTGGTGGGGAACTCACCTAGTGACTTTGAGGTCATAAGTTCGAGCCCTACCAACTACTAAATGCTTGGGATTAGCAACATTTAGAAACATTTTTGAATTGTCTCCTTGAATGGCAACATTTTTCATTTGTTGTCTTTGTAAAAGTGTTGCCTTATGTATCATTTACCTTGGCTTTCAAAATTGTTGCCTTTGAATAAAAATGTGTTGCCTTATGAATAGAAAACGGGGGCATATACTATGCCTCATATGTGTTGCCTTAGCTACAAGGCAACACTTTTTTTATATTAGGCAATGGTTTTGCACTGTTACCTTTGCTTTATTTTGATGTAGTGTCCGTTTCTTTTACTTGTTTTGTAGGTGTGTCGAGTTTCCTGGGGTTTAATTATCAAGGAGGAAGCTTGAGCGCATTCAAGGAGGTTGATGGAGCTAATTTCGGGAATCCAAACATTCAATTCAAGCTAGCTCCGCAAGCACAAGGACCTAGGAAGCCATGCTTTGGCTTGGAATGTTCATGTGCTTGGAAGGTAAAGGAGCTGCCCTTCTCACGAGCATCGCCTCGAGTGCACCAATGATAGGGATGCTCGGGAGCGCGGAGATCGATCGAGCAAGCGAAGAAAGCAAGGCCACGAGCACCAAGAAGGGGTGCGCGCGCGTAGACCCAGCTGTGCATGAGCACCAAGAAGGGTTTTTAGATTTTCTTGGAGACTTTCTAATGAGTGACATTTATGTCACTCTTAGGAAGTAGTTTTAGAGTCATTTTCGTGTTTATTTTATCTTATTTTCTCTTTCTTTCTCTTGTTTTCTCTTTAATAAAGTTTCTTGTTTATTTGGTAGTTTTGAAGCGTTTTAGTTTTTTTTCTTTATTTTATTAGCTTTAGTTTATTTTCGTATTTTATTTTACTTTATTTGCTTGTATAGTTTTTTTTTTGTCTTTATTAGTTTTAGTTTTATTTCTCTTATTTCTATTTTACTTTTATTTATTTTAATTAGTTTGGAGTGTTTTTCACATTTTATTTGTTTGTGTTTTATTTAATTTTGTTAGTTTTAGTTTTAATTCTCTCATTTCCTATTTTAGTTTATTTAGTTTTATTTTATTTATTTCATTCCTTTTTGTCTTGATTTCACCTCGTGTTTTTGGTTGTAGGTGTTCCGGGTTTCAAGGTCATGTTCGTGTTCGGAGGTCCAAGGTTCGAGGCGCAAAACTTGAGCCAACCCAAGCTGCTGCCTCCTATCCTTCACCCCATCTCTCTCTTAACCTCCACCACACCAACACCATAGCAACTTCCCCTGCTTCAACCTGAACACCACAGCAACTTCCCCTGCTTCAACCTGAACACCGCACATCCCCTGCTCCACCAACACCAACAGCAACACAACCAAACACCACACACCACCAGCCTGCAACCCCACAACCAACACCAACAGCAACGCAACCTGACCACCGCAACCCAGCCTGCTTCACCCCGAATCACCACCAGCACCCACAAACCGCACCATGCTGCCACCAATCACCCACCAATTCACGCACCCCACAACCCAAACCAAACCCGACTCAACCAACTGCGCAGCCACATCAACCAAACCCGACTCAACCAACTGCGCAGCCACATCAACCAAACCCACACCAATACACCACCAATTTCACACCTGACCCGCAACTACTCAAACCACCAATCGACCCAAAAATCAGAACAATTAGCAATTTAATCAAGTTCGAGCATACTGTTGGTGGTTCGACCGAACTTCGAGTCAGAGACTTTGGGGGTTTTGTTATTCGAAGAGAAGTGCACCAACCCCGGTTCGATCGAACCATTTCACGAGCTATGCACATGGCTTTTAATGAGGATCGAACGGCCTCGATTTATTGATGATGGTTGATGAACGGTGGTGATGAGATGCGCTTCAATGGAGTTCAAACTTGAAGCAGCCAATGTGAAGGAGAAGAAGAAAGAAAAAAACCGTCTGATGATTGTTTTTGGGGATTTTGGTTTTTTTATTTTTCTTTTTCTTTTATTTTTATTTCTTTTCCTTTTCCTTTTCTTATTTCTTTTCTCTTTTATTTCTTTTCTATTTTATTTTTCTTTTTATTTTCCTTTTCTTTCTTTATTTTATTTTCCTTCTTTTATTTTTCTTACTTTGGCTAGCTTAGTATAAATACCCAATTTTTGGGGTAATTAGACAACATTCAATAACTATCTATTCTTCTCTCTAATTAGTTTTAGGTTAGGTTAGGATTAGTCTTCATTGGTAGAGAGAGAAAGTGTGGTTTTCTTCATTAATGAACTTGGATCTTGAAGAAGGAGCTTGTTCAATCCTTTGTAGACCTTCATCTTCAATTAATGAGCAATCTCTTACTCTTTCTCTTTACCTTTGTTTTTGATTTTGCTTATTTGCTTTTATTTTTCTTCTTTGCTTATTAATCATGTTGATGCTTATTGATTTGATGATTGATATTGTTTTCAATATGATTTGTGAGTAGTCATCTAGCCAAGGGTGTGGGGATGGTGTAGGTTCTAATTGTTCATGCTTTTAATGTTGGGGTTATGTTAATGGTGATTAAAGTATTTGCATGCTTGATATTCTTTGGTCTTTCTTGCAAGTGCACATTGTTAGTTGATCAAAGATGAGTCTTTACTAACAAGTAACGGAAGTTGACTTAGTTGAGATTCATTACTATCAATTGTTATTTAATAGTACCTCCTAGTATATGGTTCTAATGTGGAAACATAGAGGCTATGTTAGGAGAAGCCAATTGACCCCGGAAGGCGGCTAGATTGGACCCTTTACTTCGATATTCATGCATGTTTAGTTTACCATTGATATGCTACTTTGTTATTGTATGGTCAAGCGTCAACTTCACCTACCCATTTCTTGTTTTAGCATCTTTAGACTTTAGTTTATTTATCTCCTATTCCGGACTAGCTTAATTGTCGATAACATTTGGTGGTGTTTACCGTTCTCTGTGGTTCGACCCCTATGCTTGCCTTATACTCGTATTAGGTTTGTTTAGGTTGTATAAATTGTATTTGATCTAGGGATAGACAATTGACGACGCCTTTATGCCCTTGTCACTTTCTCTCTCATATCTTAGGTTAGGTTGAGAGCTTCTCTTTCTAGTTTTTAGGGATAGTTTAGGAGTAGTTTTAGAGAGAAAAAGTGAGGGATTTCAATGGTGGTTTAAGAGATTGAAGATCCAGTGGTGACAATTGTATTGAAGATCTTCTTAATCAATCAATGAGCATTTCTCACTCTATCTCATCTTTATTGCTTTGTTCATTTTATTTAAATTTTGATGTTTGATTCTTGATAGTGTTATTGTTCTTGATATTTTGTTGATTCTTGATTTCATTAGTTGTTAGTTGATAGATGATGATTCTTGAATAGTTGTTTGGCTAGGAATTGGGTGAAACTTGTATGATTGATTGTTTGTGATTAATTTGGGAATTGTGTTGATTGATTATTGATATTAAAGTGATTAATGAAGGTTTGCATGTGTGTAATTCGATTAGGCCTTGAGAATTATGCTAGATTGCATAGTAATTGCTAATGACATGGCCAATTGATTTAGGAATTACAATTATTGATTGGTTTGGATTGTGATACTCTTAGTTTGTTATTCATAGTGGACCCTAGCTTAACAATTAGGAGATAGCTCTTTGATTCCAATTGATTGCTCTTATCATTATTCTTCACAACCTTTGATTGACATGATCTTCCCAAGTTGTTGCTATTGACATTATTACTTGTTGATCCCCGTTCCTAGTGTTTTTTTTGTTTGGTTGCTTGTTTTGTTAGTTGTTAGTGTTACATCTTACCTTCGATTTCGACCTAGCTTAGGCGCATAATTGAAAGTGCTTGAAAATTACCGTTCCTTTGGGTTCGACCCTTGACTTGCCTCTATACTCGTATTTAGGTTTGTTAAGTGTTTACAAATTTAGTTTGACCGAGGGAAGATTAGATAACGACCTAGTTTTCTACTCGTCAAAATGGCGCCGTTGCCGGGGAACGGTGTCTATGTTTGAGTGTTTTTGATTGCTTGAGTTTAGGTCTATGTTTATACTTTTCTTTTATTTGATTTTTTTATTTTGTATAAAAATGGAATATCTCTCATTTCTTCAATATGATAATGAGCCTTTTGTGAACATTTCATTAGACTTGAGAGATTTTTTGAGTATAATTGTTGTAGTCTTTGGTAGGCTTGTGAGATTTGTTATTTTAGTTTGAATGAGAAAATTAGGGATGAAGTTGAATGCATGCATTGCATAATGGTGAATTTAGAGCATTGTCAATTGATGATGCTTGGTATTTTTATGTTTGGTTTGCTAGGGATGTTTATAATAGGAGTAATCATGTTTCTAATATTGATGTGCAATGTATTGATTCATCTAATATTAGCATGAATTCCCATGATTTGTCACATGATCCCTTAAGTGAACCTAGACACATGATTTCAACTCTATTTTCCCTTTTGTTCATGATGATGAAGTGCATGCTCAAGTTGATGCTAATGGTGTGTTTTAATATTCTTCATTATTTACCATGCCTTCTTGTGATGTGTTTCGTTCCCTTAATGATGAATCTCATGTGTTTGATTGTGCCCCCACTCCCTAATGTGATGTATATGCTCATGATCTTAATGTTGATTCTTTCAATCTTGGTTGTACTTCTTCTTCTTCTCTTGTTGAGCCTCAACCTTCTACATCTTTTGAATCTCTTGTTGATATATTTGAGTCTCAAATTAGGCATATTGAGCTTAGTAACGACCTTGGGCCTAGTAAGGAGATGATTCTTCAATCTATGAGAGGTCAATTAGAGATAATGAAAAAGAATGAGGAGCGTCTCGAGGAGGGAAGGAAAAGAAAAGAAGAATTAGAAAGCCAATTGTCATCCTTGATGCTTGTATGTGAAAAATCCCAATTTAATGTGTGTGTTGAGGATAATGATGATGAATTTGAGCAACCAAGAGAGTGTGAGGATCCCATTGGTGAGAATTTGATTAATGGTGAAGGAGTTGATAACGAAGAGAGTGTTGATTTTGATAACCTTAACCCTATTTCCCATCTTGATGAGTCTCTTATGCATGACTGTGATTCTTCTATCCATGAGTATTTGGAATCGATTAAGGTTATGACCAATGCGTTCTTTGAGTGTCAAATGAAAACCCATAACCTTTTGAGTGAGTTCATTAAAAATTCTTTATGGGAGAGAGATGAGTTTGAAATGAATTTGTATCCATTTATGCATGGCTTTGAGACTTTAGGCTTTGAGGAAGTTGAGGGAGTTGTTGTTCATGATTGTAGTGAAGGGGATTATGTAGTTCCCCTTGAAAGTTGGATGTTTGAGGGAGATGATGATCATGAGAGTTCTTCTTTTGAGGATTCTATGATTGATTTTCATACTCTTATTGGTGATTTGAGGCATAGTGGTGAGGAAGAGTTCATTTGTGAGACCATAGCCCCTATTCCCTCCTCTCATGTCCCTTTTTCAAGCAATTTCAACCACATCCCCTACACTCCTATATCCCTCCCTTCCTTTGTTAATGATCCTATTGAGGACCCCCTTGTCTATGATGATCTTAATGTCCCTCATTTGTCTATTGTTGAGGAAAAGGGTGATGTTGCCACCCAAAAATATTTTAGTGAGGAGGATTTGCCTTTTTCTTTTTCTTTCCATTCTTTTAGCCCCCCTTCTTCTTCTTATTTTCTTCTTTTTCCTTTTTGATCCCTCTTCTTCTTTCTTTTGGCATCTCCCTTCTCACTTGTGTGCAATAATCTTATTGCACTTTCTTATCCCGTCATTTGCCTACCGTTCATCTTATGAAATTATTAGTAGTGCATTTGACAAGCTCTTGCGTTTGTTGCAATATTATTTTACTAGAGCAGTTAAGCTTGGACCTTAAGAAAGCCTTTCTCGGGAAATAACCCGTGCTTTACTGCTTTCATTTTATTTTCTTTTTAGAATAGATTTTCTCTCATGGAAATGTTTGTGTGCCTTTTGCTAGGTACATGACTTGATATACTTTGATGCATTGGTTTGAATGAAGAATCAAGGAAGATTGACTCCTATTTTGCTAGCACATGGAAAGCAAGATTAAATTCTAAAGAAAAATGGTTTTGAAAGATTCAATTGGGTCATTTGCGGGTATTTACACCCACCTAACATCCGGTAATATCTTTCCTTGATCTTTCTCTAATGGTTGATAACTTGTTGGACATGTGTTGGTATTGTTGGTTTGATTTCTTTCTTTTCCCCTCTCGTGGATTATTTGATTTGTGTATGAGCATGTTTTCTCATTCAAGCTTGGGGGAGGGTATTCTATCATGTTTGGTGGGATTTTGATTCATATATGCCATGCACATTTGTATATGAATTTCCATATTCTTTATTTTGAAGAATCCCAAAAATATTTTTGTTTCTATGGAGGCAAATTTGCAATGTGTTTTGTTTTATTCTTGATTTGGACATAATACTTTTGAACTTGTATGGTTAAATTCTTTTCTTCTTAAATGGTAACAGTGTGCACGGTTTGAGAGTATGCTTGGTTGATTCTAGGATAAAGCATGCTAAGGTAGTTGGTTAAAACTAGTGGGACCATGAAACCGGATTCTACTTGTTGGTGGCATGTTGGTAGTTGCTTCCTATAGTCAAATTGACACCAATAGTGAGTTTTTGCTACATCCATGTGAGGTTCATTATTTTTCAAGCCTTCAACATATATTTGCATGAGCGGCATGGATCCTTGACTATTGCGGACCTAATCTAGAACCTTGACTCATAATTCTCAAACTCGAAACCGAACCATTTAGGGAAGACAAAGGCATCTTTTTGGGGTGGTAATTTTTTCTTTTCTAGGATAGTTTTCTTGTCTTTGGTTTTTGGGTTTATATTTGCCTACTTGCTAACCATTTAAGCCTTTTCCCTTCTTTTCAAGCCACATCTTTAGATCTTGAGCCATTTGTTTCATTTTCATTTCCATTCTTGGTTTTTGTGAAGCAATTGATCATTATTGTAAGTTGGAGTTTGTGGTGGAGGAGTTTGGATATTTGGTTCTCTTGAAAGCAAGTTTTTGTTGTAATATTTGTGTAAATAATGGTAAATGAATAAATGAAAAAGCCGTCCAAAGTTTTTTTAAAAAAAGGCATGGACAAAGCAAGTGCAAAGTTGAAAAAGCCGTCCAAAATTAAAAAGAGGCAAGGACAAAACACTAATAAAGAAAAAAGAAAAAAAAATGTGTGAAAAATGAAAAAAATGCAAAAACATTTTGATGTGAGTATCCTTCTCCCCATTTAGAGCGTTGAGGACAATGCTCCATTTAAGCTTGGGGGGAAGCGTTCTCATGCTTTTTGTGTATATGTTTGTTATGTTAGATTTGAATAAGCTTGGGGGTGTTGGTGCTTTTGTTTAGTGCTTACTTGATTGTGGTGTTGAGGATTGATCACCCTTTGCTTCACTAATTAGGAAAACCACTAAATTTTAGCCTCCCCTTTACCCTTTTTGCCTTACGTTGCAACCTTTGGGAAAGCCCTTTTGACCTAGTGGTTGAGTCATATATCGGTGGAGGAAATTATGAGTCATAGCCTAAGGAGAGGGGATGCATAGTCAGGATGTCGAGTAGCCCAAAATTATCTCTTTTTCCGGTTCCTTTGTGGAACTTTTGAGATGCTCACCAGGGGAAGATATGAGACTATTAGGGAGTACACGGTAAGACCGTTTAGGATGAAATTGGATTGTGAAAACTAGTTCCTATGCTTAGCATATTTATGTTTCAACCAACCTCGGGTATCTTGGAACATGCGCTCCCTTACTTTTTTAAAAATATTTGCATTCATTTATGCTTGTACATTTGCAAAAGTCCTTTCATGAACATTTGTTTTCTTTTCTTGTATTTTGGTTTCTTTTTCATGCTTTTCCTTATTTGTATTATTACGAGAGTTATAGGTTAATCTCTTAGGAAACCTTTACGAGAGCATCACTCGTCCTCTAGGGCGATCTAGGGGTTTAAATGGCTTGTCTTTAGTTGCTAAAATTGACCGTGATTCTTACGAAAGTGAGTTAGTGTATATTCCCATCCTCTCTCTTTCTTGTTTCTCTCTTTGCTTGAATAATTTCATCATTTTTCCTTTGGGATAGATTTTATTTTGGTCGAGGACGAGCAAAAGTTTAGCTTGGGGGAATTTGATGCGTGTCATTTGTGGCACTCTTAGGCTAGGTTTTATTCTTATGTTTATGATCTATTTTGGTCTTTTATGTTGTGTTTTAGGGAATAATTCTTGATTTGCGTGTTTGTGTGTTAGTTTAGAGAAATGCGTGCTTTTAATGGTTTTCTTATTATTTTATTCATTTCTCGACTATTTCTCTCGCTTCTCTGTTTCTTTGACTTGTTTTGTAGGTGTGTCGAGTTTCCCGAGGTTTAATTATCAAGGAGGAAGCTCAAGCGCATTCAAGGAGGTTGATGGAGCTAAGTTCGGGAATCCAAACATGTAATTTAAGCTAGCTCCGCAAGCACAAGGACCTAGGAAGCAATGCTTTGGCTTGGAATGTTCAAGTGCTTGGAAGATAAAGGAGTTGCCCTTCTCAGAAGCATCACCTTGAGTGCACCAAGCAGGGGTGCGCGTGCGGCATAGGTGGTGCGCGCGCGAAGACCCAGCTGTGCGCGCACACAGACCTTGTTGTGTGCTCGCGCAGCTTGGGTGGTGCGTGCGCACATATCTTCTGTGGCCTGTTGAGCATGTGCACGGCCTGCCCTGTTTTTCTTCACTCATTTTATTATAAATTAGCATTGTCATTTCTATTTTTGAGGACGGTTTTTAGATTAGCTTGGAGACTTTCTTTCTCATATCTTGGGTGAGGTTGAGAGCTTCTCTCTCTAGTTTTTAGGGATAGTTTAGGAGTAGTTTTAGAGAGAAAAAGTGAAGGATTTCAATGATGGTTGAAGAAATTGAATATCCAACGGTGACAATTGTATTGAAGATCTTCTTAATCAATCAATGAGCATTTCTCACTCTATCTCATCTTTATTGCTTTATTCAATTTCATGTTTGTTTGGTTTAAATTTTGATGTTTGATTCTTGATATTGTAATTGTTCTTGATATTTTGTTGATTCTTGATTTCATTAGTTGTTAGTTGATAGATGATGATTCTTGAATAGTTGTTTGGCTAGGAATTGGGTGAAACTTGTATGATTGATTGATTGATTGTGATTAATTTGGGAATTGTGTTGATTGATTTTTGAGATTAAAGTGATTAATGAAGGTTTGCATGTGTGTAATTCAATTAGGCCTTGAGAATTATGCTAGATTGCATTGTAATTTCTAATGACATGACCAATTGATTTAGGAATTACAATTATTGTTTGCTTTGGATTGTGATTCTCTTAGTTTGTTATTCATAGTGAACCCTAGCTTAACAATTAGGAGATAGCTCTTTGATTCCAATTGATTGCTCATATCATTATTCTTCACAACCTTTGATGGGCATGATCTTCCCAAGTTGTTGCTATTGACATTATTACTTGTTAATCCCTGTTCCTAGTGTTTTTTTTGTTTGGTTGCTTGTTTTGTTAGTTGTTAGTGTTACATCTTACCTTCGATTTTGACCTAGCTTAGGCGCATAATTGAAAGTGCTTGAAAATTACCGTTCCTTTGGGTTCGACCCTTGACTTTCCTCTATACTCATATTTAGGTTTGTTAAGTGTTTACAAATTTAGTTTGACCGAGGGAAGATTAGATAACGACCTAGTTTTTCACTCGTCGGTTTCATGACAGAAAAGAAGTACTTATTATTTCTATCTCCAAGCTTGAGCCAATCCACTCTAGATTTTTGCTTATAAATACTCTCTTGAACACTGATCCAATACTTGATACCCTGAATAGTTTCCATTTCCCGAGCATAAAGATCAACATTATTAAGATTAGAATTAATCTGGTTTTGAACATTAAAGAGAGTGTTTTAAGCATTCTCAATCTTTGCAGCAATGTCCCCAAACTTATGAGTATTCAGATTTTTTTAGAGTTGTTTTCACCAGTTTGAGTTTACACCAAACTCTTAACATAGCAGTGCCAGGAATAGAACATTGCCAAGCATTTGCAATAGTATCAAGGAAATTTTCATGCTTATCTAGGCAATTGAGAAATCTAAAACGTCTCCCTTTACCAGGCAGAGAGTGTAAAACATCAAATAGAATAGGATTACGATGAGATAAAGAAGGAGCCAAGTACATATCTTCCACATGCCCATATTGATTAATCCAATCCTGATTCACAATTCCCCTATCAATCCTAGATGTTCTAGGGCCATTATGAGCCTTATTGCACCAAGAAAAAAGGAGCCCTTACTTTTAATCTCAAGCAGAGAAAGATCATCAAGGAAACCCTAGAAATCCCTAGTTTGATAGTCAGTAACAACAACTACATTAATCCTATCCTCAACAGACAAGATAGAGTTAAAATCACCAGTACATAACCAAGGTCTAGAGATGCCAGACAATTGCTTAAGACCAGACCACAACTGTAACCTATCTTGAACAGTATGAAAGCTATAAACAAAAGTAACAAGAAATTGATTCTGGAGGTCCTGATAAGTAAGTTGACAATGAATAAATTGATCCTAAACACATAGAACACTAAGATTGATAAGGTCAGCCTTCCATCCCACCCAAATCCTGCCTTTCAAAGAGCAATTATAATTGTCAGCCCAAGACCATGTGTAACCAATCTTCTTCTGAATTTTAGCACAATTATGCTTTTTAACTTTTGTCTCCATCATACAAATAACTTCACTGATCAGAAAGTAGCTTTTTAACTGCAGCTACTTTCCCAAGGTTATTAAGATCCCTAATATTCCATGATAAAATAATCATGTTCCCAAAGGGGGATTACCATCACCCCCGATAGGAACTTCAGTCTCATAAACAATATTAATAACATCATTAGCATCATCTGTCAAAGGCATGTAAGTGTTTGAGCTAGACATAGGAAAGCTAATCTGTCTGTTGGTTTTCTTCTTTGATTTCTTACCAGGGACCTTCCGTGCTTTAGGTTTCTGAATTTGAGGAGCAGGAGCAATATTGTCCTTCGGAGAATCAGCAGCTCTTTCAACAAGAGTAGGATTGTCTTTCTTAGGGATCTAGATTTTCTTCACCCGTGATTGAGTATTTTTGGTGTCACCAGATTGTTTCAGCCTCTTGATAGGCTTTTGATGTATGGCACAGTCATGTCCAGCCTTGTCACATTTCTCGTAAAATGGTAACAAGGGCTTTCAACCCTAACAAAACTAGGCAAGGGCTTAGTCACATCAACTTATATCAGAAGTCTAGCAAAGGAAACCCTTAATTGCCTTGAATTATATTCATCAACACAAACTGGAACACCAAGCAAGCTACCAATTCTACTCAGAGTGTCAGCACCCCAACAATTCAAAGGTAAATTTTGCATTTTAACCCATAGAGGAATGGTTCTTAATATTTCAGCATGAAAATCAAATTTATCAGACCATGCCTTAACAATTTCAGGTTTACCAAAGAACATGTGAGGATCAGAACATAGAATAGCATTCTTATCATCAGCAGATTTGAGATTAATTATAAAGTACCTCTCATTATGCCAAAATATGTCTAGTTTTACCAAATTACTCCAGTTATCAGCTAGAACAACAGAAATAGTTAGAGAATAGCCAACAACATAGAGAATAAGAGCATTACCCCATTTCTTATTGCCTTCTAGAATCTCTGCTGAGTTGAGTTTGGCAATCGATTTGCCATCCCTAATTTCAGGAATAATAAAAGACAAAGAAGCCCCTTTTGCAGTCAGCTTTCCCTTCAATAGATCCTTCCATTCTTCAGTAGGAACTTTATAGGTTTGATTCGAAACATCAGGACCCTTAGAAGTATTGGTATAGCAGCAGAAGGAACTGAAGAACTTTGATTTTTCTTAGAAACTAATGGAACAGTAAATGTAGAAACCCTAGGTACTGTTCCATTGGATTGAGCTTGACTCTAAGCAATCGAAATTTTATTGAAGCTTTCCAACGTCCTCAGATCCTCTCTAGATATCATTCCAGCATTTGGATGCACCAGATGTGGAGGAGGAGTTACCAGCTCATCGTCTTTAGCAATTGGTTCATTTGAAGAGATCCTAAATTTCCTCAAATTATTCAGAATCTTATCAAAAGGAGCATAATTAGTGTTTTGTGGGAGTGGGGTTGATGTTTTCTTCTTGTGAGGCATGGTGGAGAAGAAGCTAAATGAAGAACCTAACCTAGCTAGCTCAAATCTCCATGGAAATTGCTTGGAGAGAAAGTCAACGGAAAGTCAACGCAAGAAAAACTTTGATTCAAAAAGCTTTGATAGCCACTCTTATAATAGAAGTTGTTGCTGATTAAGACTTATGGATTTGACATTCTTTCTTCGAGATGTGGGGTACTTACAATGACTTAAATGTGCTACGCCAATCTCCTATGTTTGAGGATGTGTTAGAGGGGCATACTCCTCCTGTGAGCTTTGTTAAGTTGTTAATGATCATCAATATAACAAGGAGTATTACCTTACTGATGGTATTTATCCTAATGAGCTTCTTTTATGAAGTCTATCACTAGTCCACTAACTTAGAAACATAAACTATTTGCACAACATCAAGAAGCACGAGGAAAGATATTGAGTGAGTTTTTGGAGTTCTACAATGTCGTTTCTCTATAATTTGAAATTTTCTCTTGCTTAGGATTTTCAAATACTTCACAAGATTATGTTATCATGCACTAGATTATTGTAATAAGCGAGATACATATTTGAACAACTCTAACACGTTTCACTTCATTGATAGCCAAAGTGGTTCCAATGAGGATGCTTTCGATTATTGTAATGAGCGTGTGATATTCAGGAAAGCATCTTCAAGCAAAAATCTAGGATTAATTGGGTTAAGCTTGGAGATGGCAATTCCCACTACTTCTTTTCTGTGATGAAGACTAGGCAAGCAAGGAATAGAATTGACTCCATTTTTTATTCTAATCAGGTGTTGCTTAAGGATCTAGATGCTATCTCTCATGAAATCATCTCTTTCTATAAGTCTCTTTTAGGGACTCAGGCTCCTTGGCTCCCTGCTGTTGACCTTGTTTCTATGCGGAGGGGTAAGCAGCTTAGCTCTGCTGCTCAGAGCTACCTCATTAGGCCTATTTCTCATGCTGAAATTGATGTTGGCCTTAAGGGAATTGATAACATTAAAGCTCCTGGTATTGATGGCTTTAACTCCTTTTTCTTTAAGAGAGTTTGGCATATTGTGAAAGATGATATTTATGCAAACGTTATTAATTTCTTTAATAATGGGATCTTGCCTAAGCAATGGAATTGTACAACTATTACTTTGGTCCCTAAAGTCCTTTCTGCTTTTCATGTTAAGGATTTTAGACCTATAGCCTGTTGTACTGTGGTCTATAAGCTCATTTCTAAAATCATAACTGCTAGGCTTGCTGCTGTCATTGGTGAGGTGATTGATGATGCTCAGGCAAGGTTCATTCCTGGCAAGAACATTGGTGACAATATTCTTCTTGCAACTGAATTGATCAAAGGCTATGATCACAAATTTATCTCTCCCAGGTGTATGGTTAAGGTGGATTTGAAGAAAGCCTATGATTCGGTTGAGTGGGGTTTCTTAATCAATGTCATGCAAGAGCTTGGTTTCCCTCAGAGATTTGTTGATTGGATTTGGAATTGTTTTACTTCTGTCTCTTACTCTATTCTTATTAATGGTTTTTCTGCCCCCCCCCTTTGAAGCTAAGAAAGGGTTAAGACAAGGTGATCCTATGTCTCCCTTCCTTTTTTCTGTTGGTATGGAATACCTCTCCAGATGCCTTGATGAGCTTAGGTTGTCTCCTGACTTTAACTTTCACCCTAGATGTGAAAAGTTAAACCTAACTCAAATGATGTTTGCTGATGACTTATTGATGTTTTCTCGAGCTGATAGTGTTTCTGTTAAGCTTCTCTTTCAAGCCTTCTCGAAATTCTCGGGTGCCTCTGGGCTTTCTGCTAATCTTGATAAAAGTGAAGTCTACTTTGGAGGAGTCTTTGTTGATGTTCAGAATGAGTTGAGGGAGCTTCTTGGTGTTTCTCAAGGCTCCATTCCTTTTAGGTATCTTGGGGTCCCTATCTCTTCAAAGAAGCTTACTATTGCTCAATGTAGGCCTTTGGTGGAGAGAGTCACTGCTAGAATACAAGGATGGATGGCTAAACACCTGTCCTATGCTGGGAGGCTTCAATTGGTGAAGAGTGTGTTGTTTGGTATCCAGACTTATTGGGCTCAAATTTTTATTCTTCCGAAGAAAATTCTGAAAGAGATTGAGGCTAAGTTCAGATGCTTTCTTTGGACTGGATCCTCTGCTCCTGCTAAGAATTCTTTGGTTGCTTGGAATAATGTCTGTCTTCCTAAAGTTTGTGGTGGCTGGAACTTGCTTTCTCTTCCTGAGTGGGATAAAGCAGCTGTCACTAAGTTACTTTGGGATATTGCTCACAAGGCTGATAATCTTTGGGTTAAGTGGGTTCATATCTACTATTTCAAGCATAAAGATTGTTGGACCACTCCTACCCCTACTAGATGCTCCTGGTTCTTGAAGAAGATTTTGAGTTGTAGAGATATTGTGAATGATCAAGGGGGATGAGATGGTTTCGTTCAGGGCAACAAGTTGAAAATTAAGAAGCTTTATGCTGCTATTAGGCCTCAAGTGCCTAAAGTTCCTTGGAAGAGAGTTACTTGCCATAACTTAGCAAATCCCAAGAGTGTTTTCATATTGTGGCTAGCTTTATGGAATAGGCTTGTCACTAAGGATAGGTTGCTTCAATGGCACATCTCTTTTGATCCAAAGTGTTTCCTTTGTTTGAATGGCAATGAAAGTGTTCAGCATCTTTATTTTTATTGTGATTTCTCAAGGAGGGTTTGGAGTAAGGTTTTGTGGATCTTACGTGTTTCCAACCCTGTTCAGCAGTTTAGTGATGAGATTGATTGGATGAAGAAAATCTGCAGAAGTTACAGATTAAAGAATAAAGTGATCCAGGTGGCCTTCACTAAAACAGTTTATGGGATTTGGATTCAAAGGAATGCAGTTCTCTTTACTGGTTGTTGCAAATCAGTTGATGCCCTTGTTTGGGATATTGTCTTTCACTCAGTTTGTAGAATCCCGGCGGGAAGCAAGTATTTGATTATTTAGGGCTTGTCTCGGGTTCCTTGTGTGTGTGTTCTGGTCTCTTTTTTTTCAGTTGAGGTTCCCGTTGTATTTTGCTCTATTTACTGTTCTTTTTTGCTGGTGTTTCTGTTTGCTTGTTATCTCTTTGCTTTTGGTGTTGTGTTCTGCTGGGTGTACTGCTTTGCACTGCTAAGCTCTGTTGCCTTGCTGCTGCTTTCCTCTTTGCTGCTGTTCAGGGGCTGGTCTTGGTGTTGGTGCTCTGCTGTTTGCCTTGCTGTTCTGTGTTATGCAGCTGCTTGTTCTGCTCAGTGCTTTGCTGCCTGCTGTCTTGTTTTGCTGCTGGGTGGCTGCTGTGTTTTGTTGTGTACTGCTGGTGTGCTTCTGCACTGCTGGGTGCTGCTTTGAATTTTGGTGTTGGTTGGTGATGCTTTGAGCTGCTGTAGGCTGTGGGAGGCTGCTGTTGTACTGCTGGTTTGCTGCTTATGCACTGTTGAGTGCTGCTCTGAATTTTGGTGCTATTTTCTTGATGCTGCACTGCTGATTTTGTTATTGCACTGTTGTTTTGGTGCTGGTTTGTTGCTACAGTTTGTTATCTTTGTCTGTTGGTGCTTCGTGCTGTTGCTGCTCTGCTATAATGCTCTTTTGCTGATGGGGCACCTTTGACTTGCTATGCCTTGCTGCTGGTGTTGTGCTCTGATGTTGGGGCTGCTGTGCTTTGCTTTGTGCCATGCTGTCTTCTTTTGGGGCTTGCTTTGGTGCTCGTTTTGTTGTTTTTCTTTGTTCTTTTGGTTTCTTTAGTCGATTTGCACGCATGTCTGCTTCTCGCTGTAGTTTTTGGTGGCTTTCGGGTGTTTGGCATTGTTGTTTTTCTGGTTTTTTTATTGTCTGGTCCTGGTTTCTGGAACCCTTCCTAGAAGGTGGCCGGGAAGCTGAGTCCAGTTGTTCTAGGCCCTTCCTAGAACCCTTCCTAGAAGGTGGCTAGGTTTGGGTCTAGAACTGGTCGTGGTGTGTCCTGTTGTTTTTTAGGTCTTTTGGTGTTCTGGTGGTAGTTATAACTTAGCTTTTGTAAGTTGTAACTTTCTCTTTTTGGTAATAAAATCTTATTTTCCAAAAAAAAAAACATATACTTGTAATGAAGAATAGATATTAAAGATCAACAACCTCACTTGCAATTAAAACACGATTTGGCCGAGCACATTTAAAGGAAATTTAGGTGTAACAAGAACAATAACAATTAGATTTCAATCCTATTAATGGTTATAAACATGTGTTATGTCTAATATACTTGGGTGTTTTTTTTTCAAATATGCAATTAATAAATAAATTTGTATTCCGCATTAAAATAACGAATTAATAATAATGCTAATTGTTTAGGGTAATTTTACCCCGTCACGTGGTCCAATCAGAGGATGACACGTGTCAGCCCCAGGATAGCCCAAGGTGGACCTATCCTTGCTTGACACGTGTCACTCCAGAAACCTGGGAGGAATGGCAGCCTTCAGGCCCAAATCCCGAGAAAGCCACAATGCGGCGCAGCCCACCAATGATTAGGGTTCAGTGACCTAATCAGGGGCACAAATCCCGAGGACCCTATAAATAGGGATATTCCCATCTTTTGGAGGGCACGTTTTACCATTTATTACAAATTGTCCCTGTGATAGGGACATCCGAGCTTGGAATCCGAGCAGATACCCACCTAAATTTCCGCACCTTTTTCTCTCCCTTCAAGTTACTAACTTGTTCGTCGGAGGCGGAGCACCACCCAACCGGTGTCTCCGTTTGTTTTGCAGGTACAGCTCACACCGGATCAGTGTTCGTGTTGTAACTCTCCCGAGGGACAAAAACACCCAAAACATTTAGCGCCGTCTGTGGGGAGAGTACCTCGAAGATGGTTCAAGAGTCTGTACCACCTCCTAATCGTCTGGGCGATGACCCAAAAGTCTTTACAGACCAGGAGAATGAAGATCCTCAGGTCGAAACCTTTACAGCCGATGATGGCTCTCTCATAACCAAGCGCATCCGGCCCAGAGACCTCTGGAGCGGGGTGCCTCCAAGGCGGGTACAAATCGACCCCCTGGGCAGCCGGAAGGGGAAACCCATACGGCAGCTGGATCAGCACCTGTCACCCGAGACGAACTCATGAGATTCATGACAAGTTTCAAGGGTGAAATTAAAGAAGTGATCAGTCAGAGCCGGGCTGGCCCAAGTAGGGGTCAGACGGCCAAGAAGACTCCTCTGGAAAAGGGGAAGTCAGTCAGAGATCGGCAGCCAACTCCTCATCCAAAGGAGAAGGCAGCCGGGACCATTGATTGGTCTAAAATTCTTCTTTATAAGAGGAATACCAATAATACATGCCGGACTCAATCGCCGGTGGGAAGTAAAAAATCATCTCTTGATGCCCGGGAAATCATCAACCGGAAGAGAAATCAGCAGTTGTCTGAGTTGGCTTCCACGTCGAACTTTCCTGACAGCTTCAACAACACCTCTGCAGGGAATGCACTCTCCCTGCATGAGAGCCAGATAGGCGGCAATACCGTCCATTCTGGCCCTCAGATGATTGGAACGGTACCGTATGTACCTACTCAGGTTTACGGTTAGTATCCCCCTCACTTCATGCAGCCGGCTCTCTTCGGAGGTCTGGCGACATATCAAAATGTCCAGCCACTGGACTGGCAGCTCTGTCTGCTACGTCTGGGTGAACAACCTTCTGCGTTCACCCAGGAGATAACCGAGGCGGCACAGCCGGCCAAGGTTAAGAATGTATTGGTAGGTACCTATGATGGTACCACTAACTCGGAAGATCACCTCATGGCATACACCAACCTCATGTACTTACAGGGGTTGGATGATGCCACTTGGTGTCGATACTTCCTAGCTACATTGAAGGGCATTGCCTAACAATGGTTTCGCAACTTGCCAGCCAGGTCCATTGACAGTTTCAGGAAGCTTGCCTTCCTGTTTGCTTCTAACTTCTCAATGAACATCCCTTCTAAGAAAACAAGTCTTGACTTGAGCACCGTTAAGCAGGGAGAGAGAGAAGGGATGCGCTCCTATGTCAGGTGGTTCAATCTGATCAGAATTCAGATTCAAGGACTGTCTGATGAGGTAGCTTTTACACACTTTTTCAAGGGTCTGAGAGACGGGTCGACCTTTAAGTTTGACCTATTCAGAAAAGGGGCTTTCACTTTACAGGCGGCCCTGAGGGAGGCGGAAAGCTACATTCAAGCAACCGACCTCTCCTCGTCTGGTAACCAGTCGGACTCCAAGAAGTCCGAAAAGCAGAAAGACAACCGGCCTGCTAAGCCGGCCAAAAATAAAGAAGAGAGCAAGAAAAGAAAAGAAATCTGGGCGGTTAATGACTCTGACCAGCCGTCCCAGAAGAAAAAGAAAGAGTTTAAACCGTACGTCCCTAAGTACGAGTTTAACAAGGACTGCAACTCCATCCTCATGGAAATTAAGGACTGGCTATCCCTAGAGAAGAAGAATCCAATGAAAAGTTCCATTCAATCAAGGAACAAGAACAAATTCTGCCAATATCATGAGGAAGTTGGCCTTGACACCAACGACTCCTTCAGCCTTCAACGGATATTGGACCGTCTGGCTGACAAGGGGATGTTAAAGTCCTATATTTCTAAGTCCCCAGCCTGGGCAAAGAAGAAGAACAAGGGTCAGTCCTCCAAGACTACCCCCCAGCCTTCTAGTAGCTCGGATACCGACAAGGAGCCGGTCTACACAATAGCAGGCGGGTTCTCATGTGGTGGCCCTACCATCCGGGACACCAAGAGCCATCTTCGAAAGATGGACAAAGATGATGATGAGCAGACGTCTTGATCACTGAGAAGGACAGGGGCAGCGTCCGCCATCCGCATGATGACCCGGTCGTCATTGAATGTAAGGTTGCCAACCAGCTAGTTGGACGAATCCTTATTGACACCGGCAGCTCATCAGACATAATCAGCCTCCGGTGCCTGCAAAAGCTGAAATACAATGTCAGCAGCATGCATCCGGTCACCCACCCCTTGGTTGGTTTTGGGGGTGGGATGGTCTACCCAGCCGGAAGAATTGACTTACCCATCCGGCTGGGGGAGAAAGGCCAGGGACGACATATTGTTGTTAGATTCTTGGTCGTTGAGAAGTTGACTGCCTACAACATTATCCTTGGCCGGCCAACTCTCAACGAAGCCAAGGCGGTAATCATCCCGTCTCTCATGCTCATCAAGTATGAGAGGGATGACGGCTCTGTTGGTTCCTTGAATGGAGATCAAAAGACGGCCCGGGAGTGCTACCTCTCATCCGTCAAAGATACTGTGGCCCCAGGCGGTCAGGAACCAATAGAACTTGACAATGTCAAGGATGCCGGCCCAATACCTGCCCCACCAGTAGTCGGGAAGAAAAGAAAGGCACCTCTACTGGTGGAGGTGAAGAGAGAGAAAAAATAGCAATCACTGACCGGTGAATGGTCAGACGAGCTCCGTCCCCAACCGGCTTGTGAAAACATTGATCTCGTTCTGGATGACAGCCGTCCAGAACGTACTGTAAAGGTTGGGATGGTTGCTCATGCTACTTTGGGCGCAAGCTTGCACCTTCTGCTGAAAGAATTCAAAGACATTTTTGCCTTTGAAGTGGAAGAGACGCCAGGCGTCAACCCGGATCTCGCTGTCCACAAACTCGCCATGGACCCCAAAAAGAAGCCCATCTGGCAACTGCTGAAGTCAAAAAGCTGCTAGACACCAGGTTCATTCGGCCCTGTAATTTTCCCGACTAGGTGGCCAATGTGGTCCTTGTTAAGAAACCGAATGGGACCTGGCGCATGTGTGTTGATTACACTGACCTCAACAAGGTGTGTCCAAAGGACAATTACCCGCTTCCAAAGATCGACAGTCTGGTCGACTCTACAGCCGGTCACGCCTTGATGAGCTTTATAAATGCCTACTACAGCTTCCATCAGATACCCCTCTGGAAGAAAGATTAAGAGAAGACGGCTTTCGTCATTGATTTGGGGTTATTCTATTAAATTGTGATGCCGTTTGGCTTGAAAAATGCGCCTGCCACTTTCCAAAGGATGATTAATACGGTCTTCATTAATCAAATTGGGAGAAATGTGGAGGCGTATATTGATGACATGATAGTCAAATCCAAGCAGCAGGCGGATCACCTTGCTGATCTCCGAGAAACATTCACCACCCTCAGGCGGCATAAGGTCATGTTAAACCCCAAGAAATGTGTCTTTGGTGTTAAGTCTGGGAAGTTTCTCGGATTCCTGATTGATCAAAGGGGGATAGAGGCTAACCCCGAAAAGATACAGGCGATGATTGACATGAAGTTACCCCATTTTGTCAAGGAAGTTCAGAGACTAACCGGTTGTCTGGCCGCCTTGGGGAGGTTCCTCAGCCGGTCAGGCGACAAATGCCTTTACTTCTTCCAAGCAATCAGGAAGAAGACCAGGTTTGAATGGGGGGATGATGTTGAGACGGCATTCCAGAAGTTGAAAGAACATCTACATTCTCTACCCAGGTAGGTCAGTCCCTTGCCTAGGGAGACGTTGTACATGTATTTAGCGGTCTCAGATCATGCTCTCAGTGCCGTTCTCCTTGCTGAGCGAGACGACGTTCAGCTCCCGGTTTACTTCATTAGCCATGTTCTCAAACATGCTGAACTCCGGTACCCCATGGTTGAAAAATTTGGCCTTGCTTTGTATATGGAATTCAAAAAGCTAAAGCCTTACTTTCTGGCACATCCGGTGGTGATTTACACCGACCAACCACTCAAGCGGCTAATGTCTACCTTGGAGTCATCCGGGAGAATGTTGAAATGGGCTATTGAAATGCAAAGTCTTGAAATCACTTACGAACCAAGAAAGGCAATGAAAAGTCAGGCGTTTGTCGACTTCATTTTTGAAATGACCCGTCCGGTGGCTCCGAATAATATCGATCAGGTTTGGAAAGTGTATGTAGACGGGAGCTCTACAAAGAACGGTTGTGGTGCAGGTGTAATCTACGAGTCTCCTGAAGGGGACAGATTTGAGTATGCACTACGCTTCAAGTTTCAGGCCTCTAATAATGAGGCGGAATATGAAGCCCTGCTAGCCGACATCCGTATGTGTAAGGCGGCAGGGACCATGAAAATTGACGCCTACTCTGATTCACAATTGGTCGTTAGCCAGTATGGGGGAAAATATGAGGCAACTCATCCGGCTATGATCAAATATCTTCAGGCAGTCAATGAAGAGGCTGGGGCACTTGAGGAATTCTGTCTGAATCAAGTGCCTAGGTCGGAAAACAACCAGACGGATGCGTTGTAAAAACTGGCATCTTCCGCCTGCCATGATACGCCTCGGTCAGTCTTCTGGGATGTTCTTGAAAAAAGAAGCATCTATGAAGATCCCATTGGAATTCTGGATCAAAGCTCTACCCTGATGGATGGCATCCGGGCCTATCTTTCAGACGGTACACTTCCTGATTTGCCACAGGAGGCAGTCGTCCTGAAAAAGCGAGCTGCAGCTTCGAGTTGAGAAACGGAGAACTCTTCAAGGCGGGGTTTCTAAAGCCCCTGTTCAAGTGTGTCACCCCAAGAAAAGGGGAAGGAAGATCTTGAAGACTTGTACTCGGGATTCTGCGCCTCCCACATAGGCGGCAGGTCCCTAGCCGTCAGAGCCAGACGACATTATTTTTGGCCCACTCTTGAGGCAGACGCCAAGGAGTTGGTGAAGAAATGTGACAAGTGCCAAAAATTTGGCAAACTTATTCACCGTCCGCCTACTGATCTGACGGCCATCCACAGCCCAATCCCGTTTGCAAAATGGGGCATGGACATTTTAGGTCCTTACACGCCTGCTCCAGGCAGAAAGCGCTACATCTTGGTGGTTGTGGATTATTTCACCAAGTGTGTGGAGGCTGAGGCGGTTAAGAACATCAAGACCTCAGACGTAATTTCCTTCATCTGGAAGAACAGTATCACTCGGTATGGGGTACCTATGTCTATGGTGTTCGATAATGGTCCTCAGTTTGAGACGCCTCAGCTCAAAACTTGGTTGGGAGATCAAGGGATCTCAAGCTATTTTGCATCAGTCAACCGACCCCAAGCAAACGGCCAAGTTGAAGCCTTCAACAAACTAATCTCAGACGGCATTAAAAAGAAAATTAAAAGAGCTGGTGGCTTGTGGGCAGAATAGTTAATCTATGTCCTATGGGCCATCCGGACAACAGCAAAGGGGGCGACCGGTGAAACCCCATTTCTCAAGGTTTATGGTGCTGAAGTCGTCTTGCCCATTGAACATTACGAGCCAACTCTCAGAGTCATGCTATATGATGAAGAGGCAAACTGGGAAGCAATGCGCCTGGAATTGGATTCACTCCCATAACGCAGGGTCAATGTCGCCTTGCGTCATGAGATTTACTGTCTGAGAATGACTAGAGCCTACAACAAGAAAGTACACAAGCGTCCCTTGAAGGTTGACGACTTAGTGTTACGGAAAATGGAGGCAACCGGTAGGGCCAATGAGCTGGGAAAGCTAACTCCAAATTGGGAAGGCCCCTACCGGATCTATGAAGAAGTAAGAGACGGCACCTACCGCCTGGAAACTCCAGACGGCAGGCGCCTGCCTAGAACTTGGAATGTAGACAACTTGAAAAAGTACTACTTCTGAGAATGTAAGTTTTTTGTAAACAATGAGTCAATTAATGAGAATTCAGACTTTGTTTGCAAAATTGTTTTGTTGTTCCGCCTGGGTAATACTCAGACGGATTCTTCATTTAACTAAGTTTGATACTTAGTAAAGGTTATAATTGCTTGACCGCCTGGGTAATACTCAGATGGGTCCTTTGTTTATTTTACTAAGGTTATAATCCAGACGGACTTTTTGTTTAACTAACTAAGTTCTATACTTAGTGTAATTCAATAACGTTCGGCCAATGCTCCGATTAAAAACTAAGCACAAAAACGCTTAGTGGCTATACAACCGGTCTCAAACAAAACCAAAGGCTAAAATGGCCGGATGGTTGCTTATTTTATAAAACCGCCTGTCCCAACATGGACAAAGGCGTCCGACGACACCTCTCCGGGTGCAATCGTCGCAGAGAACAGACTATTTGTCAGTTCTACGTACCTATGCAGACGGCAAAAATTGAACGACCGAATTGGTCAACTCATAGTCGTCTGACCAGAATGATCTGTGAAGAACGACCAAGTTACCGAATACCGGATGCCCCTAGGCATCAGTTGGTCACCGGCTGAAGTTCTCACTTAGGTTATTTATTCCAAAATTGCACTTTCTATCCCAATTGGGGCAAAGGAGGTGTGCAATAGCTATGCAATCTCTGCCAAGACGGAAAAAAACCGTTTGGGTAGTGACTGGAACGCCTGTTGGTGTACGGCTGTGCACTTGGTTTGGGGCAATCACTACTGTGATTGATTGACTTACAAACGTATCATGCTCTTTGCAGCATCAAACGTTCCCAAGTCAATCAACCAACTCCATTTGAAACCAACCACACAGCCGTTCCAGGGGCAAGGATAGTCGACTTTTGATAAGTTAGGCAAAAAATCGCCGCATGGTTTTGATAAGCTAGGCAAAAAATCGCCGCATGCTTTTGATAAGTTAGGCAAAAATCAGGCATATACGCAAAAATGTAAAATTTGAAATCCAATGATCAAAACCAACTCAGTCGGTGTATTCATTAAAAGTCCACCCAACCAAACGGTTGTAGTGGATCAAATATTAACCGAACCCCGTCTGGGAGAAAAGAGAAATTGTTAATTAACCCGGATCCTTAGCGATAAATACAAGAATACTCGGCACGTAGGCCGGAAAAGCAAAGTTATTGGCATACTGCCGTAGATTAAAGAAAAAATAAATAAAAAAAGAGAAGAGTTGGCATACTGCCGCTGAAAATTCACTTCTGGCCTGCAGGCGGCTCCTCCTGGTCATCTTCCTCATCATCTGAGGGAATCTCTTGTACTTGACCAGGACCAGGTAGCTCAGGCGCGGGAAGCTCAGTGTTGGCGTTAGCCAAGGCGTCGAAGGACTCAGGCTCTCTCAAGTACACCACGTCCTCGGCGTACCTGTGAGCTAGTGCCCAGATGCCATAATCCTTGTCTGGGTACAAGGCAGCCCAGACGATCTTCATGCGGGCGTCATTGTCAGCATCGCTCTCAGCAACCAGGCGATTTTGCTCCGCCTCCAGAGTTGCTGCAAAGTTTATCTGAGCCTGAGCAGCCTCCTTCTCCTGCTTCTCGACCTTCGTCTTCAAGTTGGTGTTCTTTTCAGAAGCACCTTGCAATGTGCCAAGGTCCGCCTGGGCCTTTTTGAGCGCCTCCTCAGACTTCTTGAGGCGTCCTCCGCCTTTTTCTTGGCTTCCTCTGCCCCCTTCTGAGCCGTCTCAGCGTCGCTCACCCGCTGGTTAGCCGTTTTCAAATCCGCCTCCAGCTGCTGGATTTTTTACGCCTGTGTCATTATGATTGCTTTAGTTTCAAGTTCATTTACAATAGTGGAGTATAAAGCAACATTATCAGCGTCTGTGGCGGACTTCTTGGCCCTTTTTACCTCTTCCCATTTGCGGGAATAAGGACGCTTGAGCCCGTCTACCCGCAGCAGAGCCTGCAAAAGCAAATAAAGTTAATATTGTAAGCAGAGTAAAGTACTTAGAAAAAATTGTTAAGTATCTTACCTCATCCAGAAGGGACAAGATTCGTTCTAGGTTGAACGTCTTTATCCCAGGGATATCATTCTTGTCCTTCCTGCTCACCGCCTCCAGCATGGCTTTAGCATGCCTCTGGACGTCTAGCCAGCAGGGAGATTGATCTGCACCATAATCAATAGGTGATGAGTACGAAATTAAGGCAGCACCTATCTGTTGCCGACCGTTTGAGGATGACGTCTGTTGGGAGTGGGATTTCACTCGCAAAGGCCACCCCAGCTCAGGCGGGGATTCAAATGGGTTCTTACCTCCAGAGCCGGCCAAGCGGGAGCCGCTTGCAGGCGTGGTGAACCCCCCGGTTACTGATAAGGGGTTGACGAGGTCAAGGCACAGATTGCCGCCTATCTTCTCGTTTCGCCCCCCTATCCGCATCTTTTGGTTCCCGTCTGAGGCGCCCGGAGTTTAAGCGGAGGCTGTTTTTTGGTCTTGTTAGGGGTGGAGCCGGAGTCCTCCTTGGCCCGTTTGAGATCTTTCTCAAACGTCTTTCCTACCTCTCCCCCTTGCGAAAATAACCAAGTTAAAGTTAGCATCCGGAGAAAAGTAAACTTTGAGGCCAATCTAAGAAAGAGTTAGGCGTTTTTTTACCTTGGCCTTGACTGCGACCGCATGTTTTTCCGCAAGCTCCTTGCGGATGACTGCAGAGGACCGCTTGGGTGTCTTCTTCATCTGCAACATGCTTAAAGCTTCTTCTGCAAAAAAGAAAAAGATTGGTCAATATATCATCAATCAATTCTAATACAAAAGTACTACAGGCGGATGTAAACTCAGGCGCATACGTTTGGTAAACATGTGTCCTAGCCCGTAGGCGGCTAAGAAACACTAGTCCCTGAACAAGACGCTCTTGGGGATTTAGTTCTTGGGGACTTTTATTGTTTCCCCAGTTAACAAGGTCGCGTCTGTGAGGTTGAAAATGTCTGCCTCAATGATTTTGTCCAAAGTCATCATGTATTGGGGATACGTGGTTAAAGTGTACCACGCCCTCCAACCGCCTAGGCTTCGGCTAAGATAATGCATCTTAGCAAAAGCTTCCCAGCCGGGATGGAGCCCCTAGAGTTCGTAGGCGGCAACATACCCCAAGATATTTACCCAAGAATTGGGGGTAAGTTGCCAGACTCCGAGGCCGTAGCCTCTCAAGATTGCCTTCACCGCCTGGTGAAGGGAAAGCGAAGACCGGCCTTGAACGCCGCCTCATAACAGCCGAAGTAGTTGTTGGCGTTCTGCTGATCGTCTTCCCAGGCGATGGTGCCATCCTCAGGCGGCACTCTGATTTTGTACCCGTCTCCTAACGTTTGCATTTGTTAAAACTTCTTCAAATTCTCCTCCATTTGAACCATGTCCTTGGCTGAGACGTGGATTTTGAAGGGTTCGTCCTTCTCGCTTCACTTCTTCCTCTCCTCATCCTCACTATCCTCAAGCAGTGGCAAGTCGTCGCTGCTCTCAGAAGTGGATGCAGAGTTGTCTCTCTCCGTCCCCTCCTCATTTTGTGGCAAAGGAGCTGAGACGGCTTCATCACCGCCTTGGTCGTACTCTTCCAAAAAGGAATCTGCAGGAGTTGAAGGGGCACGCGAAGGGTATCTCTCTAGAGCCGTCTGGTTTCTCTGACCAGACGTTTCTCCCTCAGGCGTTTGGCCGCCTGAGCCCTCGCTTCTGTAGTCCGAATCGGGGGCCGTCTGCGTAGTTCGAGCCATTGTGTCCTGCACAGACACATAAATGGTCGGAATCTAAGCCAAAGGGTGGTCCCAACACCCCGAGATGGCACTCCCAATCCTAGACTCAGCCGTCCCTGGTGACCGGCTGGACTCTAACCTAGGTTGTGCCGTGTGTGTTGGTGATGCATCCATTTATTGCAAGAAAAAGAGCTGAGAGAGGCAGAGACGGTACCTTTAGATTTGATATCTGAAGATAGACGGGTCTGGCTGGGTTGACGAAGAACGAGCTTTCTTGCTTGCGCCTGACTCAAACGAATGACTTCTGCTCTATCAAAGTTGACTCTCTAGAAAATTTTTGTAAACGTACAAAATTATGACGGTAAACGGCTATATATAGAGGGTAAATGCGGGGGCATTCCCGTAATTTACTCGGAAGGCGAACGGTTACTCTTTGGTGGTAAACCACCAACCGGAGCGTGACGCATGTCACATATGCCACGTGGCAAGCCACGTCACATTTGTGAGGGGCAAATGTTTAGGGTAATTTTACCCCGCCACGTGGTCCAATAAGAGGATGACACGTGTTAGCCCCATGATGGCATATAGTGGACCTATCCCTACTTGACACGTGTCACTCCAGAAACCTGGGAGGAATGGCGGCCTTCAGGCCCAAATCCCGAGAAAGCAGCAATGCGGCGCAGCCCACCAATGATTAGGGTTCAGTGACCTAATTAGGGGCACAAATCACGAGGATCCTTTAAATAGGGAGATTCCCCTCTTTTGGAGGGCACGTTTTACCATTTATTACAAACTGTCCCTGTGATAAGGACATCTGAGCTTGGAATCCGAGCAGATACCCACCTAAATTTCCGCACCTTTTTCTCTCCCTTCAAGTTACTAACTTGTTCGTCGGAGGCAGAGCACCACCCAACCGGTGTCTCCGTTTGTTTTGCAGGTACAGCTCACGCCGGATCAGTCTTCGTGTTATAACTTTCCCGAGGGACAAAAACACCCAAAACACTAATTATGGTAATCATAACAATTAACATCACTATTTATGATAGTTGTAGCTAATTTTGCACGCAATTAACACTAATCATTAATCGTAATTACCTGATACTAAGCGTAACTAATTTCAATAATAGTAATGACAATAATAATCAATTACATATCACATTTATAACCTATCACTAAAGCAAAACACGTTAATGTCATCAATTACTAAAATATCTTATGTGTCAAGCTCTTATTAAAAAATTTCCCTCTTTTTTCGGGTGTCTTTATGTTCCTTGGGAGAGTTACAACTCGAAGACTGCATTAGAAAAGGACGCATGTACCTGCAAAACAAACGAAGCTTCGAATGATCAAAGGTATGCCTTCGAAGATTAAGTTAGTATGAAATCATAGTAAAACGTGCGGAAAGTAAGTTATCTGCTCGGATTCCAAGCTCAGGTGTTCTCTGTTTTAGAGAGAAATAAATGCTTTAATGATTAAGACGTAAAGTTCTAGGTGTGAAAGTTTCAAGGTCCCCTAATAATTAGGGGAATCTCCCTATTTATAGGGTTCTTGGAAAACGTGCCTTACCCTAGGGTTTGATGACCTGGGGATTAGGGCAGCGCCGTTTTGCGGGGCCCCTTGAGATTTGGGCCTTTAAGGCCGCCATTCCCAGGGGGCATATCTGAGTGACATGTGTCGTCCATCTGGGGAGTCCATTTGGACGCCTCTGAAAGATGACACGTGTCTCTCTCTCACCGGTCCACTTAGGGGTATTTAATACCCCAAATCATTTGCCCCTTACAGGGGTGACGTGGCATGCCTTGTGACGCCTATGACAGGTGTCAGCCTCTTATTCGCCGAATTTTTACTTTTACCGTTGAGGGGATTCTAGGGTTTTTACCCCAGCTTTTCAACCCCTCTATAAATAGAAGGTTGACTTCTCCTTGGATTCACACTTGCGAGAATCTTTGGGAGAATCTTGAATATATGACTTTCAAAGACTTTGACTTCTTTAGCATCCGGCACTCGGCAAATCGTCCACCTGTTCCAGCAGACTTAAAGACTAAACGTCTCTAGTACCTTTTTCTAAGGCAACAACCTGATCCTTTCTTTACTTAATTTTTGCATTTTTCTTTTTCAAAAATGGTTTCTCAAATGCACCCGGCACGACCTAGGTTAGAAATCAGCCGGTTACCGGGGACAGCTGAATCTAGAACTAGGAGTGCCGAATACTCGTTTTAGGACTCCCCTTTGAGTCATTATCCAAATCTGACAGTGTCTGTGCTCCTGCAGGACACCATGGCAAGAACAAAGCAGACTACTCAAAGGTATAGGACGGATGATACCTGGTACCATTTAGAGAGTTCAACAGTCTACTCGGATGGCTCCATTAGGGTGCCTGACTCCGAGGTTAGCCGAGACCCTCCCAGCAATATAAGTACTCCGAGCTCCTTAATTCTAAGGGATTCGGATGATGAACAACAGTCTCTTGGGCCGAGTGGATCGGTTTCGGATGTTGAGATGGGAGAGGACACTGCTGGCACCAGCCGGCAGGCCCCCAACCTGAGGAAAACTCCGATGATGACTCTGCGTCATCATTTTCTAACAGAGCCTCCGTTGGCTCGGAGGAGGCACGGTCCAAACTTTCAGAAGCTCGAGAATCCCTTTCAGTAGAGAAAGGAGAGGGTTGGGCAGAGTCGTCTACTTTGCGGCGACAGGATCGTGCTCCCTATTTTTTGCATGTCGTCTAAAGTAGGCGGAAAATAAGGAGAGCTGAACTTGGCAAATTTCTTTCAACCCATGTCATGGGACATGGTTATCTGTTGTCCGTGCCAGATGGTGAGGACACGGTCACCTAGCCAAAGAAAGCTAGCTATGGTGACCAGTGCTTTGGATGCTACGAGGCGTCCATTCAGGCTGGACTACGCTTCCCTACTTGACCCCTCGGTCGGTAAAAATACAGAGATACTCGGCATACAGACCGGAATAGCAAAATACTTGGCCATCTGGCCATAGAAAAGATACATAAATGCTTAAAAGATCAGGGGAGGTTCTCATCATTGGCAGCCGGAGGACAAATCATCTGAGGAGTCGGACCCCTCATTGCCAGCATTGGCCGCTGCCTTCTCTGCTTCCAAATCTGATAACCAGTGGACGGCTATAATGCTGCCCAGGCCACACGCATGATGGCTTTATTATCTTCCATCATTTTCTTGACCAAGGCCATTTTTTCCTTTTCAGCCAGGGACCTATATTTGGCCCTGAGCTGAGTTTCTTAGTTTTGCACCGACTCTTGAGTTTTTTTACCTAACCCTCCAAGTGCTCAGCCTTGTCCTGCGCTTCCTTACGGAGCTCCAGCTTCTCCTTGAGGCTCTTAACCTCATCTTGGAGCTCATAGATCCGTCTATTCGCCGCATCCAAATTCTGATGGACTTGTAGATTGGCCAACACTTGGTAATACAAAATATCAAGTGTCAGAATCTCATTTTGGGCAATCTCAAACTGATCCTTGTCTAAGGAAGAGGCAGCCTAAGCATTAGCTGCCTTTACCTCTCTGGTTTTGTCGGGCTTTTTAAGACCACTCACACGCAGCATAGCCTACATTTGGCCAAAACAAAAACAAGAAATTAGAAAACATTCGGCTAAATCATTACTCAAGTTAAAAGACACAAGTCTAACCTCACAAATAAGCACTGATACGGCGTCTAGATCGAGGGTCCCGACTCCCTTAACAGACGCCTTGTCATCAGGATCAAGCGTCCTGAGCATCTTCTTGGCCATTTGTAGGACAGTCAGCCTCACTGGAACCTCTGTCAAAACAAGCAAAATAAGCTAAGTAAGAACTTTGAAAAGAAAGTTGCGTTTTTATCAAGGTTATCTGATTAATCAAGTGGATTATGGTCGGATGTATTACCTTCCTCCCCCCTGTGGCATTGCTGCCGCCTGCTGAGCCGATAACAGCAGTGAGTGGCTTGCCACTCTTCGATACTCGTTGATGAGTATCCGACTTCGTTGGTGTTTGGATAGGGGTGGAGGCGCCGGTCCCCTTCTTTGGCTTGTAGGCGACGTGCTTTTGGCTTTTGCCGATGTCACCACCCGACTGCTTTCGCAGCTTAGGGTCCGGCTCTTGAGAGGGAGGAGGCTTGGTTGAGCCATCCTGCAAAAGAGTCCGCATGTTAGTTGTGACCTCATGCAAAATTTCAACAATTTAAAATGAAAGAAATGTTATTCACCTGGGATGTGCCGCTTGGTGGCTACTCCTCGTTCGTCCGCTTGCTCAGGACGTTCGAAAGATAAAAGGCTGTAGAGTTAACAGCTGGCTTCTTGAGATAAGGAACCTTCGACATTGCTATGTCTGCACAAATAAAGAAAAGGATTTAGAATCTTAGACAAAGATAATAGTCATTATGAGCAGCTAAGTTATGTAAATGCATGCGGCATACTACCTCTCGGCTTCTTAGAGCTAAGGCCATAGGCGGCCAAATATGTCCCATCTGAGAGCCACTCAAATTGGGGAATGTAGCTCTAGGGGTTACCTCCTTAGCCACCCGTCTCCTTGTTGGTTCGAATGGCCACTGAAAATAGGCCCCAATCAAAAATCTCCTCTAACGCTCGCCTTGGGACAAGCGGTAGGGCTTTATTCCCAGCAAGAAGGGGCGACTCCTTTGTCCAGCGGCTGTACCGCCTGTTCTTTGGAAGTCTGGGGATGAGACAATATAAAACTTAGACCTCAAGTCTTCCTTCCCCAGAGTCATCATGTAGCCCATGTGGCTGGTCAGAAAAAAACAAGTCGGCCCCACTTGCGTGTGAAGTCTTGCTCAAGCAATGCATGTGAGCAAACACCTCGAAGCTGGGCTCCACCTCTAACATCTCACAGGCAGAAACATAGCCCAAAATGTTATCCCAAGAATTGGGGGTTAGTTGCTAGACACCCAGCTGGTATCCGTCTAAAATTCTCTCTACGGCCGGATGGATCCTAAAACTCATTGGCGACTCCTACTTGTTTCTTACAAAAAAGCATGATGAGAGTATCATTTTTAATTCAAGGTCTCCCAAATAGTCAGGAAATCAAATCCTAATACACCCTAACAAGTGTAAAGTCCTAGGCTTTTAATGGGGCAAGGGCATTTAAGGAGAGTGCCCCTTACGATGGGATCACCCTCCTTACAGCTTTCACTAGACTTTTGCTTGAAACCTTGAATTAAATCTCTTGCCTCCGCCGTTTTGTTTTAAGGGAAGAAACGGGAAAGGAATTCCTTGGTGACTTCATCCCAAGTTCTCAAAGAATTAGGCTTCACTTCCTTATCTAGCCACTCTTGAGCTCTTCTAATTAGAGAAAAAGGAAATAGCTTAAGTGTAATACCCCGTATTTTTTATGTATTTTTATAAAGTATTTAAGTATTAATAAAATGTATTGTTAAGGGCTCAAGTATTTTAATTAAATATTTTAAAGAGTAAAATATTTTAAATATAAGGTTTTATAAAGTAAAATATATTTTGGGCCAAACGTTTATTAATTATTGGGCAATGTAAATTATTCCTACATACTCTTATTGGAATAACCCATTCCAAAACCCATAACTTAAGCCCACATTCTTATAAGCCCAAATTTAACTCTACACTCTCCACTCTATAAATACCCCAAGAATCCCCAAAATTTCCCACACAAAAAGGTTAGTCTTATTTTCTTTCTCCTTTGTTTTATTAATTTGTGTAATTATAATTATTGATTTATGGGTTTTGATTTTATTGTTTGAAATTAATTTAATTAGTATCAAATTGAATTTTTGATGATTAAACTTTATAATTTTCAGATTTTGTAAATTTTATAACCTAGGGTTTTTAATTATTGAAAATCATGATTTTAGGGTTTTTTTATGAACAATTGATTTAGGGGTTTTATAGTAATGATGTTTTGAAATTTTGGTGATTATAACTACTGATTAGTTAAACTTAATTCCAGATTATTTTGAACACGTAAATTCGTGTTATAATTATTAGATTTTCGTTCGTTAATATTAATCCCGTTTTAATCCCGATCAGGTTTTGAACTCATCTGATTTTGATAAAAAAAAAAAAGTAGTGTTTTTGGTGTGGAAACAACATTCTAAGAGAGACTTACTACCTTTGGTAGTGAGCACCACCCTTTCGTGGCCAAATTCAGCCTCTATATGCTTTTCGAGCAATTTTAGATTTTTAACGAATTTTTTTTATGCTTTAAATTTTATCCTTGAGTTTAAAGGGTAAGAGATAATTTAATGTTTCTATGGATAAATTAATTATAAAGATGTATTTTGATAAACTTTTTTTTAGTTTAAAATGCTGGAATTTTATTTAAAGTAGTATAATTGTGATTTTAATAAAAGGGTGTGATTACCCATTAAAAAGGAGTTTAATTAGGGGTTTTTAAATAATTTTCAGATTATTATAAGTTATTTAAAGTGAGTTTAAGTTGCTGAAAATTGTGTATACAAGGGTAATTAATATAGTATTATTGTCCCTTTTTGTAGGAGACTTGGTTCGAGAATTGTTGTAGAGTACTCGGTTATTTTAAGAGCTTATTTGAGGTACGTTCGCTTACTTAGCATATTTTGATGATGTAGAATCATGCTAGGCTTGATTTCAATCAATTGCAAGTAGTATCATGCTAAGGTTTATGTATGGAATTGTGAATTATTGGTGTTGGTGGTTGAATTGTGAAGCATGATTTATTTGTGATGGTTTATGGATTGAAAAATTATATCTTGGCATGATTATATAGACTACACTTTTATTTATGGGATGTTGGAGTGCATGTTTAATTAAACTACATGTTTAGTTTGGCTTGGAATATTGGAAAGGAATTTTATTGTGGTTCATATAATTTTTATTAATGCTTTGAGCATGAGGAAGGAGTTATATAAGTGTCTATGTATACAAGGGATAAATTGTATGTTGGTGCCTTTGTGCACTTAAGGTGTTTTTAACACCGAGGGATAGGATTTTTGGCGCTTTATGCGTTTAAGGTGTCTTTGACACTGAGGTAGAATTAAAAGGGGTTCAACATTAAATAATATGTTGTCACTAATTATTCAAGAATTAAATTGGTATGTTTGGTTGATTGAATAATTATTGTTAATTGATTTATTATGCTTTGAGAGTCATCACCAAGTCTAAAAATATGTAAATAACGTAAAGTGAAAGAGATTACGCACCAAAACTCTTGGAACGTATATACCTTGAGTATGAACAATGGGGGGAATTATGGGGTTTTATATTTAACCATAACTTCTATTGGAGTGCAGGACGCTGTACATTCCTTTTTATTTATTATTATGCGTTGGAATTCCGCCACCTTTGATTGGTTGTCGCTGGCACGGTTAACTCCCGTGTTAGTTAACCTCAATTTATTTGGGGGAGGTATAGTTGGGAACCCGTTCGATGCGTAATCAACGCTAAATGAATTATTTAGTGTCTAGTTAATGTGTCTTGTTGATTGTTGTGTGTGCTTGTAAACAGGTGCAATGAGGTAAGTGTGTGTTGATAGGTGAAAGCATGTTAGTGTGTTTAATTACGCTTATGTACTCAGCTTTGCTGATTGTGTGTGTTTGTGTGTTTGTCCATGTCTTTATCTTGGCCCTATGATGACCCATTTTTAATGGAGAGTAGTGGGGACAAGTAGAGATAAACTTTTCAGGTATTGAAGCATATTCATGATGGGGCATGAGAGAAGAGTGAATCATGCTAGCTTCCATTAGTTTACGATGTGTTTTATGCTTTATTTATTTATGACATATTTTATGTGGACTAACGCAAAGGTTTGGTTTTGGAACGGTTTTGAATAAGGGTCTTTAATGGTTCCAAGTTGTAGTTTGATTTTATTTGACTTCGTTTGTTTTGGTTTTAAACTTTACTTTCGTTTGGTTGACTATTGAGTTGACTTGTTTTAACGATTTTTAATTTTAAGTCTTTCGCTGTGTATCTTTGATAATTGCCTTAGTCGTTTTCACGGTGGCGGTAATGTCTTATATATTCCTAAATCGTATTTTAAAGAGTAGAATGGGTATTTAAAGGAAAGGAATTTATAGGGTGTTACAAAGTGATATCTGGGAGCTTTGGTTGAGATTTTATTACCACTAAAGCCAAAAACGTGTTTCAAAGTGTTTTGTTTTAAAAATTGGCCAAGTGCTTATTTAATAAAGTAGTTTTAAAAGAGAGTTATTTTATTTTATTTTGATTTTAAGAGGACCAAAATATTTATTTATTTTTTTATGAGGTCCGAAATTTTTAGTTTGTACATCCGAAATTTTATGGTATGTTCGAATTTTTCCCCTTTTCGAAAGCTTATTTTCTAATTTTATTTTTAAAAGAGGAGCCAAAAATATTTTTAGTTTGTTGATTTTGCAGGAAAGCAAGGATTTAGGTAAGAAATATGTGTTAAAAACTTTTATTAGCATGTTGGTGAGATTGGGTAGGAGAAGGAAGGGCATATAGGCTAGAATTTAATTTCTTCCCTATGTGCATATTTTTATTGAGGTGTTCAACCATGTTGTATGACTAAATGTTTATTGATGAAAGCATGCAATATATGAATTATTATATGTGAGCTATCAAGATTGTTTGATTGAACACCGAACTTAATTTTCTGCAAGAACTGTATTATATTGTTATGGGAAGGGTTTCAATTGGTAATCAAGCCCGTTTCCTTGCAGGACCCTAAACCAATACCTTGTGAGTTTCTATGATGAGAATTTTGAGGAATGTTACAGATTTTGAGAGCTAATGGATGAGAGAAACCATACTGTTAATAGTTCTATTATGGAGATCTTAAATCCAAATCCACCCTTAACTTCAATTACAATTGACATTTCATCTAACGATGAAAATGATGAAAAGTTTATTCAAGTAGAGCAAAATCCAGAGACACCTAAACTGTTGTATATTTGGAGTAGCACTCGAAATACACAAGGGATAAACCAAGGGATAGTTAAGGCTAAAGAACCAAAGGCTTCTTAGATAAAGTCACACCACTAAGAAACGGTTTGGATTCCGAAGATCACAAGCCAACTAGTAGCCTAAACTAGCTAACTAAGCAAAGGAAACGAAATTCCAAATCCAAGAATTTTAGGTTTTTGTTTCTAATCCAAGAAACGAATGTAAGACAAGTTTGTTTGTTTGAATAATCTGATTTTTTCATTCACATTTGCTTGCTATTTATAGTAAACAAGCATCCTTAAGTACAAGCTAACTTAAGTGGCTTTTCAGCTCACTTGTTACACGCCTAAGCTAAGTACAAATCAGCTTTTTGTTGTCTAGGTACATTATAAAAGAAGCCTTATTTAACTAGATACATCAAAGAGAAAATGGTGGTTTGTCACCTCCAAATTATAGATGAAATAAAATCAGAAATAAGAGAGTATAACTTCCCCTTCATTCACGCCCAACAAAGCAGCAATTTGGAGATGTATCAACCCCATTATTCACGCCCAAATTCAAACAGCAAAGAAGTGTAACTCCTCCTTGTTTCAAGCCTTGAAATAAGCTTGAATGTATGTGGACAAGGATGTACTTGTTGTGTGTGCTTGTAAACAGGTGCAATGAGGTAAGTGTGTGTTGATAGGTGAAAGCATGTTAGTATGTTTAATTACTCTTATGTACTCAGCTTTGCTGATTGTGTGTGTTTATGTGTTTGGCCATGTCTTTATCTTGGCCCTATGATGACCCACTTTTAATGGAGAGTAGTGGGGACAAGTAGAGATAAACTTTTCAGGTATTGAAGCAAATTCATGATGGGGCATGAGAGAAGAGTGAATCATGCTAGCTTCCATTAGTTTACGATGTGTTTTATGCTTTATTTATTTATGACATATTTTATGTGGACTAACGCAAAGGTTTGGTTTTGGAACGGTTTTGAATAAGGGCCTTTAATGGTTCCAAGTTGTAGTTTGATTTTATTTGACTTCGTTTGTTTTGGTTTTAAACTTTACTTTCGTTTGGTTGACTATTGAGTTGACTTGTTTTAACGATTTTTAATTTTAAGTCTTCCGCTGTGTATCTTTGATAATTGCCTTAGTCGTTTTCACGGTGGCGGTAATGTCTTAGATATTCCTAAATCGTATTTTAAAGAGTAGAATGGGTCTTTAAAGGAAAGGAATTTCTAGGGTGTTACATTAAGCCTTATGAATTCTTGAGCTACCCCGCTCACCTTAATTGTGTTGCAATATTTCTCGAATTCCTTAAGATGATTTAGGGGGCTCTCATTCACTCCTCCACTATATTTCCGCCTTTCAATCAAATTTATCATTGCCGGCTTGATTTCAAAGTCACTATCCGGGATCAATAATGGAGCAATCCCGCTCTCATACTTGTATGCACCCGGAGTACCCAATTCCTTCATTGTAACTCTTGGGATATCTCCCATGTTAACTTGCACACACAAACTCAAAGGAAAATATTAGTAACGTAACACGGCTACAAATGTAGCCAAATGAGAAAAATCTTTTTGTATTTTCAAATTTTTGTGAAATAGACTCAACAACAATGGCAAACATCTACGCTATTCCCCGGCAACGGCGCCAATTTTTATCTAGAGTGAGACTAGGTCGTTGAAAACTAATCTACCCTCGGTCAAAACACAATTTGTAATCTCTCAACACAACCCTATACCAAGCATAGATTAAGTCAAGGGTCAAACCAATAGCAATGGGAGGTGAATGCTAACGTCAAAGCTAAGCTATTTCTAAGCAATGAGGTGAGGTGTGTCTATTCTACCAATCAAACAATCGAAATGAAATCAAATTTATCAAGCACTAGGGTATGGATCCACATAAACTCGTAATTAATTCAACTAATTGGGATTGGAGATGACTAAGTCAAGTGTTGCGACAGAAAATTGATTAAGAAATCAAGAGAATATGGTAGGCTAATCTCCTAGAGGTCAAACTAGCGCCAACTACGAGAGACTCTAGCTAGGAAACTTGCAAACCTACTCAATCGACAAATGTAAGCCACAAATCAATTTTCCGTATCAATGTGAACCTACAATTCAACCTAGTATGAGAAACTTAGGTTGATCACTCCTAAATTAAACACACACATGCACATAATCAATCAACCCATTTAATCACAACATCAACTCCATCAATTTCCTCCAATTAGCATAAATCCATTACTCATATATGCTTTACCATTTCCCTGGCAAGAAAACTACTCACTACTCATGAAAATCAATATCAAAACTAAACTAAACGACATATTCATCATCATATCAATAAAAAATAAACCAATTCAAAAATCAATCAACTTGAACAATTAACAAAGAAATTAAAATCAAAATTAAGATTGCATTAAAGTAAAGAAATCCTTACAAACTTGCTTTAATTCAATGGAGAAAAACACTTGGAATCATTAATCTTCAATCATTAATCAAAAACTTCTCTCTCTACAAACTATAGTTTCTCTCTCTAAAAATCTAACGTAATTCTATTCTAATTTCTGAAAAATTGAACTCCCCTAAAAATAGAAAGAAAATCTATATATAGTAAACCTAACTAAGAGAAATTAGTTAGATCGTCCCCAAATAAACTCGTACAGGCGCAGCCAACTATGAAAAAAAGAGCGCAGCCGCGCAAATCTGGGTACGGAACAAAGGCCCATACAGGCGCGCCTACGCCACCAGGCCACGCGGCCGCGCCATAGCCGCGCGCGCCCACGCTTGGGAACAGGACAACCTTCTTCCCTATCATGCCGATGCTCCTCGTGCGTTCCACTTAATGCTCTTCATAAACACGGGACCTTGCAGTTTCTAAACTCCATGTTTGCGGGTTCAACACTAGAACTCATGCCCCCACGGCTTGAATGCACAGCTCAAGGACTTTAGAAACTTGCACTTCTCCATGCTTGAGCTTCAAATGGAGAACACTAGACATCCTAATCAATGCCAAACTTGGGAAGAGGCCTCAGGAAACTTGGATAACGACCTTAACCTGAAAAATAAAGGAAAACAAGCAAATAAAAGAGAAAATAACAAAATAAACCAATAAATGCATAAAGAAAGAAATCTAACTAAGAAAATGCAAACCAAAAGAAATAAAGAGTAAAATCAAGGAAAAACTAAGTAAAAGAGCTATAGAATAACATGAAATTCACCCTAAAAAGAACCAAATGAGTGCCATAAATTACACTCATCAATATGAATCAACATCCCATCAAACATGACAGAATACCCTCCCCCAAGCTTGAATGAGACAATACACTCAAAATAGATCATAGAAACCATGGAAGGGGAAAACAAGGAGATCAATCCAACAAACCAACATATATCCAACAAGTCATCATCCACTTGAGAAAGAGCAAGGAAGGATATTACCAGATATTAGGTGGGTGTAAATACCCGCAAATGACCTAATTAAACCTTTCAAAGCTAGTTTCCTCAAGAATTGAACCTTTCCTTCCATATGCTAGCAAAAACAGGAGTCAAAGTTCCTTGATTCTTGATCCAAATCGAAGCACCAAAGTATATCAATTCATGTACCCAACAAAAGGCACACAAACATTTCCATGAGAGAAAATCTATTCTAAAAAGAAAATAAAATGAAAGCAATAAAGCACGGGTTACTTCCCGAGAAAGACTTGTTTAAGGTCCAAACTTGACCGCTCTAGAAAATAATAATTCAACGCACACAAGAGCTTGTCAAATACACTACTACACATTTCATATGATAAACGGTAGGCAAATGACCGGATAAGAACGTGCAACAATATTGTTGCACGCAAGTGAGAAGGGAGATGCCAAAAGAAAGAAGAAAAGGGATCAAAAGGAAAAAGAAGAAAATAAGAAGAAAGAGGGGGAATAAAAGAATGGAAAGAAAAAGAAAAAGGCAAATCCTCCTCACTAAAATATTTTTGGGTGGCAACATCACCCTTTTCCTCAACAATAGACGAATGAAGGAAATTAAGATCATCATAGACAATTAGGTCCCCAATAGGCTCATCAACAAAGGAAGGGAGGGATATAGGAGTGTAGGGGATGTGGTTAAAATTTCTTGAAAAAGGGACATGAGAGGAGGGAATAGGGGTTATGGTCTCACAAATGAACTCTTCCTCACCACCATGCCTCAAATCACCAATAAGAGCATGGAAATCAATTATAGAATCCTCAAAAGAAGAACACTCATGGCCATCATCTCCCTCAAACATCCAACTTCCAAGAGGAACTACATAATCCCTATCACTACAATCGTGAACAACAACTCCCTCAACTTCCTTAAAGCCTAAAGTCTCAAACCTATGCATGAATGGATGCAAATTCATTTCACACTCATCTCTCTCCCATGAAGTATTCTTAATGAACCCACTCAAAAGGCTTTGTGTTTTCATTTGACACTCAAAGAACACATTGGTCATAACCTCCTCAATCAAGTCCAAATACTCATGGATAGAAGAATCACAATCATGCATAAGAGACTCATCATGATGGGAAGTAGGTTTGAGGTTATTAAAATCAACACTCTCTTCATTCTCAACTCCTTCACCATCACTTAAATGCTCACCAATGGGATCCTCACACTCTCTTGGTTGCTCAAAATAATCATCATCATCCTAAACACACATTAAATTGAGATTTTTCACATACAAGCATCAAGGATGACAATTGGCTTTCTAACTCTTCTTTTATTCTCCTTCCCTCCTCAAGACGCTCCTCATTCTTTTTCATTAAATCTAATTGACCTCTCATAGATTAAAGAATCATATCCTTACTAGGCCCAAGGTCATTATCAAGCTCAGTGCACCTAATTTGCGACTCAAATATATCAACAAGAGATTCAAAAGATGTAGAAGGTTGACGCTCAACAAGAGAAGAAGAAGTACAACTAAGATTGGAAGAATCAACATTAAGATCATGAGAATATACATCACATTGGGGAGTGGGAGCACAATCAAACACATGAAATTCATCATTAAGGAAACAAAACACATCACAAGAAGGCATGGTAAATAATGAAGAATATTGAAACACACCATTTAGTTTGTTTTACCTTTTACTCTCTTGTTTTGTGGTTTTATGCATATTAATGGTTTTTCTAGTCTTTTCTCCTTTATTAGCTCTATTTTCGTGGTTATAGGTATTGTACGAGGTCCAGGTCTTGATATTGGTGATTTACTAAGGTGGAAGATGCTTTAGGAGCAAGCTCATGGCAATTAGAAAGCTCAAGATGCAAAGAAGTGGATTCTCCAAGTTCTAGCTCTTGCGCTCTCAAGCCGTGCTCTCATGAAGATGGGCGGTTGAACCCACTATCAAGTTCTTTTTGGGACTACCACTCTTAGTGTTCATCATTTTCATGTTGCGCGTTCATTCGAAGACTAAGCGAACGCACGAAGTCGGAAGAAAGATCGAAGAAATACAGTTCAGCGCGAGCACGCAGCCCATTTGCGCAGGCGCAAAGGTCAGCGCGCGGGCGAGCCACCTGTGGGCGCGGGCGCGCCTCCTTGCCCGCGCAGCCATGCCTCCCTGGTATCCGTCTTGCTCGGTTTTTGTTTGCGCCACCTCTATATATCTTTGTAACCCGATTTTTGGTACAAGTTAAAGAGCAAGTTTCGTTTTATATTTTTTATCATAATTTTAGCTTAGTAGAGAGCTTATCTCTCTAGTTTTAGGGTTAGTTTAGGAGTAGATTTTAGAGAGAGAAAGTGAGGAATTTCAATGGTGATTGAGAAATTGAAGATTCAATGGTGACAATAGTGTTGAAGATCTTCTCTATTATCAATGAGCATTCTTAATCTCTCTCCTCTTTATTACGTTGTTCAATTTCATGTTTGTTTGAATTGATTTTGGTGTTTGATGCTTGATTAGTGTAGTTATTCTTGATATATTGTGAATTCTTGATGTCATTAGTTGTTAGTTGATATATGATGATTCTTGAATAGTTGTTTGGCTTGGAATTGGATGAAACTTGTATGATTAATTGATTGTGATTAATTTGGAAATTGTGTTGATTAATTGTTGAGATTAAAGTGATTAATAAAGGTTTGCATGTGTGTAATTCGATTAGGCCTTGAGAATTATGCTAGATTGCATTGTAATTGCTAATGACATGAACAATTGATTTGAGAATTGCAATTATTAATTAGTTTGGATTGTGATTCTTTTAGTTTGTTATTCATAGTGAACCCTAGCTTAACAATTAGGAGATAGCTCTTTGAATCCAATTGATTTCTCTTATCATTAGTCTTCACAACCTTTTATTGGCATGATCTTCCCAAGTTGTTGCAATTGACATGATTACTTGTTGATCCCTGTTCCTAGTGTTTTATTTCCTTGGTTACTTGTTTTGTTAGTTGTTAGTATTCTCTCTTTATCTTTGGCTTTGACCTAGCTTAGGTACCAAAATTGAAAGCATTTGAACATTACCGTTCCTCTTGGTTCATCCCTTAACTTGCCTCTATACTCATATTTAGGTTTGTTAAGTGTTTATAAATTTAGTTTGACTGAGGGAAGATTAGATAACGATCTAGTTTTCCCCTCGTCAAAATGGTGTCGTTGCCGGGGAACGGTGTCTATATTTGAGTGTTTTTTATTGCTTTAGTCTAGGTCTTTTTATATACTTTTCTTTATTTGATTTTTTTTTTGTTTTGTAAAAAAAATGGCATGTCTATCATTTCCTCAATTTGACAATGAGCCTTTTGTGAATATTTCAATAGACTTGAGGGATTTTTAAACTATAATTGTTGTAATCTTTGGGAGGCTTGTGAGATTTGTTATTTATGTTTGAATGAGCAAACTAGGGATGAAGTTGAATGCATTCATAATGGTGAATTTAGAGCATTGTCAATTGATGATGCTTGGGATTTTTATGTTTGGTTTGCTAGGGATGTTTATAATAGGGGTAATTATGATTCTAATATTGATGCGCAATGTCTTGATTCTTCTAATGTTAGCATGATTTCCCATGATTTGTCACATGATCCCTTAAGTGAACCTAGAACACATGATTTCAACTCTATTTCCCCTTTTGTTCATAATGATGAAGTACATGCTCAAGTTGATGCTAATGGTGGGTTTCAATATTCTTCATTATTTACCATGTCTTCTTGTGATGTGCTTCGTTCCCTAAATGATGAATCTCATGTGTTTGATTGTGCCCCAACTCCCCAATGTGATGTATATGCTCATGATCTTAATGTTGATTCTTTCAATCTTGGTTGTACTCTTCTTCTTCTCTTGTTGAGCCTAAACCTTCTACACCTTTTGAATCTGTTGTTGATATATTTGATTCTCAGATTAGGCGCATTGAGTTTGATAACGACCTTAGGCCCAGTAAGGAGATGATTCTTCAATCTATGAGAAGTCAATTAGAGATAATGAAAAAGAATGAGGAGCGTCTTGAGGAGGGAAGGAGAAAAAAAGAAGAGTTAGAAAGCTAATTGTCATCCTTGATGCTTGTTTGTGAAAAATCCCAAGTAAATGTGTGTGTTGTGGATGATGATGATGATTTTGAGCAACCAAGAGAATGTGAGGATACCATTGATGAGCATTTGTGTGATGGTGAAGAAGTTGAGAATGAAGAGTGTGTTGAATTTGAAAACCCCAACCCTCCCTCCCATCTTGATAAGTCTCTTGTGCATGATTGTGATTCTTCTATCCATGAGTATTTGGACTTGTTTAAGGTTACGGCCAATAGGTTCTTTAAGAGTCAAAAGAAAACCAATAGCCTTTTGAGTAAGTTCATTGAGAATTCTTCATGGGAGAGAGATTATTTTGAAATAAATTTGCATCCATTCATGCATGGATTCACTAGTAGAAAAAATGAATTTGGCACCGGTTCAAACCCGGCCTAAGGCACCGGTTTGAACCGGTGCCAATGTGAGGGGTGCCAAAAATGGGTTTAAAAAAATGTGGAATTGTTTTCGGCACCGGTTAACTGGTGCCAAAAGTGCCAAATATTATAATTTTTTTTTTTTAGAACATCAAACAATTAAAAATCGAATCAAATTATTTAGAACATCAAAATATAGATCGAATTTCAATCAACATAATCAAAAATTGACAATATATAATCAAAACAATTTTACAATATACATCAATACAGTAGTAGTTCAATTACAACATATAAAAAAAATTACAATATAAATAAAAAAAATAAACTCAATATTCTTGCATCTTGAATTTATGATTCTTCCCTGTAAGATCTAACTCAAGATACCTGCACGAATTAAAGCAAAAAAAAACGATTAATATAATTAAGCTTCCAAAAAAATTAAACCTAGAAAAAATTAAAGAATTTCGGATTTAAATCGAATTAAATAAAAAATAATCAGTTGATAAGAAAAAAAAAACCAAGAACATCATTTAAAAACCAAAATTGAACCCAGAAATTAAAAACCAAAATCAAAAATTTGGAAAAAAAAACTCAAAAATAAAAAAATTGCGAATTTAAATCGAAAAATAAAAAAGAAAATCCCAAAACAAACCCAGAACAACAAACCCAGAACAAATCTTGCATCTTTAACGGATCTAAATCAAGTAAAAAAATCAACAAACCCAGAACAAACCCAAAAACGCATGCATTAACCCAAAATTGATTATTGTAATCGAAATATAACCCAGAAATCGAAAAACAAAATCAAAATCGAAAAAATAACAATCGAAATCGAAAAAAATCAAAAGGAAAGCCAGAAAAAATAACAATCGAAATCGAAAAAAATCAAAAACCCAGAAAAAAAATTTAAATCGTAAAAAAAAACCGAGAAATCGCTGAAAAAAAAAATCAAAATCAATTGAAAGAAGAGTTTGAAATTAAAAAAATCAAAATCGAAAAAAAAACTATTAAATTCGAATGAAAAACCTCAAAATCGATTGAAAAACCTCAAAATCCGTGTTGCATGTTGTTGTCTTCGAATTTGTTGGTAGTTTTCAAGTGATAATAGCAAGGAGGAGGAGATCTAGAAAGATAAATGAAGGATTGAAGGAAAACGACAACGCGAAAGAGGAGGAGAGGAGAGAGAAAGAGGAGGAGGAGGAGGAGGAGGAGGAGGAGAGGAGAGGAGAGAGAACACGGGCGAAATACTTAGGGTTGGGGGAGTTATAAGGGCGGTTTTTTTTTAATATGTAAAGGAACCGGTTCGATTTGGCACCGGTTCAAACCGGTGTCCTTTTAATTTTTGGCACCGGTTTAGGCTGAACAGGTGCCTTTTCTATTTGTGTAAAATTGCGCCCAATTTTGGGCCGGTTTAGGCCACCGGTTTGGCCTGAACCGGTGCCTTTATGGGGGTGCCTTATTGTATTTTTCTACTAGTGATTTGAGACTTTGGGCTTTAAGGAAGTTGAGGGAGTTGTTGTTCATAGTTGGGAAGGAGGAGATTATGTGGTTCCTCTTGGGAGTTGGATGCTTGACGGAGATGGTGATCATGAGTGTTCTTCTTTTGAGGATTCTATGATTGATTTTCATGCTCTTATTGGTGATTTGAGGCATGGTGGTGAGGAAGAGTTCATTTGTGAGACCATATCCCATATTCCCTCCTCTCATGTCCCTTTTTCAAGCAATTTCAACCACATCCCCTACACTCCTATATACCTCCCTTCCTTTGTTAATGAGCCTATTGGGGACCCCCTTATCTATGATGATCTTGCTGTCCCTCATTCGTCAATTGTTGAGGAAAAGGGTGATGTCGCCACCCAAAAATATTTTAGTGAGGAGGATTTGCCTTTTTCTTTTTATTTCCATTCTTTTATTCCCCCTCCTTCTTCTTATTTTCTTCTTTTTCCTTTTGATCCTTTTTCTTCTTTCTTTTGGCATCTCCTTCTCACTTACGTGCAACAATCTTGTTGCACGTTCTTATCCCGTCATTTGCCTACCATTTATCTTATGAAATGTGTAGTAGTGCATTTGACAAGCTCTTGCATGCGTTGAATTATTATTTACTATAGCGGTCAAGCTTGGACCTTAAACAAGCCTTTCTCGCGAAGTAACCCGTGTTTTATTGCTTTCATTTTATTTTCTTTTTAGAATAGATTTTCTCTCATGAAAATGTTTGTGTACTTTTTGCTAGGTACACCACTTGATATACTTTGGTGCTTCAATTTGGATCAAGAATCAAGGAAGTTTGACTCTTATTTTTGCTATCATATGGAAGGCAAGGTTCACTTCTTGAGGAAATTAGCTTTAAAAGGTTTAATTGGGTTATTTGCGGGTATTTACACCCACCTAATATCCGATAATATCCTTCCTTTCTCTTTCTCAAGTGGATGATGACTTGTTAGATATATGTTGGTTTATTGGATTGATCTCCTTGTTTTCTCCTCCCATGGATTATTTGATATATGTTTGAGTGTATTGTCTCATTCAAGCTTGGGGGAGGGTGTTCCATGTTTGGTGGGATGTTGATTTATATATGCCATGCACATTTGTATATGCATTTTCATGTTCTATATTTTGAAAAACTCCAAAAAGATTTTTGTTTCTATCAATGCATATTTGCAGTGTATCTTTGTTTTGTTCTTGCTTTGGACATAATACTTTTGGACTTGTATGGTTGAATGCTTTTCTTCTTAAATGGTAACGGTGTGCACGGTTTGAGAGTATGTTTGGTTAATTCTAGGATAGAGTATGCTAAGGTAGTCATTTAGAACTATTGGGACCTTGAAGCCGAATTCTATTTGTTTTTGAAAATTTGCAATTGCTCCCTTTTGGTGAATTTGAAGCTAATAGTGAGTTTTTGCTATAACCATGTGAGTTTTCATATTTTCAATCCTTCTACATATCTTGCATGAGCGGCATGGATCCTTGACTATTGTGGACCCAATCTTAAATCTTGACTCATAATTCTCAAACACGAGACCGAACCATATAGGGAGGACAAAGGCATCTTTTCGGGGTGGTAATTTTTCTTTTTTTTAGGATACTCTTCTTAATTTTTAGTTCATTGGGTTTACATTTTCCTTCTTGCTAACCATTTGAGTTTTTTCCCTTCTTTTCAAGCCACATCTTTAGAACTTTGAGCCTTTTGTTTCTTTTTGTTCCATTTTTGGTTTTTGTGAAGCAAATGATCATGTTCTTGGAGTTTGTGGTATGTGAGGTTGGATATTGGTTCTATTTGTAAGCAAGCTTATGTTTTATATATCTTGTGAATAATGGCAAGTGAATAAATGAAAAAGTCGTCCAAAGTTAAAAAAAGGCAAGGACATAATAAGTGCAAAATTGTAAGAGTCGTCCGTAGTTAAAAAACAAGGCAAGGACAATTGCTTTGAAAATATGAAAATGAGAAAAAAGTGAAAATGAGAAAATTCAAAAATATTTTGTTGTGAATTATTCTCCCTTTCTAAGCATTGAGGACAATGCTTCATTTAAGCTTGGGGGAGAAGCGTTTACGCTTTTTGTATATATGTTTGTGAGTATAGCTATGAATAAACTTGGGGGTGTTAGTTTGTTTTTGTTTGGTGACTACTTGATTGTGATTCTAAGAAAGGGCCTGTTCTATGCTTCACTATTAGGGATACCACCAAATTTTTAAATTTTAGCCTACCCTCACCCTTTTTCCCCTTACGTTACAACCATTGGGAAAGACCTTTCGGCCTAAAGGTTGAGTCACATATCGGGGGAGGGCATTATGAATTAAAGCCTAAGGAGAGGGGATGAAAGTTAAGATGTCGAGAAAACTCAAATCTATTTGTTTTTCCGGTTCCTTCGAGGAACTATAAAGACGCTCACTAAAATTAGATTTGAAGCTAATTGGGAGAATGTGCTAAAATTTTTTGAGATGAAAGTGAATTGCGTTTCTTTAGTTCTCTATACTTATCATGTTCTATGTTTCAATCAACCTTAGATATCTTAGAACATGCACTCCCTTACTTGTTTAGAAAGATTTGCAATCACTTGTGCTTGTACATTTGGAAAAGTCCTTTCATGAACATTTGTTTGCTTTTTCTTGTACTTTGGTTTCTTTTTCATGCTTTTCCTTGTTTGTATTATTATGAGAGTTATAGGTTAATCTCTTAGGAAACCTTTACGATAGCATCATTCGTCCTCTACGGCGATCTAGGGGTTTAAATGGCTTGTCTTTAGCTGTTAAAATTGACCATGATTCCTACGAAAGTGAGTTAGTGTATATTCTTGTCTCTTCTCTTCTTTTTGTCTGTTTGAATCAGTTCATCAATTCTCCCTTGGTTTTGTTTTGCTCGAGGACGAGAAAAAGGTAGGCTTGGGGGTATTTGATGGGTGTCATAAATGGAACCCATTTGATAAGCATTTAGGTTGTTTTTACCTTATTTTCATATCTTTCCTTCTTAATAAATGCATAGTTTTATGCTTTTGCTCTTTGTGTTACCTTTTACTCTCTTGTTTTGTGGTTTTGTGCATTTTAGTAGTTTTTCTAGTCTTTTCTCCTTTATTTGCTCTATTTACGTGGTTGTGGGTATTGTACGAGGTCCGGGTCTTGATATTGGTGATTTACTAAGGTGGAAGATGATTTTGGAGCAAGCTCATGGCAATTGGAAAGCTCAAGATGCAAAGACGAAGTGGATTCTCCAAGTTCTAGCTCTTGCGCTCTCAACCCGTGCTCTCATGAAGATGGGGTGTTGAACCCACTATCAAGTGCTTTTTGGGACTGCCACTCTTAGTGTTCATCATCGTCATGTTGCGTGTTCATTCGAAGACCTTAGCGAATGCACGAAGTCGCAAGAAAGATCGAAGAAACCCAGTTCAACACGGGCGCGCCTCCTTGCCCGCGCGGCCACGCCTCCCTGGGTATCCGTCTTGCTCGGTTTTTGTTCGCGCCTCCTATATATATCTTTGTAACCCGATTTTTGGTACAAGTTAAATAGAAAGTTTCATTTTAGATTTTTAATCATAATTTTAGCTTAGTAGAGAGCTTCTCTCTCTAGTTTTAGGGTTAGTTTAGGAGTAGATTTTAGAGAGAGAAAGTGAGGAATTTCAATGGTGATTGAGAGATTAAAGATTCAATGGTGACAATTGTATTGAAGATCTTCTCTATTATCAATGAGCATTCTTAACTCTCTCTCCTCTTTATTGCTTTGTTCAATTTCATATTTGATTGAATTGATTTTGATGTTTGATGCTTGATTAGTGTAGTTGTTCTTGATATATTGTGAATTCTTGATTTCATTAGTTATTAGTTGATAGATGATGATTCTAGAATAGTTGTTTGGCTAGGAATTGGGTGAAACTTGTATGATTGATTGATTGTGATTAATTTGGGAATTGTATTGATTGATTGTTAATATTAAAGTGATTAATGAAGGTTTGTGATGAGTGACATTTATGTCACTCCTAAGGAGTAGTTTTAGAGTCTTTTCCGTGTTTATTTTTCCCTTATTTTCCTTTTATTCTCTTGTTTTCTCTTTAATAAAGTTTCTAGTTTATTTTGGTAATTTTGGAGTGTTTTGGTTTAGTTTCTTTATTTTATTAGTTTTAGTCTATTTTCGTATTTTATTTTACTTTATTTGCTTGTATAGTTTTTGTTTTATTTTTATTAGTTTAGTTTTATGTCTCTTATTTTCTATTTTATTTTATTTATTTCTATTTTATTTATTTTATTTTATTTGTCGTGGTTTTGTTTTATTTCGTCCTTTGTTTATTTTCATTTTATTTTATTTTATATTTTTCCCGATTCTCCCTTGTGTATATTTTGTTTTGCAGGATCGTGTACGAAGTCCGAGGTTCGAGGCACAAATCTTGAGCCAACCTAAGCTGCTGCCTCCTATCCTTCACCCCATCTCTTTCTTAACCTCCACCACACCAACCTTTCCCCTGATGCCTCCCTTAACCAACACCAACAGCAACACAACCTGACAAAACCACAACAGCCCCTGCTTCACCCCGCAGCAGCACCAACACAAACAAACCACTCCTAGCAGCCATCTAGCAGCGCCACCACACATCACAGCAGCTCCCTCGACCAGCCACACCCATCACAGCTGCCGCAACTAATACACCACCTGACCACCTTCCCTTGACACCACCAGCAGCGCAACAATCAACCCCGCAAGCACCACCTTCACGAGCAGCCCTAACCCCAAAACCAGAGCAGCCCGCAACACCACCAACAGCCACAACAACAACCATACCTCCATCAATCACCCCGCAACGCCACCAGTCCAACCTTCAACCACCAATTTACAACCACCCTCACCTCGCAACAGCCACCAATTAACTCCCCTGCTCCCTCACGCACACAGCAGCCTGCCAAACCCCAACATCGCAAACCACCAGCGCACCTCCATTAGCACCAACAGCAGCAACATTGCGCAACCAACCTCCGCCACCTTCCTCTGTTTCCACTTGCAACAACAACAACAACCAACAGCAGCAATTTGCGCCACATCAAACCACCAATTCACACAAGCATCAGCTAAAAATAGAGCAAAATTAGAGTAAATCACAAATTGATCGGGTTCGGGCAAACCGTTGGTGGTTCGGTCGAAGTTCGAGTCAGAGACTTTGGGGGTTTTGTTATTCGAAGAGGAGTGGTCGAACATACCCATGGTTTGACCGAACCAACCCCATAGTTCGGCCGCACCAACCCATGGTTCGACCGAACCGCTTCACGAGCTATGCACATGGCTTTTAATGAGGATCGAACAGTGGTGTTTGCTTGATGCCAATTTTCAATGATGATGAGCGGTTGTGATTTGATGATGATTGTTAGTTTTCTTTGGTGAGATGCAAAGCATGGGATTAAAACCCATTATTGAAGTAGCCAATTTCGAAGAAGAAAGGGGAATGGGGTAACTGATGGTTTGGTGGGGATTTGTGGGTTTATTCGATTTTATTTTCATTTTCTTTGTTTTCTTTTCTCTTTTTCTTATTTTCTTTCTTTTATTTTTTATTCTTATTTTAGTTTTCTATTTTTACTTTTCCTTTTAATTTATTTTATTATATTTCCTTCTTTTATTTTTCTATTTTTCCTAGTTTTATTAGCTTAGTATAAATACCCATTTTTGGGGGTAATAAAGAACATTGAAGAACTATCTATTCTTCTCTCTAATTAGTTTTATTTTTAGGTTAGGTTAGGATTAGTCTTCATTGGTAGAGAGAGAAAGTGAGGTTTTCTTCATTAATGAACTTGGATTTTGAAGAAGGAGCTTGTTCAATCCTTTGTAGACCTTCATCTTCAATTAATGAGCAATCTCTTACTCTTTCTCTTTACTTTTGTTTTTGATTTTGCTTATTTGATTTTATTTTTCTTCTTTGCTTATTAATCATGTTGATGCTTATTGATTTGATGATTGATATTGTTTTTAATATGATTTGTGAGTAGTCATCTAGCCAAGGGTGTGGGGATGGTGTAGTTGCTAATTGTTCATGCTTTTAATGTTGGGGTTATGTTAATGGTGATTAAAGTCTTTGCATGCTTGATATTCTTTGGTCTTTCTTGCAAGTGCACATTGTTAGTTGATCAAAGATGAGTCTTTACTAACAAGTAACGGAAGTTGACTTAGTTGAGATTCATTACTATCGATTGTTATTTAATAGTACCTCCTAGTATATGGTTCTAATGTGAAAACATAGAGGCTATGTTAGGAGAAGCCAATTGACCCCGGAAGGCGGCTAGATTGGACCCTTTACTTCGATATTCATGCATGTTTAGTTTACCATTAATATGCTAATTTGTTATTGTATGGTCAAGCGTCAACTTCACCTACCCATTTCCCTTGGTGCCTTAATGCTTTATTTCTTGTTTTAGCATTTTTAGACTTTAATTTATTTATCTCCTATTCCGAACTAGCTTAATTGTCGATAACATTTGGTGGTGTTTACCATTCTCTGTGGTTCGACCCCTATGCTTTCCTTATACTCGTATTAGGTTTGTTTAGGTTGTATAAATTGTATTTGATCTAAGGATAGACAATTGACGACGCGTTTATTCCCTTGTCATTTTGCATGTGTGTTATTCGATTAGGCCATGAGAATTATGCTAGATTGCATTGTAATTGCTAATGACACGAACAATTAATTTAGGAATTGCAATTATTGATTGGTTTGGATTGTGATTCTCTTAGTTTGTTATTCATAGTGAACCCTAGCTTAACAATTAGGAGATAGCTCTTTGATTTCAATTGATTGCTCTTATCATTAGTCTTCACAACCTTTGATTGGCATGATATTTCCAAGTTGTTGCAATTGACATGATTACTTGTTGATCCCCGTTCCTAGTGTTTTATTTCCTTGGTTACTTGTTTTGTTAATTATTAGTATTCTCTCTTTATCTTTGGCTTAAACCTAGCTTAGGCACCCAAATTGAAAGCATTTGAACATTACTATTCCTTTAGGTTTGACCCTTTACTTGCCTCTATACTCGTATTTAAGTTTGTTAAGTGTTTATAAATTTAGTTTGACCGAGGGAAGACTAGATAACGACTTAGTTTTCCCCTTGTCATGGCGTCCAAAGGGAAGGAAGCTAGAATAAAAGAGTCGCCAACAAGTTGTAAGAATTTGTAAACCATTCACAGGGTGAAGGTTACACTTCTTAACGATCATGGAGATCGTTAACTCCAATAGGTCTGAAACCATGACTGGAAGTTCGGGGATGAAGGTAAAAATCCAACCTAAAAGATATTGAAATTTCCCTAAAAATAGGCCTCTACTTTATTCTTCTCGTATTCATGTGCGCTTTCTTACTAACATGCAATCAATAGGTTTACCCTAAACCTGTTTAACCTTTGTTGGTTAAATATTATTGCACAAATAAAACTATTATTGGCGATCACTTGAATTATAATCATATTAGCCCTAAACAAGATTATTAATTATCTTATTAAGCGTGATTACAAGTACAAACTTCCTTTAAACATGCATAAAGGTGTGATCAAGAAATAACAATAACCAAGAAACATAATAATAATCATCACAATAATAATCATAATCGAAATAACAATCATAATTAAAATAATCATGTTAAAGCATAATATTATTAGCAAGATCCTAGGCATGATACTAACAAGATTAATAACAAACCCTAGCATGTCACTAAATATTAAAGATCAACTAGCCCTAACATTACACTAACATGATATTAGGAAAGAAATAGGAAGCATCATAATAATATACTTGATATTAGAAATTTTAGTCAACCCTAAACATGATACTAGGAAGCAATTAAACATCCTAACATGATACTAGGAAGCAATAAAATAATCTAAGCATGATTTCTATATCAAAAGATCAATAAAGCAATTAAAGTACTTACTTCGATGCCTCATATCTCTTTCTAATAACAAAATACACACGTTAGTAACTTCAAGGAAAATAATAAACAAACAATTAAATTAAATTATTGAAATAAAGATTTGGGACCAAACGCTCAGAAATATCAAACCTTTCACGTTTAGGGCAAAGGCAACTTCGAACTTGGCTAGGTGTGTCTAAAACTAATGAGTGAGGAATTTTGAGAGAGGGAAGGTTTAGAAAAAGCATAGAGAAAAAGAAATCTTCTAGCTTTTAGAGAGAGAGAGATGATTGTTGTGAATTATTGTTGATTGTAGATTGTAGATGATTTGAAAACAGGGAAATACAACCCCCTATATATAGGAAAAATAGCATGGGATCAAAGAAAATCATATTCGGAATAAAATATCTCCTGTCGCCAACGACAAAAGACAACGCCAGACAACGAGCTCGTCACCATGAGACGAAGGTCAACGCCAAGCGACGACTCTGTCATCTCGCGCTGGTTCAAAAGTACAATGCGCTTTTACACGCGGAATCACCTTTTAAACATGTAACAGGTAATTCTGCATCCAAGCAGATTTAAAATCACATTTAATATATTTTATTCAAAATAAAACCTCTTTAAAATATAATTATCATGGACCCCTATCATGGATCCAACCCTTTAGACTGGATATTTTCATAAATAGGGTAAGAAAAGAAATATTTTTGAAAACAGAAAGAGAAATATTTTAATAAAAACATCCTCGTCACTAGACTTTTCACACTTTCAGTTCATTCGATAATCAAACGACATGAAAGGTATTCATCACTGGGTTTTGTTTTATGGAGACACATTTAGGTGTCTACACCGCCTAACCCCCAAAAAGGGTTGGTTTCATGAAGTGTGGAGAATACGAACCGTAGACCATAGGGGGTACATACGGTGCATTCCCAATCATCTAAGGGCCATTGTGGACGGTATTATCGCCTTTATGGCTCTCATACAAAGATTGAATATTCCCTGATGATGTATTCTAGAAGCTATCTTGAAAGCTCAAGGTAGAAGTTGACTCAAACAACTGCTGACTTCTCCTACAGACGATGATTTTCCGAGCATCAGGAGTACACTTTTTGTTACTGTAGGGAATAATTTCAAGCCTTTAAAAATCCCACTAGCTTGAACCCCACTGTGATCATACACTAAAGTACGGTGGCGTCCAAAAGGGAAGAAGATAGAGCAAAAGAGTCGCCAACAAGTTTTTAAGGAACTTGTAAACCGTTCATAGGATGAAGGTTACACCCCTTAACGATCCAAGAGATCGTCAACACCATAAGGTCATGAACCAAATAAGGGTTCGGGGATGAAGGTACAAATCCAACCTAAAAGAGATTGAACCTGCCCTAATAATAGGCATCTACTTTATTTTGCTCGTATTCATGTGCGCTTTCTGATTAACATGCAATCAATAGGTTTAACCCTAAACCTGTTTAAACTATGTTGGTTGAATTTAATGCAAAAATAAACTATTATTGGTGATCACTTGAATTATAATCATATAACCCTACAAGATTATTAATTATCTTAATAAGCGTGATTGCAAGTACCAATTCCCTTTAAACATGCAATAAAAAGGTGATCAAGCAATAAAGAATAAATAATGTGTGATTAGGGGATTTTTATCCACCAATCACCGTCTGACAAGTGGACCAACCAGGTTCCGCCACGTGTCCTTCACGAAGGCCAACAGGAGCCTGCCACGTGTCAATCACAGATACGTCCTCTACGGACCAATTTAGACACGCCACGTGTCCACCCATGCCAAATGGGAAAACCGGCCATCAAGGCCCAAACCAGTCTAGAGGCCCGATCAGCCCTAGGTTTACCTTAAACCTAGAGAGTGGCACGCTTCTCAAGGCTATAAATACTTAATTAATCCTCATTAGTTAGGTAATCGGGGAATAAAGTAATCAAGCAGAGAAGAACAGAAATATTACGGAACACCAACAACCGGCCCATCTCGCTAACGACGCAGATTACCAACACTAAGCACTCTCACCTAGAGAGATCTTATTACTTTAATTTCCGTATTAATTACTCCTTAATCAGGTACTAACTTGACCGTTGGAGGCGGAGCTCTCAGGAGTCTCCGTTATTTTGCAGGTACAGGCGTCCGGTTCCAGTCTCGGAATTGTAACTCTCCCGCAGGACATCAGAAAACCCCGAAACATTTGGCGCCGTCTGTGGGGAGAGTACTTCAGAGATGGCATCCAAGTCTGTACCGACTCCAGAAGAGAGGCGTCCCCTAGACGACCCTGAAGTTCAGTCGGACCATGATACCGAAAGTGAATTTGAAGTTGAAACTCATACAGCTCCAGACGGGACCCTAAGGGCCCGACGTACCCGTCATACCGAAAGGAGGGAACGGGAGCATCTTCAAACAGGAAGCGAGCCAGCAGGCGCACCGCTTGCTCGGCAACAGCCGACTGATGGGTCTGCTCCCATCACAAGGAACGAACTCATGACCTTCATGAGGGACTTCAAGGGAGAGATTCAAGAGTTGATCAACAAAAAAACCGCCTGCTTCAGTCAAAGAGCAGTCGGCCAAGAAACCTTCCACTTCACTGAAGAGGAAGCCAGTTCAAGGGCGAGAGGCGACTCCCCATCCTAAGTCCAAGAAGCGGGAGCCACCTGCTCTTGATTTCACAAAACTCCGTTATCCTACGGGAAATAGGAAACCGGTTCGTCATATTCAGGCGGACGGGTCAAAGCAAACGTTCACAGATGCTCGGCTCCTGCTAGAGCAGAAGAAGAGTGACCGATTATCAGAGTCGGCTTCTACTTCAAATTTTCAGGACAGTTTGCGAAATGCCTCGATGAGGCATACTCAGTCGTTCCATGAGAGTCAGTCAGGCGGCACCTCCCGTCAGTCCGGCTTTCATAGTGCCCAGGCGGTACCAAACTTACCATTTGTGCCGCAACAACAGTATTTTATGCAGCCACCTCTATTTGGTGGACCTGCAGCAAAAAACGTCCAACCTATGGACTGGCAGCTACGGCTGCTTAGACTTGGTGAACAGCCGTCGGCCTTCTCCAAGGAAATTACTGAAGCCGCTCAGCCGGCCAAAGTAAAAAATGTTCTAGTAGGCGCCTATGACGGCACTACTAACCCAGAACACCATCTGATGGCATTCACCAACCTGATGTACCTTCAAGGGTTGGATGATCCCACTTGGTGCAAGTTTTTCCCAGCGACTCTCAAGGGAATTGCACAGCAATGGTTCGGCAACCTGCCGACTGGTTGTGTAAACAGCTTCAGGACGCTTGCTTACTTATTTGCCTCCAACTTCGCTATGAACATCCCTGCGAAGAAAACGACCCTTGATTTGGGAACAATTCAGCAGGGCGAGAAGGAGGGGCTTCGTTCTTACATCAGGCGGTTCAACCTGATGAGAATACAGATTCAAGGGTTACCGGATGAGGTAGCTTATACTGACTTTTTTAGAGGTCTCAAAGACGGGTCTACCTTCAAATTTGATTTAGTTCGAAAAAGGGTGGCGACTCTTCAAGAGGCCTTGATTGAAGCAGAAGCCTATATACAGGCGACTGATCTGTGTACGATAAAACAGTCGGACGGGAAGAGGTTCGACAAAAGAGAGGGACGACAGAAACAGTCGTCCAACAAAGATGAGAAAAGAAAAGAAGTCTGGGCGGCTGATTCCTCTAAACAGCCGGCTCAGAAAAAGAAAAAAGAATTCAAACCATACTCCCCAAAGTATGTGTTTAACAAGGATAACCAGTTTATCCTAAAAGAAATAAAGGGACGGTTCTCAATTGAGAAGCCGCTCCCCATGAAGGGTTCTGCAAGCAACCGGAACCAAGACAAAATCTGTGCTTATCATGATGACGTTGGTCATCACACCAATGACTGCATCAGTCTCATGCGGTACCTAGACCGCTTGGCTGAGCAAGGTGATCTTGACACTTATGTCAAGAAATCTTCGGGGAACACTTCCTCAAAAAAGCAGTCGGCCAAAAAGAATCAGCAGGCCGACAGTTCTGATACAGATGATGCAGTCGTCTACACCATTGCAGGCGGCTTCTCAGGAGGCGGCCCCACTATTAGGGGCAACAAAGATAATATAAGGCGGTTAGATGTAAATTCCGTTCACCAAGAACGACCGTCCAAATATACATTTCCTGAGATTGTCATCACTGAAGAGGATCTAGGAGGAATAAGGGGGCCGCATGACGACCCTCTCGTTATTGAATGTAAAGTGGCCAACCAGAGAGTTGGCCGAATCCTCATAGATACCGGGAGCTCCTCAGATCTCATCAGCAGCAAATGTCTGTCAAAACTGAAATATCAGACGGACTGCATACATCCGGCCTCCCACCCTTTAATAGGGTTTGGAGGAGGAGTCGTCCACCCACTGGGACGAGTAGATCTACCCATTCGCCTGGGCGAAAAAGGGGAAGGACGACACATGGTAGTCCGGTTCCTAGTAGTAGAGGAACTCTCGGCCTACAACATGATTCTGGGTCAACCAACCCTGAATAATTCCAAGGCTGTTATAATCCCGTCTCTTATGCTGCTGAAGTTTGAGAGGGATAATGGAACAGTCGGCTCCCTAAGGGGAGATCAGAGGATGGCCCGAGAGTGCTATCTCTCGGATGTCAAGCCCACTGTTATGGCCACTGGGTCAAGTGGGGAAAAAACAGACCTTGACAATGTCAAGGAGAGTGCGCCTGTTCAAGAAACAGGCGACAAAAAGAGAAAGGCGTCCCAGACAGAGTCCGCAAGAAAAGCAAGAAAATAGCAATCATTGGCAGAGGAGCGGCCGGATGAGTTCCGCCCTCAGCCGGCTGGTGAGCATGCGGACCTGATATTAGACGACTCACGTCCTGACCGAACAGTTAAATTTGGGACGACTGCTCTGAGAAACCTTGGTGACGACTTCCACAATCTGTTAAAAGAATACAAGGACATTTTTGCATTTGAAGTTCATGAAATGCCAGGCATTAGTCCTGATCTGGTAGTACATAAACTCGCTGTGGATCCGAAAAAGAAGCCGGTACGGCAAAAGAAGCGGAACCATGGTGAAGAAAGAGGTCAGGCGGCAGCCGCCGAAGTCAAAAAATTACTTGATGCAGGGTTCATTCGGCAATGTTACTTCCCAGATTGGGTTGCAAATGTGGTGCTTGTTAAAAAGCCGAATGGCACCTGGCGAATGTGTGTAGACTACACAGACTTGAACAAGGCGTGCCCCAAAGACAGTTACCCTCTGCCTAAAATTGATAACCTGGTCGACTCAACAGCCGGCCATGCCTTGATGAGTTTTATGGACGCTTATTCTGGTTTCCATCAAATTCCTTTATGGAAGAAAGATCAGGAGAAGACGGCCTTCGTCACTGATCAGGGATTGTACTGTTACACGGTCATGCCGTTTGGTCTTAAGAATGCCCCGGCTACCTTCCAACGAATGATAAACACAGTGTTCTTTGATCAGATTGGGAGGAACGTCGAGGCATATATTGATGATATGATTGTCAAGACTAAACTTCAGAAAGATCATCTGACGGACCTCCGAGAAACTTTCGCCACACTCAGGCGGCACCATGTCATGCTCAATCCCAAGAAATGTGTATTTGGAGTTGAGTCTGGGAAATTTCTCGGATTCCTTATCAATCAGAGAGGAATAGAGGCGAACCCGGAGAAGGTACAGGCGGTCATTGACATGCAGTCGCCTCGTACCGTCCGAGAGGTTCAGAAGTTAACAGGTTGTCTGGCGGCCTTGGGGAGATTCCTAAGCCGATCAGGCGACAAATGCCTATACATTTTCCAGGCAATTAAGAAAAAGGCAAGGTTTGAATGGGGGCCGGATGCTGAGGCCGCCTTCCAGAAATTAAAAGTTCACTTGCATTCCTTGCCGAGGCTGGTCAGCCCTTTGCCCAAAGAAGATCTCTACATGTACCTGGCCGTCTCTGATCATGCGTTAAGCGCTGTGCTCCTTGCTGAAAGGGACGGCTGTCAGCTCCCGGTCTACTTTGTCAGTCACGTACTGAAAAATGCCGAGTTGAGGTATCCCTTAGTGGAGAAATTTGGTCTTGCACTCTTCATGGCTGTTAAAAAATTGAAGCCCTACTTTTTGGCACATGCAGTCGTCGTGTATACTGACCAACCAATCAAGCGGCCCCTTACCATCATGGAGTCGTCAGGACGAATGATCAAATGGGCCATAGAAATACAGAGCCTCGAAGTTACTTTCGAGCCTAGAAAAGCAGTGAAGGGGCAAGCCTTTGCTGACTTTATTGTAGAGATGACTCGTCCTCCCGACTCTCAAGTTCCAGACCAAGTCTGGAAGGTATATGTGGACGGAAGCTCTACTTCAAATGGTTGTGGAGCAGGCGTCGTATGTCAATCTCCAGAGGGCGACAGGTTCGAGTATGCTCTACGCTTCAGTTTTCAGGCTTCAAACAACGAGGCAGAATATGAAGCTTTACTAGCCGGGATCCGCATGTGCAAGGCGGCAGGGGCAAGAAAAATAGACGCCTGTTCTGATTCACAATTGATAGTGAGTCAGTACAATGGCGAATACGAAACAACCCATCCGGCCATGATCAAGTATTTACAGGCGGTCCGACAAGCAGTCGGCTCCCTTGAGGATTTCCATCTGATCCAAGTGCCGAGATCAGAAAACAACCAGGCAGATGCACTTTCGAAATTAGCATCATCCGCCTCCTCCGATACTCCTCGAACTGTTTTTTGGGAAGTAATGGAGAAGAGAAGCATCGAGGAAAACCCTATTGGAATCCTAGACAGAAGCTCAACCTGGATGGATTCAATCAGGGCATATCTGACAAACGGTACACTGCCGGATGATCCTCAACAGGCGGCAGCACTGAAAAAACGAGCCTCCTGTTTTGAAATGATACAGGGAGAACTTCACAAGAGGGGGTACCTTCAACCCTTCTTAAAGTGTGTTACTCCTGAAAAGGGACGAGAGATACTAGATGATCTTCACTCTGGTTTCTGTGCTTCCCATATAGGTGGTAGGATGCTTGCTCAAAGGGCAAGGCGGCAGGGCTACTTTTGGCCTACTTTGGAAGCAGATGCAATGGAGATGGTGAAAAAATGTGACAAGTGCCAAAGGTTTGGCAAATTAATTCACCGTCCGGCTACTGACCTCACTACCATTCACAGCCCACTACCGTTTGCTAAGTGGGGCATGGACATTCTGGGTCCATATACGCCTGCTACAGGCGGCAGAAGGTATATACTTGTTGCCGTTGACTACTTCACTAAATGGGTAGAGGCGGAGGCTGTAAAGGGAATCAAGACGAAAGATGTAATTTCATTCATTTGGAAAAACGTCATCACTCGGTTCGGGGTTCCCATGTCTATGGTTTTTGATAATGGTCCCCAATTTGAGACGCCTGTTCTCAAAAGCTGGTTGGGAGACCAAGGAATTGCACACTACTTTGCATCTGTCGGCCGTCCACAAGCAAACGGCCAGGTAGAAGCCTTTAATAAAATCATCTCAGACGGTCTCAAGAAAAAGATTGAACGAGCAGGCGGCCTATGGGCTGATGAACTACCACATGTTCTCTTGGCCATTAGGACGACTGAAAAAGGGGCGACTGGGGAAACTCCATTCCTCCTAACTTATGGTGCGGAAGCTGTTCTTCCAATAGAACACTACGAGCCGACTCTTCGAGTAATGCTATATGACGAAGAGGCAAACTGGGAAGCCATGCGCCTGGCATTAGACTCACTTCCTGAAAAGAGGGGCAATGCTGTCTTGCGCCATGAGATCTATCGCCTGAGAATGACTAGATCATACAACAAAAAAGTACACAGGCGTCCACTCAAGGTAGGGGACTTTGTACTTAGAAAAATGGAAGCAGTTGGTAGGGCTAATGAGTCTGGCAAACTAACTCCCAACTGGGAAGGACCCTACCGAATCTATGCGGAAGTCAGGGACGGTACCTACCGTCTGGAAACACCAGACGGACAACCGTTGCCTCGAACTTGGAATGTAGATAACCTTAAAAAATATTTCTTCTGAAAGATGTAAAGTAAAGAGCTACTTAATAAAGTTTGCACTTACTATTCAATTTTTGTATTACGAGGGGCATGCCGTCTGTACCTTTACAGTCGGCTACTCTCCATTGAGTTTTTTCACTCAATCTTCAGAGGGGCATGCCGTCTGTTCCTTTACAGTCGGCTACTCTCCATTGAGTATTTTACTCACAATACTTAGCTAAAAAGATTAGGGCCTGGCCGACCCTGTGCCTAACAGGCGGCTACCCTTCTTTTACTTAGCACCTACGTTCACCAAGAACTTACCAAGGCCACCGGCCGAATGATCAGACCAGGCGCCAAGCCACCTGATCAAATCTACAAAACTAATACGACCTGTCCCAACATCATAGCAGGCGTCCGACGGCATCCCTCCGGATGAAATTCGTCGCAGAGAGCAGCTCCCTTTTGGGTGGAACATTGTTCTATAAACTAATTACACGGCACCTATACGACTGTCCCCAAGGGCAACCACGTAGCCGTTTTTGAGACAAGGATAACTCTATCACTAACCAAACCAGTGGTAGCAGTTGACATCTGAGTCAGATGACCGCCTGTATTACTTGGGATAAATGCAGGGGGTACCCTTGAGTTAATAGCCAACAAACATTGGCAAATCAAGGGGTCTAGCCGGCCTACGCCGCCTGGTACCTCTACTTCTCAAACAAAAGTGACGGCGACTGAGTAACTCCAAAGTTAACTCATAGTCACTCCTTCAAATTTGGTATGGAATCTAAAAAGTTTGAGTCGTCCGCCTGTTTTAAACAAACAAGGGCACTCGAACCCCTATTCCTACTAGATAACCTATTGAGTTAATAGCCAACAAACATTGGCGAATCAAGGGGTCTAGCCGGCCTACGCCGCCTGGTACCTCTACTACTCAATCTAGATTGTGACGAAGACTAAGTAACTCCTAAGTTAACAGTCACTCAAACTTAGTATGGAGCCTAAAAGGTATGAGTCGTCCACTTATTTTTAATAAACCAGGGCTCTCAACCAATACTCTTGCTAGGTTAACAAATTACGAGTTAAAAGCCAACATTGGCAATAAAGGGAAACAGTCGGCACCCGCCGCTTGTTATCCTACTTAATTCCTTGGCAACTAGGAAATACTATTTACTTGGTCAGACAAATTGAATAAAGAGTTCGAATACCGATTGAATAAATGGCCGACTGATCATCTATCCTGGAAACAGACAACCAGTCGTCCAGGGGCATAGGCGGCATACTTACTATTTGTACCTGTCTTAACGTTCGGCCATACACAACAGTCGGTCTAGTGAACAAATTAAAAATACTTAGACAAATTTGAACCAAAACAAAAATTTGATTAAAAATGAGCCGGCCATTAAAGACCAGCAGAATATTCAAAACCCCGGCCCCCTGGCCGGGTAATTACAAAGCAAACGGCACGCAGGCCGTGAAAAGAAAAAATACTTAAAGCTTAAGAAGGGGGCAGTTCAGTATCAGCAGCTGCCGCCTAGTCAGCACTCTTCTTGCTGGACTCGGCCTTAGCTGCACCCTCTTTTGATGCCTTACCCCCAAGTGGCACAAGCGCCACAACCGGCTCTTCCTCCTCCAACGCACTGTCCAACGCCTCTTCTTCAGCAGCCGCCAGGATCTGTTGATTATATATTTCCGAACACTGGCGGTACGTTCTTTCCCATGAGGCAAAGTCGGCACTGGGGAACAGTCGTTCCCAGGTCATGCGCTGGATTTGAGCGGAGTCTTCCACCATCTCCCGGACGAGCTCTTGTTTCTCTTGCTCGGCCTTATCCGAGAGCTCTTGGGTAAGACTCTTCTCTTGGTTCACCAGGCGTTCTTTTACGTTGGCCAAAGATTTCTCCATGGCTTCGTAAGAGTGCATTTTTTGGCGAAGAGGTTTCAGCTCGGCCTTAAGGTTGGTGACGGTCGCCTCCAGCTCGTCAACCTTCTTTTGGGCCGCCTCTAACTGAGCCCGAACAGCGGCGGTAGCCTGCGCCTGATAATAAAGAAGATCAATGGTCAGTACTTCATTTTGGGCAATTTGAAACATTGCCTTATCACAGCTGGAGGCGGCCATAGCTTTTGCGGCCTTTACCTCTTTGTTTTTCCGATCAATCGGCTTGCGAAGGCTGTTGACTCGGAGTAGGGCCTAAGTACAAAGAAAAACAGGCGTCAGTTTCCAAACAAAAAAGTTAACAGGCGTCCTGGAACTCAAAAGCTCAAAAATATGCTAAGTATACCTCAGCTAGGACCCCTGAAATCCCATCAAGGTCAAGGGTGCCGGCACCCCTGACCGCCTCCCTGTCAGATGGAGGAACTACTTTAACCATAGACTTGGCTACCTCAACCAAGTCAAGTCCCTGGGGGCCGGCTGCATTAAGTGGAAAAAAAAAAACAAGTTAGACCTAGTCAAGAAGGAAGCAAGGGTGAGTTTTTACAAGTGAGTGCCCATACATCTAGGCGGCCCCGCCTGGGTTTTTGAAGAAGTGGCCGGCTGCTTCTCAACCGCCACTGTTTTCCTGGAAGACCCAGGAGAGCTTGCAACAGTCGTCCTCCGGGCCTTGGGGTCCGGCTGTTGCGAGGAAGAAGCCCTTGGAGTGCCAGACTGAAAACAAAAAGAGTTAGTATATGCATAAGACAACTAAAAGAGGAAGAGTTTTCGAGGCTTACCAAGGGTGCCTCCTTGTTGGGGGAGTCGGCATACGACTGTTTCATGAGCGAGGCCCGCAACATGGCCGCCGCAGTCTTGGATGCTGTTATTTTACTCATAGCGTCAGCTGCAAGAAATAAACAGCAAAGTTAGTAAAAATCCCAAGTAAACAAGGCGTGAAAAAACAGAGTATTTGTCAGGCCGGCTACCTCTAGAGCACCGACTGCCGAGGCCACAGGTGGCCAAAAAGTACTCGTCATAGAGCCACTTGAAGCTCGGGACGCAGTTTAGGGGTACTTGTTCTCGTACCCCTGAAGTAGAGTTCACCCTAGTCTCTACTTTGAAGAGTCCTTTGTCTAGGATCTCTCTTTTAGCCTTTGGGGGAACAGGCGGCATGCTGCGGCCGCCTGCGAGAAGAGGCGGATCCCTATTCCACTTGTTAAAGCGTTTGTTCAGCTCCGTGTCCTTCCATTTGTTCGCCTTACCTCTCGTCATGAGGTAACCCTTATGGCTTGTTAATTGGTACCAGCCGGTACCTCCCGACTTAGGGGTCCGGCTGAGATAGTTCATGTGGGCGAAAGCCTCAATTCTTGGCTCCACCCCGTACATTTCGCACCCGGCCACATAGCCGAGTACGTTTACCCAAGAGTTGGGGGCTAACTGCCATAACCCCAAATCATACCCATCTAAAATCCGCTGAACAGCCGGATGTAATGGGAAGCGCAGTCCAGCTTTGATGGCTGCCACATAGCAGCCAAAGCAGCCGTCACCATAGTTGGTACCAGCCGGCCAGACGACAGTGTCTTCTGGATCCGGCACGAACAGTAAAAATTCCGGGCCCATTTTGTGGTTAGCAATAAAGCTCGCCACGTTGTCTTGCATGGTTGCGATCCGGCCCCGGGGTACCATGCAGTAGTAGGGGGCGTTTTCCTCTCTGTAAGAGGCGGACGGCTCCGCCCAATTGTCCCCCTTCTCAACTGCATGAGAAAGTCTCGCCTCTTGTAGGCGGCTATGTTTTTCTTCTGAGCCAGGAGAACTGTGGCCAGAAGAGCTGGACTCGGACTCGTCCTCTGACGAGTCCGAAGAGGACGACTCCTCCCCTCTCCCAGAGGGGCCCGCCTCCTCTCCCTTAGAAGGAGCAGGAGGAAAATTAGACATGTCAACGGTAAGATGGGAAGGGAACACCTTGGCCCCTCTCTCAGAACTGTCGGCTTGACAGTCGCCTCGTTCTACATCTGGCGCCTGGTCAGATGTTTCACTAAGGAGCACCCTTTGGGAGGAGCCGTCTGAGTTTGATATCATAGCAGTCTGTTTCGTTCTGGCCATCACGTTCTGCATAGACACAGATACAGTCGGACTTTGTATAAAGGGCAAAGATGGGTCCAGAAAAGGGCAGGCGGCACTCCTAGTCCTAGATTCAGCCGTCCCCGGTGACCGGCTGATCACTAACTTAGGTCGTGTCGTGTGCTTCCATGGTGCCATTTCAAAAAATAAAAAGAAAATTAAGAGTAAGAGAACTGAGTTACCTGAACGAGTGACGGTTGATGAAGTCCTGGAAGTTCGGGTCAGTCGGCTTGTCAGAACAGGCGGTAGGCAGAAAAGGTCCGAAATGTCAGAGCAAGTTCAGGGGTCCGAATGTTCTCGCAAAGTTCTCAAATGTGAAAATGACCGAAGTCAGCACTTCCTTATATAGGCAAGGTGAGAAGGCGAAAGGTCGCTTCCAAATTCAAAATTTGAGCGGGAAAATCTCTCGGCCGTTTGCAAGGTGACACCTGTAACAGACCGTCGCCTGTCACCGTGCGACACCTGTCACAGGCGACACGTGACCAGCCCCGTGCCACCTGTGAGGGGCAAATGATTAGGGGATTTTTATCCACCAATCACCGTCTGACAAGTGGACCAACCAGGTTCCGCCACGTGTCCTTCACGAAGGCCAACAGGAGCCTGCCACGTGTCAATCACAGATACGTCCTCTACGGACCAATTTAGACACGCCACGTGTCCACCCATGCCAAATGGGAAAACCGGCCATCAAGGCCCAAACCAGTCTAGAGGCCCGATCAGCCCTAGGTTTACCTTAAACCTAGAGAGTGGCACGCTTCTCAAGGCTATAAATACTTAATTAATCCTCATTAGTTAGGTAATCGGGGAATAAAGTAATCAAGTAGAGAAGAACAGAAATATTACGGAACACCAACAACCGGCCAATCTCGCTAACGACGCAGATTACCAACACTAAGCACTCTCACCTAGAGAGATCTTATTACTTTAATTTCCGTATTAATTACTCCTTAATCAGGTACTAACTTGACCGTTGGAGGCGGAGCTCTCAGGAGTCTCCGTTATTTTGCAGGTACAGGCGTCCGGTTCCAGTCTCGGAATTGTAACTCTCCCGCAGGACATCAGAAAACCCCGAAACAATGTGCATATCAAGCAACATAATAAATAATCAATAATAATCATAAATATAATAATAAATATTAGGAAGAACATAGGAAGCATCATACTTTTAATCATACTTAATATTAACGATACCTTAGACATGATACTAGGAATTATAAATAACAATCTAAGCATGATATCTACATCATGAAATCAATTAAACCATCAAAGTACTTACTTGGATGTCTCGTACCTCTTTCTAATAACAAAATACACGCGTTAGTAACTTCAAGGAAAAATAATAATCAAAACAATTAAATTAAATAATTAAAAGAGAGATTTGGGACCAAACCCTCAGAAATTAAAACCTTTCACGTCTAGGGCGAAGGCAACTTCGAATATGGCTAGGCGTTTCTAGATCTTGTGAATGCGGAATTTTGTGTGAAAAAAGTGAAGTATAGAATAAAATGCTAAAAGATTAATGTTATTGAAAATTGATGAATGAATGATGTAGATGAATGAAGAGAGTTGCGAAGAATTAGATGAATGATAATTGGTGAATGATGAAGACTTAAGAATAAGGAGAATTGGTGAATGTTGGTGATTGTTGATGAATTATAATTGTAGATGAATGAAAACGGAGTTTTTGATACGATATTTATAGAGAAAATCATCTAAAAAAGAGAATTTATCAAAACAGAGTCTGAAGACCACAAAACTAACTTGGCGTCAAGACCAGTGGCTAGCGCCAGGCGCCAATGGCTGGCGTCTGGCGCCAATCCTGATTCCAGGCGCCAGGGCCTGGGGTTGGACGCCAAATTGGATTTCAACGCGTTTTCAAAAATCCGATAAATTTCCCGTACTGGAAGATAAAATAATATAATTTCAGTCGAAAATGCTATTTGATCTTGATTAAAACTATGAAGAATCCTAATTGAATTAAAAATGATAAGACCTTCTAGAATTTTATAGAAGACTAAAATCATTCCTAATTACATTAGGAATGATAAATCATATTAGGCCCTCCTCTAGATCATTGGGCCGTACTTAAAGCTCAAACCGGGCCCAATTTAGTAAATTGGCCATAAATTCCTCAATATTCATCGGAATTGGGCTTATAATATATCGTTGGAAAGGTCTTTTCAAGCCCCATCCAACTACACCACTATTGGACCCATATCATGGACCAACCAAACTGGATTGGCTGTTTTCTTAAAATAAAGTTTTCTAAAAAAAGGAGAAGGGAAAAGAAAAGAAATAAAACTTTCCGCAACACTAGACCTTTCCACACTTTCGTTTAATTCGATTATGATTCAACGTGAAAGGTACTCTTCACTGGGTTTGGTTTTGGGGAGACACAAATTGGTGTCTACAGAAGCCCCCACTTTGACTGAGTTTGGAGAAACGCAAGTTTCAAAAATGAAAGTCAAAGTATCGATAGGGACGGAGAATGATTCAGAACGTTCTGCGATCCTAAAATCAATCTTATAACGTCGATACCTGCAAAACTAGCATTAATTAAACAGATAAAAGAGTTAAGAAACGCGTATCTTGCACCGTCGAGCACACGTCTCTGAAAGTAACTGATTATTGCTGTTGTTGCTGTTTTGATGACCTCCTGCAAGCTAGAGAATGCAATTCCGCTTGAAAACCGCTACGCCCGTAACTGCTTCCAATTTGGAAGATTGCTTCGCCTGAAACTATCCTCTCCGCTGTGATAATACTCCACGTCCAAGGGAACATCATCGAAAATTATTTCTCTTGAAATAATTCTCATCCGCATTACGATCATCTTCTATGCCTCAGGAACTATGATCGAAGACAATTTCACCCTGAAATTACCTTCAGTTGTTTGTGACAACTTTCCGCAATATAGGGAACGACGTCGATCAATGTTGCTACATCTTGAGCCTTTTCTTGAATCATAGTGACAACCTTTCCAATCATAACAAAAGTCGTCGAAGACTACCCATCTCGTGCTATCTTCTCAAATCTCGGGTGACAACCTCCACAATCTTAGCGAATGCCGTCGAAGATCGCCCATCTCGTGCTATCTTCTCAAATCTCGGGTGACAACCTCCACAATCTTAACGAATGCCGTCGAAGACCGCCCATCTCGTGCTATCTTCTCAAATCCTTGGTTACAACCTCCACAATCTTAGCGAATGCCGTCGAAAATAATTTTACTTGAAGTCATCCTCAATTGTTGCGATAATATTCCAAAGAAAATTACCGAAGACCAACACTTGTCGATCTTTAAAGCTCGCTCGAACTTTGCTTCCGCTATGCCTGTACGTCGGCGCTCTCGTTGTTTTGAACCTATACGTCGGTGTCCTTTTGTGAATGAACCAGTATGTCGGTGCTTTTTGTTAATGAGCCAATGCTTAGGCGCTTTAAGCTTAGTGAGACGATCTTTTTATCAGGTCGATCACTTTACATAATCAAGTCGATTACTTAATCGTGTCAAATTGCTTAGAGGGGCTAACTGGCGTACCAAGGGACCCAAAATATATCGCAGAAGGATAGCACAACCTCAACAGGTGGCTGGCTGCTTTGGCGTCGCTGAAAACCAATCAGCGCTAGACTTATGGCATTAGCGCCATGCGCTGGAATTGGCGTCTGGCGCCAGCACGGATTCTCCTTTAAATTCAATTTTCCATTTTATTTCTTGCTCTGTTCGTCGCGAACGCTGCGATAGGGTCTTCCCTGTTCTGCTGCACCTGTATTCATTTTGACTATAGAACTTTGCCAACCTCTTTAATCATCTTAGGATTGACCTAAGGCTTAACGTTGCTTGACTCAACTCATTGACTTGACACGAATCAAGGTATAAACTTGATTCATGTGATTGACTGACTCGAGGTTGACTCGACTCAAAGTGAAATGACACGTGTGACTCAAATCAAAGTGATATGGCACGGCATGACTCAATGTGTACATGACTCGTGTGTGCATTGTAATGTGATCGTGCGACTCGAAAAATGCAAAAAAGCAAAAATTTTCCGTCATTTTTGTGGAGGGTACCGACTTTCTCCCGAAAAAGAAAGACGCGAAAAAGAAAATCAAAAGTTTGAAGATGCATGTTGAATGAGCTTAGTCAAATGTTGTTTGGTACTATCTCTCAAGGTGCAAGGATTAATTCATCCTAGGCTATCTCAATGGTTGACTCCATGATGAAAGTATTTGGGTAACTTAGGCACGGAGGCTAAGCACTTCATACTTCTATGTAACGACAATTATGATTGATGAGTGATGCGACAAGGCATGCTTCAACGTTGTGTTAATATTTCGTGACAAAGGGTTCCTAAAGAAAGTATATTCGGTTATGAATCTGTGTAGTGTGTGAAAGTGGCACTAAAGCTAGGCCGCAAAAGCTAAGTGTGTGGAAAAACATATTATTGAAAAGAGTCAAATGGTGGTGACTCTTAGGCTAGGTAAGCTAATGATGTAGGGATCAAGCCCCCAAGTCTAGCTCTAAACGAATAGGGATGAGCATAGGGAATACCTTGATATGATCATGGTGCAAGTGTGTGAATGTGAATATGAATGCATGTTTATTACGGCCGCACCTCGATGTGAGGTTGCCTACGTATCCGTTAGGAATCAGGCCGAACGTAGCTCTAGCCGAACCTCGCACAAGTGTGTATACCTCAAAAAAGGTCTTTTTAAGGGTTGTAACGTGGTTAAGCTAAAGGTTTAAAGAAGAAGGGGATAAAGGCTCAAGACCCTAGATAAGCCCCCAAGGTGTGCAACCTCGCTTTTGAATCTTTGTATTTTCATGCTTGAATTTCTATTCTTTTTTAGCTCTTTTTGCTTTAGCATTTATTTTATTTTTTATAAGTGTGGGCAATCCCGATCATGCGGTCTATCACTCACTTGGCATTCATGTTTCTCAGGCACGGTACCGAGTACTCGATAAGAGACGCAATCTGAGACGTGTTCTTATCGAAGATATTTTCATATCAAAGACATTGGAACACTTGCCCTTTTGTACACTTGTTTTCGTTTTTTATTATTGCTTATTTTTTGTTATTGCTTTCTTTTGAATTTGCTCAAGCTCTCTTTAGAATTTGATAAGGTGCACACCATCCCATCCCAAGGTTAGGTAGATGTAGGTTGAAAAAAGAAGGGTCTATTGTTAGATGAAGCTCAAAGTGGTTTATGAAGAAAGGATTGCATATTCGAAAGGTGAAAGGAGATATGATGTGGCTACAAGAGGTTCCTCAAATCATTGGTATACCTTGTGCTTAATTCGAAATGAATTTTTTTTCTTTTTTTCTTTTTTTTTTTTTTTGAATGCAATGTAATGAAATGATCATATGCAAGGAATTAAATGCTCATTTTATTAAGGTAAAAAGGAAAAATCTATAAAATTAATCTAAAAGAAAAGAAAAGGTGCCTATGCTAGACTTATTGGGGAAAGAAAAGATGAAAAAGAAATAGAAAAAGAGGCCATGAAATCTTGTCGTTGAAGCTCGCCTCTTGTCTTGTGTTGTTTGCTTTATCATCACTCGCTCTTCTTGTTAACTGGAGGCATGGGAAGCTTGTTATTATCAATCAAATGTTGGATAGCCTCCTTTAGCTTCCAACAGCTCTTAGTAATATGACCCCTACCTTGATGTTACTTGCAATGTTTGTCTAGATTCCAAATAGGCAATCTCTTTTCAGGTGCGAGATCTTGAATAGGTCCAATGGGAGTAATGAGTCCTTTGGCATGGAGTCGATCGAAGGCAGTATCGTAGCTCATCCCAATGGGGGTGAAGTATTTCCTTAGTTGCTTCTTATATCCTTGGTTATTTATGGCTAAAACTTCACTGAGATCAAAGGTACTAACATTGTTACTAGAGTGGGCGTTTTCGGAAGAAGAAGGATTGTCGTTCTTCTTTCCTTTCCAGCCACCGTGGTTATTATTGTTAGTAGCTTTTTGCTTTGCAAGGTCATCTTCGATTTCAATTCCGATGTCATAAACGGCCTTTAAAGTATTCAAATTGTGTTGATATTTTAAGTGCTTTGAATACTTTTCTTTGAGATTCTTGATAAACATCCTCACATATTCCTTTTCGGTGGGGACCTCAATCATCTTAGCGGAAGTTTCCCTCCACTTATTAAAGAAAGAAGTAAAGCCTTCATTCTCCTTTTGTCTTAGCATCTCAAGTTGTCTATTATCGGTTTCAACTTGGATATTCCACTTGTACCTATCAACGAAAGCGTTTGCTATCGATTCCCAGGTAGAGGTTTTCTCCTTGTCAAGGGAGAAGAACCATTGTTGGCAAACAGTTTCAAGAGATAGTGGGAACAGAGAGGGGGAAACCTTCTTATCGATACCCTTAATGGTCATTATAGTTTCAAAAGCTCTTAGATGGAAGTAAGGGTTATATGTTGCCTTGAATTTTGGGATGTCGTTGGCATTGAACTTCTGCGGAAGAAGATCTTTGTCCACCGAGACCCCTTGTGATGTAAGCTCTTGAAACTTGTAATCGCTAGACAACTTGATTAGGCTCTCTTGCATGAGGTCCATCTGTTGTAGCTTCACGGGATCATCAACTTTGAGGGTGAGTAGCTTCAGTGTTTCAGTCATGGTAACCAATTGGTTCCTAAGCTCATTGACTTCTTCTTGAGTTGCCATTATCTTCTTAGTCTTCCTCTTTTGACGAATTGGTTTATCAAAAAGCGAGACTTGAATAAAGAGGTTGTCCTTGATTAATCGCCCTTCTCTCCTCGACCAAGTACTGTGAAAAGAAATTTGGGGATACTTATTGTTAATTATTTAACTCAAACTTTATTCAACATGCAATGGATGGAGGAGGTGAATAAAGATGGAAGAATGTGAAGAAAGATTTAGATGGAGGGATATGAAGAATTAGGAGTAGAATGTACCCTCTCAACTCAAATGACGGAAGAGACAAACTCATGCATGAACCCAAGACATGGCCAAGGTGGTGTGTACTCAAAGTGTGTGCTACGACTAGTGAGTGTAGGTGACATGTTAAGACTCGTGTCATGACCATATGGCTAGACTATGTGACCAAGACTCGATTAATGACCTGACAACGTGTTATTGACAGCGAAAATAACCGAATTAATTAGAAAACTGGTTAATTAGACATTAGGTGATGACTCGACAAATAACCCGAACTGTCGGCCAAGCGACAGGACTGGCGTCACAATATGGTGGTTGGCGCCAGACTTTTTAGTAAATGTCTGGCGCTACACACCATACAGTGGCGCTACAGCTCAGATTTTGGCACCAATATTGGAGCCTCGGTCTGGGACTGTTTTCGGTATTATTAGTCAACTAGGGTATGCCTAAAGTCGTACTAGGTCAATTCCGATTAAAGAAAAAGAAAAAACTTTATTGACTCAAATCAATTAATTAATTAATTAATTAATTAATTAGGCAAAGTTCTTTAAGTCATTAATTATAATCTCAACACAAATCAACAAACGGTTAAGAGGAACATAGAATATATATGCACAACAAATAATGCAAAATTAGTCAAGTAGGCACAATATGATGCAATGAGTTCGCAACCTAACCATGGCTCTAGTTCTCTAAAGTTCAGGATATGGTTTGGTCAAATAGGGTCCATGGTTAATTGCCCAGATGCATCGCGTAGAAGCCTAACCGTGAAGGGTTAACGCGTGTGGATAGGACACCGCGAGTTTTTAGAAAAAACTCGCTTCCATGGTTTGGTGAATTCAACCTCTCAGATGTACCCTTTGTTGCCAGGAGCGTTCAATCGGGTAGATAGAGCATGAATTCCCAGAGGGTTATGTCCATATGTAGAACACATATGGGTTTCAGAAAAAGTGAGAAAAAATTCAATCAGGAAGTAGGATCGAGCAAACAATATGAAAAACCGGTCGAAATTAGAACGCATATTTCTGGCTCGGTATTGGGGGAAATTGGCGCCAGCAAACAGAGATTGGCGCCAACTTTTAACTGTAGCGCCTAGCGCCAATATTGGCGTCTGGAGCTACGGCAAAAAGTGTGGCGCCAAGCTCTGGCCCTTGACGCTACTTCCCACATGCCTCAGCAGCTTTCTGTGCTCAATAAAATCATCCAGTTTCGCGCAGTGCTATTTCAGTCCTAGTTGTGAAAGACATTTCTCAAATTTCCTACGTGTAAAATCCTATGTTTTTGACTCATTACGGATGGTCGTTCCAATGAGAACCTTTTTATGCATATGACAATAATGTTAATCAAAATTACGCACATGAAATACTTAGAACTTTTCGAGTCTCATCCACTCATTCTAAATCATTTCCGAAACAAATTCAAGAATTAAAATAGAAATCCTCCCCAGTGGAGTCGCCAAAAACTGTAGGGAATAATTTCAAGCCTTTAAAAATCCCACTAGCTTGAACCCCACTGTGATCATACACTAAAGTACGGTGGCGTCCAAAAGGGAAGAAGATAGAGCAAAAGAGTCGCCAACAAGTTTTTAAGGAACTTGTAAACCGTTCATAGGATGAAGGTTACACCCCTTAACGATCCAAGAGATCGTCAACTCCATAAGGTCATGAACCAAATAAGGGTTCGGGGATGAAGGTACAAATCCAACCTAAAAGAGATTGAACCTGCATTAATAATAGGCCTCTACTTTATTCTGCTCGTATTCATGTGCGCTTTCTGATTAACATGCAATCAATAGGTTTAACCCTAAACCTGTTTAAACTATGTTGGTTGAATTTAATGCACAAATAAACTATTATTGGTGATCACTTGAATTATAATCATATAACCCTACAAGATTATTAATTATCTTATTAAGCGTGATTGCAAGTACCAATTCCCTTTAAACATGCAATAAAAAGGTGATCAAGCAATAAAGAATAAATAATGTGCATATCAAGCAACATAATAAATAATCAATAATAATCATAAATATAATAATAAATATTAGGAAGAACATAGGAAGCATCATACTTTTAATCATACTTAATATTAAAGATACCCTAGACATGATACTAGGAATCATAAATAACAATCTAAGCATGATATCTACATCATGAAATCAATTAAACCATCAAAGTACTTACTTGGATGTCTCGTACCTCTTTCTAATAACAAAATACACGCGTTAGTTACTTCAAGGAAAAATAATAATCAAAACAATTAAATTAAATAATTAAAAGAGAGATTTGGGACCAAACCCTCAGAAATTAAAACCTTTCACGTCTAGGGCGAAGGCAACTTCGAATATGGCTAGGCGTTTCTAGATCTTGTGAATGCGGAATTTTGTGTGAAAAAAGTGAAGTATAGAACAGAGTGCTAAAAGATTAATGTTATTGAAAATTGATGAATGAATGATGTAGATGAATGAAGAGAGTTGCGAAGAATTAGATGAATGATAATTGGTGAATGTTGGTGATTGTTGATGAATGATAATTGTAGATGAATGAAAATGGAGTTTTTGATACGATATTTATAGAGAAAATCATCCAAAAAAGATAATTTATCAAAACAGAGTCTGAAGACCACAAAACTAACTTGGCGCCAGCCCTGGCTCATTTGCGCCAGGACCAGTGGCTAGCGCCAGGCGCCAATGGCTGGCGTCTGGCGCCAATCCTGATTCCAGACGCCAAGGCCTAGGGTTGGACGCCAAATTGGATTTCAACGCGTTTTCGAAAATCTGATAAATTTCCCGTACTGGAAGATAAAATAATATAATTTCAGTCGAAAATGCTATTTGATCTTGATTAAAACTCTGAAGAATCCTAATTGAATTAAAAATGATAAGACCTTCTAGAATGTTCTAGAAGACTAAAACCATTCCTAATTACATTAGGAATGATAAATCATATTAGGCCCTCCCCTAGATTATTGGGCCGTACTTAAAGCTCAAACCGGGCCCAGTTTAGTAAATTGGCCATAAATTCCTCAATATTCATCGGAATTGGGCTTATAATATATCGTTGGAAAGGTCTTTTCAAGCCCCATCCAACTACACCACTGTTGGACCCATATCATGGACCAACCAAACTGGATTGGCTGTTTTCTTAAAATAAAGTTTTCAAAAAAAAAGGGAGAAGAGAAAAGAAAAGAAATAAAACTTTCCGCAACACTAGACCTTTCCACACTTTCATTTCATTTGATTATGATTCGACGTGAAAGGTACTCATCACTGGGTTTGGTTTTGGGGAGACACAAATGGGTGTCTAAAGTTACCCACCGGCTGCTCCTCCCGGCGGGGATTTCTTGGATTCTTCTAGGCAGAAGAATCTTGGACCAATCAAGGGTCCCGGCTGCCTTGTCCTTTAGATGCGGAGTTGGCTGCCTATCCCTAACTGGCTTCCTCCTCACTGAAGGAGTCTTCCTTGCCGACTGACCCTTACTTGGGCCAGCCTTGCTTTTACTTATCAGATCCTTGATTTCACCCTTGAAACTAGTCATGAATTTCATGAGTTCGTTCCAGGTGACTGGGGCGGATCCATTTGTCGTTTGAGTTTCTCTTTCCGGCTGACCAAGGGGCCTGCTTGTACCCGCCTTGCTTGCACCCCGTTCTAGAGTGTCTTTGGGATGGATGTGCTTGGTGATTAGAGAGCCATCTTTGGCTATGTAAGTTTTGACCTGAGGATCCTCATCCTCATGGTCAGTAAAGACCTCCGGTTGATTAAACATGTGGTCAGGAGGTGGTACAGACTCTTAAACCATCCTTGAGGAACTCTCCCATAGGCGGCGCCAAATGTTTTGGGTGTTTTTGTCCCTCGGGAAAGTTATAGCTCAAGGACTGATTCGACTGCGCTTGTACCTGTAATACAACGGAGACTGTGGGTGTTTGGAGCTCCGCCTCCGACGATCAAGTTAGTGCTTAAATATGAGTAGGAGAAAGTGCGGAAAATGAAATGAGATCTTCTCGGATTCCGAGATCAAGTGTTCTCTGTTGTGAGAGAATGTAGGGTAGGTGTAATAAATAATTGAATGTGTCCCTAAATTTGGGGAATATCTCCCTATTTATAGTGTCATTAGAGAACGTCCCCCTTCTAGGTCATTTGACCTGGATTTGGCGGCCTGCGCCGCTTTGTGGTGTTCTTGGGAATTGGGCCTTGAAGGCCGCAATTTCTGGAAAACATCTGAGGCTGACACGTGTCAGCTGGAAACTAGCCCTTATGGACCTGCCAAGGCTTGACATGTGGCCCTCTATAATTGTTCCACTTGGACATGGTAATTTTACCCAAAACAGCTCTGGCCGACTGTCGTCTAGAGGAATATCAATGTGCTCTCTGACCGGCTGGGGATGGAGGTCATCTGACCATTCCCCAGTCAGCGATTGCTATTGCTTTTCTTTTTTTACCACCACCAGCTGATCAGTTTTTCTCTTCTTGGCGGCTGGTGGGGTCGGATGGTCATTTTTTATAGCATCAAGGTCTATTGGCTCTTTGCCCTGACCGGCTGCAGCTGCCATGGGCTTGACGTCTGAGAGGTAGCACTCTCGAGCCGTCTACTAGTCCCTATTCAGGGAGCCAACAGTTCCATCATCCTTCTCATACTTGACCAGCATAAGGGAAGGGATGATGACGGCCTTGTGCTCGTTAAGAGTGGGTCGGCCGAGAATGAGATTGTAGGCGGTCTGCTCTTCAACCACCGGAAAACAGATGGTCATGTGCTGACCGCTTCCTTTCTCTCCCAGGCGAACAGGCAAATTAATCCGCCCGACTGGGTGCACAACTCCTTCGCCTAACCCAACAAGGGGATAAGAGACATCCATCATGCTATCCGGCCTGTATTTAAGGTTGGATAGACATTTGCGATTGATGATGTCTGAGGATTTTCCTGTGTCGATTAAGATGCGACCAACCTTTTGGTTGGCCACTTTGCATTCTATGACCACAGGGTCATCATGCGGCCGACATACTTTGTCTCTGCCCTTTTCGGTGATGATAACTTCGAGGAAGGTGGACGTGCTAGATGCTTGTCCCTCTTCAACAGAATGGACCATCTTTCTCAAATGGGCCTTAGTTCCTCGCATAGTCGGGCCACCTCCGGCGAATCCGCCTGCTATTGTGTAGACCGGCTCCTCATCGATTTCGAAACTACAAGCAGGGTGGGGAGTCTTTTTGCTAAACTGCCTCGTATTTGCCTTGGAAGTCACTTTGGACTTCACATAGGACTTCAGTGCTCCTTTGTTGGCCAGACGGTCAAGCGTCCGCTTGAGGCTGAAGTAGTCGATTGTGTCATGGCCGACATCCTCATGGTAATGGCAGTGTTTGTTTTTGTTCCAATTTTTAGCAAAACCTTTCATAGGAGTTGGCTTCTCCAGAGTCAGCCGATCCTTTATCTCCATAAGGATGGAGTAGCTGTCCTTGTGGAACTCATACCTTAGAACGTACGAATTCCACTTTTTCTTTTTCTTCTGGGCCATCTGATGGGAGTTATCAACCGCCTAGATCTTTATTTTCTTTTTTCTCTCTTCTGGTTTTAGAGACGGCTAAGCAGGTCGACTCTCCTTCTGTCTATCAGACTTCTTTGAGTCAATTACTTATTTGAGGAGTAGAGCTCAGTCTCCTGTATGTAGGCTTCCACCTCCATCAGGGCTCCTTGGAGAGTGAAAATTTTCTTGCGAACGAGTTCAAACTTGACAGTCGACCCGTCCTTCAAACCTTTGAAAAATTCTGTATAAGCCACTTCGTTAGACAGTCCTTAAATCTGGATTCTCACTAGATTGAACCACCTTACGTATGATCACAACCCTTCTCTATATCTCTGCTGCACATGGCCCAGATCAAGGCTCGTTTTCTTTGCAGAAATATTCATAAAGAAGTTAGAAGCAAACAAGAACGCAAGTATCTTAAAGCTGTTGATGCAACCAGCCGGCGGTTGCCAAACCACTGTTGGGCTATGCCCTTCAGGGTGGTTGTAAAACAACGACACCAGGTGACATCATCCATTCCCGATAAGTACATGAGGTGGGTGTATGCTAAAAGGTGGTCTTCTGGGTTGGCGGTACCATCATAGGTCCCAAACAACACATTTTTAACCTTGCCCGGCTATTCGGCCTCGGCTATTTCCCTAGAGAACGCAAAGGGTTGATCCCTAAGGTTTTGTAGCCAAAGTTGTCAGTCCATAGGATAGTAGTTATATGCCGCATGTCTTTCGAAGAAGGCAGGCTGGATGTAGGGCAAAGCAAGCGGATTGTATAATGGTTGTGCCAAATACTGCGCCTAGTTGATTACATGGGGTCCCGACTGGACTAGGGGGCCGCTTGACGAGGTCCCACGTACAGATTGAGAATTTCTCACAGAGGTATTCTGAAAGCTATCATGATAAGTCTACGTGGATGCCAACTCTAACAGCTGTTGGATCTTCTTCTCCTCGATGTACTATCGAGCATCAGAGAATGATTTCTTGCTACCATCCGGTTGTACATGCCGGATAGCTTTTCTGGCCACCGTTTTTGGAAACAAAGTCTTGAGAGGTCAATCTGGGGTCGAGCCTTGTCCTTTGGAGCAGGGTGAGGAGTCGGCTGACGGTCCCTAGCCGACTTCTGCTTTCCAGGTTGAGCTGGTTTCTTGGCGACTGTTCCTTTCTAGGAGTTGTCGACCGCTTGGTGATTAAATCTTTAGTTTAACCCTTGAAGCTGCTCATGAATTTCATGAGCTCGTCTCGGGTGACTGGGGCTGATCTTGCCGCCTAGGATGGTTTAGCCGGCTGCCCCGAGGGCTTACTTGACTGTCTAGGGGGCTTGCTTGGACCCGCCTGGTTAGCGTTGTGCTCCCGCCTGTCTTTATGACGGATGCGCTTAGAGATGAGGGATCCATCCTTGGCCACATAGGTTTTGATGTCTCCATCGTCACCAGAATCATGGTCCGACTGGACCAACACCTCTTCCGGAGGCCGATTGGTCACTAGAGGCGGCACAGGTTGATCTTGTGAATCCATCTTAGAGGTACTCTCCCCACATATGGCGCCAAATGTTTCGGGTGATTTTATGTCCCTTGGGAGAGTTACAACTCGAAGACTGGATTCGACAAGGACGCATGTACCTGCAAAACAAACGGAGCTCTGAATGATCGGAGGTTCGCCTCCGAGATTTAGTTAGTATGGAATCGGGGTAAAACGTGTGGAAAGTAAATTATCTGCCTGGATTCAAAGCTCAAGTGTTCTCTGTGTTTAGAGAGCAATAAATGCCTTAATGATTAAGACGCAAAGTTCTAGGTGTGAAAGTTTCAAGGTCCCCAATAGTTGGGGGAATCTCCCTATTTATAGGGTCCTAGGAAAATGTGCCCTACCCTAGGTTTGATGGCCTAGGGATAAGGGCAGCGCCGTTCCTTTAGGATTTGGGCCTTGAAAGCCGCCATTCCCAGGGGGCATATCTGAGTGACACGTGTCATCCATTTGGACGCCTTTGAGAATGACACGTGTCGCTCTCTCACTGGTCCAATTGGGGGTATTTAATACCCCAAATCACCTCCAAATTTATATAGGATGTCATCATTTTTTTATTTTGACTTTACATTTTATTTGCTAGAAATTGGAACCTAGTAGGTATATGAAACTAAAAATCCAAACGTGACTTTGACATTAATATTGTTGTGCTTAACTCTAAGTATATAAGCTAATTAGATAATGCAATATTTTATAGGAAGTATATTTTTTCTAACCATCATTTTAATATATTTTCAATAACATAGTAATTAATATGATGTAGCATTAAATTATAATATTTTTTTTTTAAAAAAAAGTAATGACGTACATGTGTTTTTTTTAAAAAAAAATTTATAATATTTATAGAGTAACAGTAGACACCTAAAAATGTCTCCCCAAACCAAACCCGATGATGAACAACCTTTCACCACCATTATTGGTCGGGTCGAGTATTTAATTTTCAGTGCTTAAATCCATATTCAATCCCAATACATTTCATAAATCAACCCAATTCCTATCCCATTTCCCCAAATCATAACTTATTTTCCTCTTTTTGTGCCTTTAAACCAAAAATAATTCATTTCGTGTCCTTTTTATAAAAACGTTTAGACCAGTTTAATTTGATCCATAATCTGGGTCCAATGATTGAATATTTGGATAGGGTTTGAAAAGAGATTTCCATAATCCCAAATCCGATTTATAACGAATAAGTTATGGCCAAAATACTAAACTGAGCCTAAACCGAACCGAAGTCCACCTTACCTACGACCCAATGATCATGTGGAGGGTCGAAAGGATTTAATCCCATTCCTAAACCAATTAGGATTAATTGAAATCTTCTATAAGTTTCTAAAATTTCTTAATTATCCGTTTTGAAGAGATAAGATTAAAGAGTTTGAAATTGAATGAGCTTCTCTTTTTGAAAGTCCTAATTCTATTCGAATTGAAAGACGTTCAAAGATAGTCAGAAATTATTTTCTTGCTTAATAGTTTTTCATCCAAATATTAGATGGTTCGATAGACCTTGAAATTATATTTCCAATGATATATTATAATATTAATTCCTAGCTATAACGAAAAAGATATAAAAGAAATACGAAACTCTATCAAAACTAATATTGTCCCACTATTTTGGCCATATCTTTTATTCTACAAATTATTTTAATCTAATTCTAATTGGTTTGGAAAGTAGACTTCAAGAGATTTCCAACATGTTATTTATCTTATTCCAATTTTTGGATCAAAAGAGATGATAAAAACAAAATCCGCAAAAACTACTACCTATTGCAAGAGTTTTATTCCTATTCGAATTCGGATTTTATCTTAATTCTTCGACCCTTTTTTTTCTTTATTAATAGAAGTCATATCACCCCTTTTTCAATCATCAACAAGCTTGGTCACAAAATCATTCTCTCTCCCTCTTTAGCCTAACACTAGCCTCCCTATTCTTCCATAATACTTCCCCTAAGCACTCCAAGGTGTCCATACAATACCCAAACTTCTACATTTAAACCAAGACGTGAAAGGTAGAATTAACTAAGAGTTTGGACAAAATCGACTCTACTATTTATTTAATTTAATTGTTTCAATTTGATTTATATATTTATTGAAGTTACTAACAATTTATTCATGATGTAGCAATTCAAGGAAACGTGAAAAGTGATTAATGCACTTAATTACTCTTATTTTTATTCTTAGTGCTAGTATCATAATTAGGTTTATTTATATTTAATTTGACTAACAATTTATTGTTGAATTGCTTCCAATATTAATGTTGGTTTTATTATTTTTTTTTTATGATCATCATGTTGCATGTTTAAAGGGAATATGTAATTGAAAATCACGCCTAATAAGATAATTTGGACGACCGATTTAGGTTCCTTTTTAATCTTGGTGTTTAATCAAGTGATCACGATATGTTAGAATTATCTGTTGCATTAATATTCAACCAATTTAGCCTAATGTTAGTTTGGAGCAAATTGAATCTTTATTTGCATGCCTTTGAGATCGCAGGAAATACTTTTCCCTATAAGAATCGAATAGAGGCCAATACGGGCGAATGTGACTCCATGACTCACTTCGTACCATCATCCCCGATCCTCCTTTTATGGTTCCGAACCATATGGAGTTAAAAATCTCATGGATTATGAATGGGGTATAACCTTCATGGGTCAATCGTTGTTGCCTTTTGTTATCCCTTATCTTGGTTGCCTTAAATGATCCGTGAACGGTTTACAAGTTCCTTACAAACTTGTTGGTGGCTCCTTACTTTCCTTGTCCCTAATCGTTGTCCCTAATCGTATATGTCAATTCCCACTTCCTAAGAGTGCCTAGCATATTCACTACATGCTTAATGTAGACGCACTTCAAACGACGTCTACAGTAACAAACTTTATTTTTACAAAATAAAAAGCGAGCTAAGTCATGTTAAAAAGTTATCAATAACAAAAGATATAAAAGGAAAAAAAATGTTTATCACCATCGTGGAACGCGCGGGTACTAATCTAGTAAGATTAATATATTGTAATCATGTATGCATTTTAATTTTTAGTAAAAGATAAATTAAGGTGGGGTAGGTGAATAATAACATGAACAATTTATTTTTTTGTTCATTGTTAAGAGGAGAATGTTGGAAATTAATTGTTTGGTTGATGTATATCAGTATATAAAATAATATATTTTTAATTTTTTGTGAACAATAACATGATCTTATGAAATACAGTGTGGATGCCCATTGTACTCCTTGCATTATTCTAGAATATTCTAGATAGGTCTAGGATTTATATTCATATCTAAGTAAACCCTTTTTATATTGTATTTATATATACCCCCATCATATGGAATAAAAATACACCGATTGATTCTCTCTCAATCTCTCTAAATCTTTCTCATTCTCTCTCACATTTCTTCTAATTTTATGACACGTTATCAGCATCATAACTCTAAATTGATTTCGACAGCAATTAAAAGCACCACGATTTGGCACCGCTATTTAAACTTAGATCTCAATCACAAGGTACGCATATATATTCATAGCGGATTGATCTAGGTAGATAAATTTATACGAAAAGTCTGACGTACTAGATTTTTATTTCATATTAGAACTTTAAATACAGTACATTGTTGCAATCATAAATTTTTGTGTGATATAAGAAGTTTATATTGATTTATCTGGTAGATCTACCCATAGATATGTTATTATTTTGATTATGTTGAATTATTATTCTATCTTCCTACCATTTCCTCATACCCCATAGTACCACACCCTCTTATTTTGATTATATGTTGCGTATGAAATTCTCTCGTATTCACAGTCTATGCTAGAATAATTTTTCTCTATGGAGTTTTATGTCATAATTTTATCACTTCTCACCGGGCGTCAACTATTTTCTTGATAAATCGATTCTTGACGTCTTATTCGTAAACTGACTGATTTATTTTTGAACAAGAATATTAATAGATAATGCCCCCTTACAATCTCATTCTATGTTATTAATCAGTGTTAATTATTATTTTCGATATTGTGCCAATATCTATATTCTACAAAGTATATGTGAGTGGTCATAAATTCATGATACTTTGACAATTTGTATTATTATAATATTGAGGCACGTCGGTTATATCCTAATTTTTCTAATCGATAACTACTTTATATTACCAATTGATCCCTTTGAATTGTGTTTGATACACATTACTTCTAATTGGATTCTTTATTAGTGGATGATCCCTTTGAATTGTGTTTGATACACGTTACTTCTAATTAGATTCTTTAGTGGTGGATTTCATTAGTGAAGGTATCATATATTTTGTATAATTTAAGTCTGTCATGATTTTATGGAGTAGACTTTACAAAGTATTAGAATTCCATTGTGTTTGATTCATAATTATTATCTAGTTTTGGTTGATTTTGAGAATAGTCCTAGTTTTACCTTGGATAAGTTTGGTTGCTTCTTATTGTTTACTTTGTTTTTGGTTTTGCATAAGGTATAGTCAACAAATTATGCCAATATTATTAGTCTATTTCATGATTTTTCCTGTTAATTAGCTTTACTGCATGGTTTTGTAATTTGATACATTTACTACTAATCATAAGATTGTGAATTATTCATTATACTATATTATGAATATATTTATCTAACTTATTTCTCATTGTATGTTTATTTTGTATTATAGATGGCATGTATTTGGTATATTACTATATTGATGGTATATTAAGTTCATTGTTAAGGAAAGACAAACTAATTTTGATTTGTTAAGAAGTATACTATTGGGTTTTAAATCTTGGACTTGAAGTCTTTAGCGACGATCATAATATACTTGTACTTTAAGATCCATAAACCTTTATTAACCCAAAAATAAGTTTGGGTGAAATTTAAATTTCTATACAATAAATTTGATTATGAAGTAGTTTGACTTTGTATTAATTAATTATTGATTAGTGATTAACTTTTAGGAATATTATTTACTGCTTAGTGTTTTTTAGTGACTAATTTGGTTATCTACCGTGTCAATGATTTGAGGATTGAATGGTTGGGTATTCGATTGAAGTTTGAGGTTTGATTTTCTTAATCATCAATTGATTATTGTTATAATTTTCTTTATCTCGACTTGCTTATTCGCGGTTAAAATATTTGTGATCAAGTTGGCTGTTGCAATTTGCCAAAGGGTTGCTTATTATTATTATTGGTGATTTTGTTCATATTGGTCATGTAATAGCTTATTGGCGGTTGAATTATTGGTGATCAAGTTATTGTATTGATTTGGTTAAAGTAATGAGCTAGAATATTTTGATACGTTGAAACATTGATTGGTGTGTGATTGAATTGAATAATATGATATTAATTGCCTGCATGAAGTTGGATTATAGGAATGATGAATAAATTGAATGTGAATTACGTGTGGACTTGAAGTTCCTTAAATTTATAAAGGGTCATAAACCCTAAAAAAATAATAGGATGATATATAGGACTTGGAAAATTCTATTAGTTTTTAAATTATGTTTCTTAAATAACCTATAAGTCATAATGCTAATGTGATTTTATAAACACAATGTCATGATAATAATTATACAAAAGATTTTGAATAGTATTTAAGTTAATGAACTCTGGGTGAGAATTTGAATGATTAAAAAGGTAAACATGAATTATATATATACCATCTATTTGACTGAGAAATAATGTTTATGAGTTAAAGAAATTAAGCATGACATTATGAGCTTCTTAGTTGAAAAATGTATTCATTATGCCATACTTTAATTTTGAGAATTTTCAATATAAAGATTTATATAATTGGGCAAGAAGAAAATTATAACTTTGTTTTGTTTGATACATGCATTGCAAAAGTATTTATGGTTAAAAAGGAGCAAGGAATTTAAAGATTTGTGGACTATTTTTATACCCCCATGTGCAAGGATTAGGGGAAGATAGTGTTTATTCTATTGTTTTTATGTAATCCTTGCACATGAATAATTAAATAGGTTGATGGTTAGTTTGGTACATACACTAGCATATATATCAATAATTTATTTAATAGAGGTGACCACATGATAATCAAATATTTAGAATGATACCATCCTGAATATGGATATGAATAAATGTCATTACCTATATACTAGCTATATATAAATGTACATATTAAGTTGATGTCCTAGAAGGACAAGATCATTTGCTATTGAAACTAGCACACCTGAAGTGTGGTAATCTTAGGGGTTACAACGATAAGAATCCTTGGAAGTGGAAATGCGCAATAATTGATAATGACAAATTTGAGAAAGTGACACATTTTGTTGGATCTCTTGAAGAGATCATTTCTAGTACATTAAAATGTTATGATTATATAAATTACTCTAGAAAAGTATAAACTGTTGTCCAACAAGATTAACATGTATCAAGATTACAATCAATGCTCCATTGGAGTATGAGTATTAGTTAATTGTCTAGCCAATTGTAGAAGAAACACATTGGTGTACTTATATCACATCATACTTATGGACTTATAGTTATGCATAAAGTATCTCTAATAAGGTGATTACCAGTATCATAAAACTGACCATAATTTAAATACTAAAGGAAAAGTGATTGGATGTGATAATAAAAAAATAGGCCATCCGAGATTTAATAAATTCCCGTTATGGAAACCTAAAGTTTAATCATTTAAAAGAAATAATGTACTGACGTTCTCTTATGCTAAATATATGAAATAAATTGAATAGCAAGACATAACATTATATTTGAGCTATATTTGGATTGTGATTTTTAATAGTTTGTGTTAAAAGAAAAGTTCAAGAGATAATGTATTAGTTTTTCTGAATAATTAATGACCAGACATTCAATAGAATAAATATTAGGTGACCAGAAGTTGACCAACAAGTACAAGTTATAGGTGAAAATTTTAAGTAACTAGTATCATACTATCAATGTTTCTAGTAATCCCGAACATCACTACCTAGTGGAATTACATGAAAGTTTATCATATAACAATTCTCTAAATTGAGGCTATTGTCTGTCAGCACATAAGAAATAGAATAAGAAAACAAACAACTGCACAGTTCATAATCCCCTTATTTATATTGATCTTTAGAAGAAAATAAAATTTCATTATTCTCCAGAAGATATAGAAAATTGATGAATATGGTTATCCTACGAGATGAAATTTGTTGCACATGAAATTATATTCTAAGTTGGTGAAGAATTGCCCCAATATTTAAGACATTTTACCAACTTAGGGGGAGAATAATTAGAGTAAGTTGGCAAAATTATAAAATTAAAATTAGTTGATCTCTCTAACGACATGCCAACTTTTGTATAAAGATATGTTGCACATCTATGATTTGATTTATATACCGTTATAACCCAATTAGATGCATAGAGATACATTGCATTTTGATCATAGTGATAATAATATTATGTGCATACATTAAGATAGATCTTACCAATTTTTCTTTGAATCACTACACCTGAAGTGTAGATTGTATGATCGATTCCAATATATATGTGATATATGGCAAGATAGTGCAGTTGATACTTTTAAAGTATAGTAATAGTATATTAATACCATATTATGAGAAATAACCCATATAGGTAGTATAGATATCTGAACTATAATAGATGGCCTATGACATGAAAGGTCATAATGGTACCAAGTGAAAATATATTCAGATTTCATAGTAAAATAGCATGCGAAATAAAGAAGTTTTATGATACCGGTACATAATGGAACCGATGAGTAATATGCATATGCATGATAGAATGGACTAGTAAATAAGGGATTTGAAATATATGTCCATTTTGATGTCGACATAATGATAATGATCAAAAGTTTATCATGGACCAGAAGTCCAATGAAATATGGATTTTTAAATCCACGCTGTACAATGTCTTGCAATATTTTGAGTCTTACGTTCATGTGTGTATGTGAGTCATAGGTAAATGGATTACTCATTGCATGTATAGGAAGTTAGATGCATAACTCATTGTATAATTTTTTTTCAGTATCTTATTATCATGATTTTTATGTCTCATATTGCATGCATTAGTTTCTATACAATAATTGTGATATGTGTGAATGTTTGTCACTCATAGTTGTGATGAATAAAGTCGATCTAATAGCATATTATGGATCATATAAGAAGAGTTCTTGAAGAACTTATATACAACGTATTTAAATACCTAGCCCTATATATTTTATATCTTGAACATTGCAATTATTATCAAACTCTTGGAAAATCAATATGACTACATCATTGGTATCTCAACCTAAGGTTTAAGTATGTGAGATCTAACAAGTCTTTGTATTCATTGACGAACTCTCATATAAAACATGAAATGTCTAATTAAATAATAACGTTGAGATTTCATTGAGTGGGAATAATATTCTTATGGTCTAGAAGAGTTATGAGCAAATAATGTAATTAGTTTAATTTCTTAATTCATATGATATTGGAAAATGAAATATATATGATGATATGAAGTTTTTCCATGAAATTATGTTTGGATAATGTGATCAATAATTGATCATCATTTTGTGGTATATGTGACCTCCAGAAGAAGGCATACACCTAATTGTTACGACAATTCGAAACAAATGAAATAGTGGTAAACACTTATATTATTTCCACAAGTACGAAGAAATGAAGACGTCTCAATAAGTCCATGTCAAGATTTTGAAGATTCAAGTTCAATTTTAAAGGATCAATTATCAAGAAATGGTATTCTGCTACATGGGAAAAGTTATCCAATGAACCATATCACATTAGATTTATTGCACTAGGAGATTTCACGTTATGTATTCATTAGGGGGAGAAAATACGCACTACACTCTTTTTCTCTTGACCATGGTTTTATCTCACATTGGGTTTTTCTATAAGGTTTTTAATGATGCAGCATCCAGAGTGTATTACGAAGAATATTGTACTCTTTTATGGGAAAAGTTATCCAATGAACCATATCACATTAGATTTATTGCACTAGGAGATTTCACGTTATGTATTCATCAGGGGAGAAAATACGCACTACACTCTTTTTCTCTTGACCATGGTTTTATCTCACATTGGGTTTTTCTATAAGGTTTTTAATGATGCAGCATCCAGAGTGTATTACGAAGAATATTGTACTCTTTTTCCTTAATTAGGTTTTTATCCCACAGGGTTTTTCCTATTAAGGATTTAACGAGGCACAATCTTCTATAATGGACATCCTAGGGGGAGTGTTATGAAATATAGTGTGGATGCCCATTGTACTCCTTGTATTATTCTAGAATCTTCTAGATATGTCTAGGGTTTATACACTTATCTAAGCAAACCCTATAAATATTGTATTTATATATACCCCCATCATATGGAATAAAAATACACCAATTGATTCTCTCTCAATCTCTCACATTTCTCCTACATGAATAATTTTTTTCAGTAAGGCTGTTGTAAGTTTTTGACACCTGTGGGTGAAAGTAGCCTCCAAATCATGAAATCAAATCCATCATTCATTCATTCATTCTTTTTTTTTTTAGCAATGGGACCGGGCTATTTAATTAATTAATTAAATCGAGGTCCGCCAAAGTTTGGAAGCTTTGGGGGAAAGAGTTAGTACAAATACAAACCGAGTTAATGTTCACCTTGCTACTAAGTGAGCAACCGTATTACCCGATCTCTTAATATGAATACAATTAAAGCTATTGAAAGGCTTACTGACTTTACAAATATCCTCAAAGAAAATGAAAATAGCAGCAGCTCCTTCATGCTGTTGTCTAATAGCCCGAACCACATTAACCGCATCACACTCCAAGACTACATCACGATGCCCCAAGCTACTCGCCACCACAAGTCCAAACAGAGCAGCCGTTGCTTCTACCATCGTCGGCTCCCAACAGCAACTCGGGCGGCTTCACAGCAGTTGCCAGCAACGTGCCATTGCTGTCCCTGATAACCGCACCTAGACCAACCCCGTTATCACCATACACCGCAGCATGAACATTCACTTTGACACTTTGAGTAGCAGGATGCACCCAACTCGTCCCTGAAGGAAGACCAACAGCATCCAAAACAGCACCACGTACCTTGGTATTATATACCTCATAGTCAGTACACAGGGAGACAAAATCGGTGGCCACCGCAATCCCATTAACAACCTCCCCGTCCCCAAAAATCACCTTGTTTCCGTAGTGCCAAGCAGCCCACGACAAGGCGGAGAACACCCGGAGCTGAGGTCTGTCTAGTTTACTCGCCACCCACATACACAATTCACGGAATGAAGTAAAAGGAGCATCAACAAGCACGTCTCTAAATTGGCTATGCGCCCAGATATCGAGACTATGCTTACACTTGAAAATTGAATGCAGAATAGTCTCTTCATCCCCTCCACACACCCCAAACCTTTTATAATCCCTTATATGTCTATGATATAGCACCTCCATCACTCCCAATGATCCCTTACAAGCACGCCAAATAAAGTGACTCAATTTAGGTGGACCATTCAACCCCATACCACTTTCCATAGATCACACTTGCTCGCTCCATAGTACAGCTCCCAAGTTCTCATATGCTCAAGCCTCCCAAGCCAATATGCCGAGCGAACCGAGAATACACCATCAAAAGTCGGCCACCAAAAACGTCTATCCTTGACCAAATAATTGGCAGAAGTATATTCAATATAGCCTTACCATCCACCTCGTCAAAATATGCTTCAATCACCTCATGATTCCAGCAACCATAGTCGAAATCAATCAAGTCGCAGACCCGAATACTCAAATTGTTGTTGTCCCTCGGGGTAGGCACACGGAGATTTCCTTCCCGCGGCAGCCATGACTCATCCCAAACACTAATCATCGCACCATTACCTACTCTCCATTTTAACCCTTCCAAGAGTAAAGACTTTGCCCCCCAAATACTTCTCCAACTATAGCTTGGATTATGTCCTCTATCTGCCCCAATAAAATCCGAATTCTTGAAGTATCTTGCTTTCAAAATCTGATGCAAAAGAGAAGAAGTATCGTTACACAATCTCTAACCCTGTTTAGCTAAAAGTGCTTGATTAAAGCACTTCATATCCTTAAAACCCAAACCACCCATGGATTTAGGGAGATACAAAGACTTCCATCGGTGCCAATGCATTTTCCTCTCCGTACCAGACGACCCCCACCAGAATTTTGCAAGAACAGAATGCATTTCATCGATTAACCCATCCGAAATTCTAAAAATACTCATCATATAGGTTGGGATTGCTTGAGCCACCGCCTTAATTAACACCTCCTTACCCGAACGAGACAAAAACTTCTCCTTCCACCCTTTGAAGTTTCTTCCAGATACGCTTCTTGACACAAGTAAACACGGCTTTTTTCGATTTTCCAATGATGGCCAGCAAACCAAAATACTTCTCATGTTTGTCAACTTCACGAACCCCCAATGTCTCCACAATCTCATTTCTTCTTTCTCGACTAACACATTTGCTAAAAGCCACTTCTGTCTTGCATAGATTAACTTTTGGACCGGAAGCTCTCCCTTATATACTGATAATATCAGCAATCTTTGAGCATTCATGCAAAGTAGCCTAAGAAAATAAATTACTATCATCTGCAAAAAACAAATGTTAGACCCTTGGTGCCCCTCTACAAACACGAGCCCCATGAATAATTCCTTCCATTTCCGCCTTAGTAATCAGTATCAAAAAAGCCCCAGCACAAATAAAAAACAAATACGGGGAAATAGGATCCCCTTGCCGGAGACCCCTTGAAGGGATAAGTGAACCAGAAATTGCACCATTATACTTATTGGAATAGGAGACACTCAACAAACAGTTCATTATCCTACTAATCCACGTGTCCCGAAAATCCATCCTCAACATGACATTTTTCAGAAAAAACCACTCCACCCTATCATACGCTTTACTCATATCTAAATTAAGAGCCAACGTACCATCTTTACCCTCACCCTTCATCTTCATTGAATGAAATATCTCAAAAGCAATAAGGACATTATCTGTGATCAAATGTTTTGGAACAAAAGCACTCTGATTCTGTGAAATAATACTACTAAGAACAGGCTTTAGTTTATTAGCGAGGGTTTTTGATATAATTTTGTAGAGCACATTACATAAACTAATAGGCCTAAACTCGGTCATTATTTTAGGATCATCACATTTCGGGATCAAACACAATACATGTACGGTTTTGTCTCAGTTAAATCCACCTCTCCATGCCACTAGGCTTTGACAAAAGAAATAATGTCATTGCCAAGAGTCCCCCAGAATTTCTGGAAAAATAGAGAATGCATTCTACCCGGCCCTGGAGACTTATTCGGATGCATTTGGAATAATGCCACCCGAATTTCTTCACTCGTCGGCTCTAATTCAAGTACTCTTCCCATATCATCAGTCACCGATGCTTCAATACCTATTAGCGCCTCATCAAACTCACTCGGAGAATCAGTTGCAAATAACGTTCCAAAGTATTGTGTAATGACCGAATCAATCCCCTCCTTCGAACTCTTCCACTCACCCGCATCATCAAAGAGCCCTGTAATAGTATTCTTTTTCCTTCTCTGTCTTGCTTTATGATGAAAGTTAACTCCGTCTCGCAACTCATTTGATCTAGCTCGGGAATACCATTACGATTCCTGCAACCGACGAAGCTCCTCGATCTCATTTGCAATGTCGTTGCAAAGCTTCAGCCTACCCCCTTGGACCTCTTGCAATTTACTCTATGCTTTTTTATTTTTTTCTTCAAAACACCAAATGTCTTCTCTGCCCAAGAGGTTAAACTCTCTTCCACCCAAGCTATTCTAGTAGGCACTGACTCATTCACCCCAACACACCACACATCTGATACTACATTACCACACTCCGCATTCGATAACCACAATGCTTCAAACTGAAACAACTTATCATTCTTCCTATTCACATCTTTGTCACCAAATTTTAACAAAATAGGAGCATGATCCGAGTGGAAAAGGGGAAGATGGATTACCTCCATGTATGAAAAATAGAACACCACCCTACACAAGCAATGTATCTATCAAGACGCTCGTGAGCCAACGTCTCTTCCGAAGTTCCTCGCTGCCAAGTGTAAATGTTCCCTTTGAAACCAAGGTCCTTGCACTCGCAAACAACTAGAGCCTCTCGAAAAGCATCAATTTGGCGCTCTCCCCTAACCGCTCCACCCTCCTTCTCATGCATCCCAAGAATCTCATTAAAATCCCCGAACATCAAAATAGGAAGACTCGACTCCGCTTTAATTTTCCTCATCAAATCCCAAGTAAGGTATTTATTTGCCGCCTCCGGCCACCCATAAATCCAAACCAACCTCCAGACCGATACATTCTCACTGTTCAAAACATCGGCATAAATATGATGAGCAGAAAAAGACCGAACCTTCAAATTAATTTTCTTCCACCACAACCCAAGACCTCCTTGACTTCCCTAAACTACTTAAATATAAATGATGTGTCTATTTTATATAGTATTTTATCCCGTCCCTTGGTCATAATTAGTAGTGTTTTTGGCTCTTCAGATCCACTTTTATTACTAATTGGTGTTTTCTAGTGTTTTCGTAGATTTGGTTGACTTTTGCAGGGATTTATATTTTTTGAGTATTTTTCCGAGATATTTTGGAGCAATCACGAACATTGGAGAAGCACGACCCGATTTTATAGCCCAGGGCCGGTTAGAGCCATCAAACCGGTGATTAAGGGCTTGGTATGTGTGATACCGGGGTATTTAGACCGAGTATTCAAGACCCAAAGAGGAAACCCAGATTGGCCCGAAGAATTGGAGCCCAATCGAAGTCCAAATAGTGGCCCAAATGAGCCGCCCAGCCAAAAAGGCTGGCGCCCGGAGGCGCGCCCGGCCGGGCGGGAGAAGCTTAGGCTGGCGCTCGGTGACGCGCCCGGCTAGGCGCGAGATTAGTAGTAATGAGCAAAAAAGGCGCGCCCGATCGGGCGGTGCCTCGCCTGATCGGGCGCGTGTTATTATTAGGAGACGCTTAACGTCGTTTTAATTTGTTTTAGTTTAGGATTTTTGTACGGAGTATAAATACTCCTCCGTAATACGATTTTAGATGACATCTTCTTCTTCTTTTTCACTTTTCTTTACTCTCTTAATTATTCTCTTAGATTTCTTCTCTTAAACCTTTGTTCTTAATTCTACTCTTAATTCCAGATTTATTTTGGTAACGATTTCTCTTCCCTTAATCTTAGTTGCTTATTTTTATTCCTTTCATCATGATTTATTTTATTACTTTGATTAGTTTAGTTTTTAATATGTGTGAGTAGTTTAATTTCTAGGGTTTATGGGGATCTAATAAATAATATGAAGGGGTAATTTATTGTTGTTAATTATCAATGCTAGATTAATTTCCTATTGATTGATTTAAGGCTCTGTGACTAGATTAGGCCTATCTTTTATGCATGAGTTTGACAATATTTATTCAAGATGCGAGAGATGAGAATTGATGTTTAGGTCTAGTTTCAATAGGCAGGTTAATTTATAAATGGATAAGTCAAGATTCGAGAGATGAGATTTAATACCGGTAAATTAATTGTGTGATTGTAATACGTAGCGAAAGCCCTTTACAATCTGGTTAATTGATGCATTGATGATTGACTATTATTGATTATTGGTATTGCATGATAATTTCTTATTGAATTGTATTAATGTTTTACAATTGCGGCTTGTAAAAGTATAGCAATATTGAATTAATGAATCGAGCAGATGTTAATTTTATATTAAAGGCTATTTTCAATAGGAACTTAGATCTAGTAAATTGCGAGAGCCTGTTAGATCTATGTTGGTTAATAAATTGCGAGAGCTTGTTAATCATGTTATTCATGCAATGTCAATGATTGATTACTATGTTTTACCCTGGAGTATTATTTATTGGTGAACCTATGCCCTATATCCTTTTATTTATTATTTTCTCCCTATTCTCAATTTTAGTAGTTTAGTTTCTTATTCAAATATAAATATTGGTTAATTCATAATCTAGATTATTTTAGTTAATTAGGAATAGAAAGACTTGTTTCCCTGTGGAGATCGACCCTACTTCCCTATCTACTTTAGTTAGAGGATTTAGGAATTATTTTTGATTAGGGGATACGACTTTATCCTGTCAAAATTTGGCGTCGTTGCCGGGGAAACGGTTTTATTTTTTATTTCTGATTGTTTTTGTAGTCTAGATTATTTCCCTTTTTGTCTCAGAGAGCGTTAGTTCTCTAAGACAAATCTCACATTTTCTTCTAGTTTTTGTTTATTCCCAGGTGTTCCAGATCAGGTTATATCCCATTCGATCCTGAGATCGAACGCTCCTTCCATAGACAGAAAAATCTCTACAAGCAAATCCTGGCGGATTCTGGTGATAATAATAATAATCACCGCGATCCTCCAACTGATTCCAGCGATTTAGAGGCATCATCAGACGCAGAATCAGAGATGACGGCTCCAAAGAAGCTTAGTGATTATTCACAACCAAAGCTTACGGATTTTCCACATCTCACCCCTACTCCGGCTCTTGATGGGGTTCAATTCGAAATCAAATTTCAATTTATAACGATGATAGAGAGGAAGCAATTCAGTGGAGCCAAGGGTGAAGACCTGAATCTTCACATTGCTGACTATTGTTAATATTGCAACACCATCAGGCAAGTCGGGGTTACTCAAGACAAAATCAGGGAGATTCTCTTTCCCTTCTCTTTAACTGGAAAAGCTAAATTGTGGTTTAATGGCTTAAATAGAACTACACTTGCTATAACTGACTGGGAAATTCTTGTTTTGAATTTCTATAACAAGTATTATCCTGCAGAGAGAATAGCAGTACTACGGAGTGCGATTCAGAACTTTGCCCAAGAAGCCGATGAATCTTTATTGAGGCTTGGGAGAGGTTCAAGGACTTACAAAGAGAATGCCCTCACCATAATTTAGCGCAATGGCAGTTAATCCAAGCCTTTTATAACGGCATTGGAAATTCCTCTAGAATAATTTTAGACTCTGTAGCTAGTGGGAGATTCATGAATCTTAATGTTGATGATGCAGGTCAGGTTATTGAAGATATGGCGATACACAATTCCCAATATGGGAATCCCAGAGGATTTGCTAACAAGGGGAAGCATAGTCTCGACTCTGTATCCTTTTTGCAAGCTCAACTAACCTTTATTTGCCAAAAATTAGATAATCTGAGCACTGCTAATGTAGCTAATGTTTCTGCAATTAATAATAATTCTAATGAGGCTTTCTGTGAAAATTGTGGTATTGTAGGTCATTGGGAGCAAGATTGCAGGAGTTCCGTGGAGCAAGTTAATGCCTTCCAAGCTTATAGGCAGAATAACCCATACTCCAACACCTATAATCCTGGGTATCGAAATCGTTCGTACCTTTCTTACTGGAGCACTAATGTTCAAAATCCACCACCACAAGAACCACATGCGCCAAAGCAGCAGAAATACTATCATCCCAATGCTAGCCAGAAGAACCAACCACAACAAACCCCCTCATCTTCTGATCCTTCTCTGGGGGAAATTAGAGCAATGTTGGCTAATATGCAAAAGCACATGGAGAGCAGAGATGCGACAATTGATCAAATTCTAGCGCATAATAAAATTATGGATAATCAAATTGCGCAACTCTCCGCTACTCTACAAGCCCGCAAATAGGGAGCCTTGCCGGCACAGCCTACTAGGCCTACGGATCAAGCATTTGCAATTACTCTACGGAGTGGTTCAAACTATGAAGGGCCCTCTATGCCCGAAGTTGATGAACCTATTTTATCAAATAATGCTAATCTTGATTCCATTAAACCAAACAATGTAGTTGATAGCCCTGCAGGGCTAAAGGATAATACTAACATATTTAATTCTACATTGTAGGGTACAACTCCAGAGAAGGTGGCTACTCCAGACAAGAATAATAATGCTCCAAAGCCAATTATCAAACTTCCTTTCCCCAATCGTCAATTGAAGACAAACTTGGATAAGCAGTTTGGTAAGTTCCCGGAGGTGGTAAAAGATTTGAAGGTAACAGTTCCCTTTACTGAATTGATCACACAAATCCCCTCGTATGCAAAATGTATGAAAGAAATATTGACGAGAAAAAGGTCTATTAGTGAGGTAGAGACAGTAGCTTTCACTGCAGAGTGTAGTGCCGTACTTCAGAATAAGTCTCCACCTAAATTAAAAGATCCGAGTAGTTTTTCTATCCCTTGTCATATGCAATCTCTTGATTGATAATGCATTATGTGATTTGGGTTCAAGTGTTAGCGTCATGCCATTATCTGTGTGTTCTAAGTTGAATATGGGTAAACTAAAAGCTACCAATATAACTCTACAAATTGCCGACCTTTCTTTCAAATACCCCTTAGGTGTTTTAGAGGATGTCCCCGTTAGAGTAGGTAAAGTTTATATACCTGTAGATTTTGTTGTTCTTGATATGGCTGAGGATACGCAAACCCCAATTATTTTGGGTAGACCATTCCTTAACACTGCAGGAGCAGTCATAGATGTAAGAAGTGGTAAGTTAACACTATCAGTAGGGGATGATAAAGTTGTTTTTAATCTGAATAATGCCCCTAAAAGCTCCATGACTGAGGAGAAATGTTTCAGTGTTAATGTGGTTGTAAATTATTCTAACAAGCCCCAAGCTCTTGAAAAAGATCCCTTGGAGGCGGTATCTTGTGTTGCATCCTTTTTAGATGAGATAGACAAATGGCAGAAGGAAGTCGATGCAATAGAAAGAGCACTCTATAATGTTGGTCTTGGTTTCGAGGATAAACAAGTGGAACCGATCAAGCAAGTTGTGCGAATCGAGCCTACGGTAAGTGTTCCGCTAGATCGAGTTGCAAGTGTTGAACGCAATGACAATTTGAAACAACACTCGATTGAAGAAGGATTTTTAGTGCGTAGCATTAAAGATCCCCCAGTCCAAGTCAAGGAGGATCCACCGGATAAGGTGATTTGGCGTCCCACAAGGTATGTCAGGAAGCCGCATCGCAGCCTAAACACCGCTAGACCGGGTGAGAAACCCTCGATCAAGCGTTAGGCCAAGGGTCCTAGAAATTGTACTTGGTAAGAAGGTCGTGCGGGACCTAGATAAACCAGCGCTTTGCGGGAGACAACCCGTATTTTTAATGCTTCTTAGACAAGTTTTTCTTTTATTTTTCTTATGAGAGGAGAGATGAGGGAATTTAACGAGTTCTATGAGTGTTTGTACAGGTTTGAAGGAAAAGAGTTAGCCAAATTTTGGAGAAAAGACGAAAATTAATTTTTCGCCGATTTAGTCTCGGGCCCGACCAGGCGACTCTCGCCCGATCGGGTGCGAGAGCAAGGATCTGAAAATTAGTAATTTCGCCCGACCGTGCGCAAAATTCTTTGTATACGGACTAATTTGTCCGCCCGATCGGGCAAGCCTCGCCCGACCGGGCGCGAGAAGGGCAAAATTTTGAATTAAAAATCGCCCGATCGGGCGAATGGCGCCCGACCGGGCGCGAGAGCTAGAAGAAAATCAAGTCGTTAGATCGCCCGACCGGGCGCGAGAGGTTGCGAAATCAGAGCAAATCAGATTGCCTGACCCGGGCGAAGGTCGCCCGACCGGGCGCGAGAACCAGCTTCTGATTTTTTTGCAGATCGCCCGACCGGGCAACCCACCGCCCGACCGGGCGCGAGTGGTTCCGCGTCTTTTTCTTCTTCCTTTTCTTCTTTCTTTCTCCATCTCTTCTTTCCTCCATTACTTTCTCTCTCTAAAACTCAAATTTTCTCTACCTTCTCTCTAAGATTTCTCCTCCATTTCTTATCCAAATTCAAAACTCTTTACATATTTGTGATCTCTCTTCATCCTCTTCACTTTCATACAAAAATTTTTCAGTTTTAATTCAATAATTTTTCAAACCCATTTCTTGAACATGGCATCAAAGAGGGCTAGGTCCATTTTTGGTAGGAGCTCCAGTTCGAGGGAGGAATACGACCCGGAATTGCAACTCTCGTATTGACCGACGATCCGGATTGTGAGCCGGGAACAAAAGGAACGGCTAGAGCATTTGGTCGGTCATGAGGTAATTCCTTCTCGGTGGTTACACCGCCCTACCCTAGAATCATTTGGTTTGTATGATTTTGTTTAACGATTTTTGAATGACATTGGCATGAGAAAATTTGTTGACATGCACTATCCTACATACCGAGAACTTACTTGTGAATTCTTGTCCACTTTTCATGTTGTTAGTATTAGAAATGGGCAAAATTTATTTTTCAGGTTAAATAATAGAAATATTAGTTTAACTTTTGTATAATTTTGTAAAATTTTTGAATTAAATTCTGATTTATCTCACCAGTGGCATGCGGACTATAAAATGGGTGACTTATATTATGCTTTGACTGGTTTACCTACCCCCGACCCCCAACATGCTAGTACCAAACCTATTCACCACCCTGTCCCAAAAATCTGGCAAAGATTTGTGGGTTTGTGTTTTTTAGGTAGGGCCGAGCCTCATAACGCTCAAACTAACGAACTAGCTTTCATAGGACATTATGTGTACGGGTACGGGAAATTGAACATAGGTAGGTCTATAGTTCACCATTTGAGTAGGCATGCCACAGCCAGCACCACTTCCAAGTCCCCTATCCGTTTAGGTGGCCTTATCACTCGAATAGCGGTGAAAAAGGTCGGTTTTGTAGTAGACGGACTCCACCAGCTGACTAACGGTGGACCAGATACCTACATGAATGCTAGGTATTTTGAGGATGTGGGGTAGGTTAGACCGGATAGCGAGCAGACACCATTTTGGTGTATTCGGACTGGGAACGAGCAACCTTTGCCTATTTTTCCCTTACCCAGTCCTGACTTGACCGCTTTTCCCCCAGGGCAGCCTTCCTACACTTTTGATGTTTTAGTTGCCAACGCTAGGGGGCAGGCACCACCACCACCAGTTCCACCACCCCAGCCTCAGCCCGAGGTGGCTTTCTCTCCACCTCGTATGTCCCACTCCGTCCCTCTTGTTGACTCTGACCCAGTTTGGGATCTTCAGAGTATAGGTCAGGCCCTAGGACGTATCGAGCATTCACATTCTGACCTTAGGAGGATGGTAGGCTCCTTAGACCAGAGGTTAGGGTACCTAGAGAGGAACCAGGGTAGAGCTCTCTACCCTATGTACGATGATTATGCTCGTCGGGGCAACATTCCCGACGATGCTATTCACCCTGACTGGTTTCAGCCTCCACCCCAGGGATACGATAGGGATCCCATTGCCCGTGGTATTTACACTGACTATTCTTCTTTCTTCGGGTACGGGCAGGACATTCCTTTCGGGGGACCAGCGGGGGGGACTTTTCACGCTGATTATTTTGGTGGTAGCTCTTCTGGTGCAGGTGGTGCAGGTGGAAGTGGAGGTGCGGGTTTTGGCTCGATGGATGAGGATGATGAGGACTAGCTATGCTGGGCTAGTTTCCGAGCCAATGCGAACATTGTCTGACTCTTGCTTGGGGGAGGTTTTGGTTTGGTATATTTCTTTTTCTCTTTTCTTTTATTTTTGGTGTGTTTTCTTAGGTTATATTTCTTGCTTTCTAGGTTAGTTTTATTGCTTTCTTTATATATAAAAATACAAAAAAATTGAAAAATAAAAAATTCAAAGATACGTTCCAATGAATTATAAATTATGCTTCTCTGTGCCCCTTAATTGAGAAAAATTGTTTTTATTCCTGGTATTTGATGATAAATATTGTGGATTAGTTGATCATGATTTGATGTTTGATTGCCTTGAAACCTTAACTTGCGTCAATTTTGTCCAACTACTTGTGAATATAGTGCTTGACTAGTTGATTTGGTAAGGAATGTGTGATAGTTCCATAATTCCTGGTATGTCAATGAATTTGAGTATTGGTTTGCAACTATTAGTAATATTTATATGATTCATTATTATGCACATTGTGGAGGACGAAGGCATTTGTTCTTTTAGGTAGCCTCCAGATATTGTAGATACATTTGTTCCCTTCTTGCTACCCATGTTGTTGCCTTGACCTTGTGTTGTTTATTAGCCGCATTACAAGCCTATTTTGCCCCATCGGTTACTAGTCTCAAGCTTGGCTTGGGGGAGCTATTAGTGAGTGAGGTGAGGGAGTTTGTAGTGTACTTATTATTTGCACAATTTGGGTGGGTTTTTGAGAAGTTGTTTTGTTGTTGATCATGTTTATTTTTGATGAGTTTGAGAGTTATATTTTCTTGAAAAAATAAAGCATGATGTTATGAAAAAAAATAGAAGTTAAAAGAAAAAAAAATGTAAAAAAATAAGTGAACTTCAAAAGAAAAGAAAAGTGTTCAATGTTCAAATGTTCTAGTTGGAGGTCAATCAAAAGAGAAAAAAAATTTGAGCTTCAATGAAAAACTCAAGTTTGGAAATAAAGTTTGATTATTCACTCCACTTCTTCATTATTATATTTTTATGAGTGAAATTGTAAGAGTTAGGATTATTTATTATGATTGGAGTATATTTGGTTGATGTTAGAGTTAGTTATGTAGGAGATGTTGATCATTATTTATATTGGTCATGGGATTTATTAGGATTTGCTCCCTTAAGCATAGCTTTACTTTCACTTGTTCCCAAATGATTCCTACCCTTTACCCTAGCCTTACATTACAAGCTTTAAAGACCTTCCGACCTTTGTGCATAGAATTGTATGAATGTGAAAGTGTTGTTTATCAATGCAAGTTATGATTTGACATATTCCGAGTCGACTAGTAAGTTGAGCATACATCTTTTTATACACACGAGAGTGTGAGTTGGGAGGGCATTATTCAAATTAAAGGGGTTGGTTGGAGAGCGATCGAGTACATCTTTTACTCGCCACAAAAATGAGAGTCGAGTGGGTGAGCACTAGTTTTAAATTCTATATGCTCTTGTGGTTTGCTCTGTTTGGCAATTGTTAGGGAAGATTGGTAATTAGATGGATTTGATTGGTTGACTCTGAAGCATGTTCATTTGATTTACCCTGGATCGTTTGTGCTTGATTTTTACTTTAGGGGTGGAGCATATTTATTGATTCATTGATGAGATCTTTGCTTAGGGACAAGCAAAGGTTTGGCTTGGGGGAGTTTGATGTGTCTATTTTATATAGTATTTTACCCCGTCCCTTGGTCATAATTAGTAGTGTTTTTGGCTCTTCAGAGCCACTTTTATTACTAATTGGTGTTTTCTAGTGTTTTCGTAGATTTGGTTGACTTTTGCAGGGATTTATACTTTTTGAGTATTTTTCCGAGATATTTTGGAGCAATCACGAACATTGGAGAAGCACGACCCGATTTTATAGCCCAGGGCCGGTTAGAGCCATCAAACCGGTGATTAAGGGCTTGGTATGTGTGATACCGGGGCCTTTGGACCGAGTATTCAAGACCCAAAGAGGAAACCCAGATTGGCCCGAAGAATTGGAGCCCAATCGAAGTCCAAATAGTAGCCCAAATGAGCCGCCCGGCCAAAAAGGCTGGTGCCCTGAGGCGCGCCCGACCGGGCGGGAGAAGCTTAGGCTGGCGCCCGGTGACGTGCCCGGCCGGGCGCGAGATTAGTAGTAATGAGCAAAAAGGGCGCGCCCGATCGGGCGGTGCCTCGCCCGATCGGGCGCGTGTTATTGTTAGGAGACGCTTAACGTCGTTTTAATTTGTTTTAGTTTAGGATTTTTGTACGGAGAAGAAATACTCCTCCGTAATACGATTTTAGATGACATCTTCTTCTTCTTTTTCACTTTTCTTTACTCTCTTAATTATTCTCTTAGATTTCTTTTCTCTTAAACCTTTGTTCTTAATTCTACTCTTAATTCCAGATTTATTTTGGTAACGATTTCTCTTCCCTTAATCTTAGTTGCTTATTTTTATTCCTTTCATCATGATTTATTTTATTACTTTGATTAGTTTAGTTTTTAATATGTGTGAGTAGTTTAATTTCTAGGGTTTATGGGGATCTAATAAATAATATGAAGGGGTAATTTATTGTTGTTAATTATCAATGCTAGATTAATTTCCTATTGATTGATTTAAGGCTCTGTGACTAGATTAGGCCTATCTTTTATGCATGAGTTTGACAATATTGATTCAAGATGCGAGAGATGAGAATTGATGTTTAGGTCTAGTTTCAATAGGCAGGTTAATTTATAAATGGATAAGTCAAGATTCGAGAAATGAGATTTAATACCGGTAAATTAATTGTGTGATTGTAATACGTAGCGAAAGCCCTTTACAATCTGGTTAATTGATGCATTGATGATTGACTATTATTGATTATTGGTATTGCATGATGATTTCTTATTGAATTGTATTAATGTTTTACAATTGCGGCTTGTAAAAGTATAGCAATATTGAATTAATGAATCGAGCAGATGTTAATTTGATATTAAAGGCTATTTTCAATAGGAACTTAGATCTAGTAAATTGCGAGAGCTTGTTAGATCTATGTTGGTTAATAAATTGCGAGAGCCTGTGTTATTTTAGATGAACTACTACAAGAGGGGGGGTGAATGGTAGTAGGTTCCAATCGCGCAACTTATGCGGAAATTAAAAACAAAACGTAAAGGAACTTAAAGCACACAACAAGTTTTACGAGGAAACCATCCAGTGCCTAACTGGAAGTAAAACCTCGGCCCTATTGGAACTTATAAACAAATTCCACTATAATAGGCAACTCTCCTAGTACAACCTATTACACAGACCTTTGCTTTGCAAGTTCCACCACGGACACTTGACTATATGATAGGACACCTCCTACCAGACCTAAGACACCTCTCAGGACCCTTTTTCTCCCTTTACCCAGGACACTTCCTAGATGACCCAAGACACCTCTCAGGTTCCTTTCACTCACTGTGCAACCCAAGACACACTCAGGGTGACTAACTACCACACGAATTTTACGAGATTTCAAACTCATACACAAGCGTGAATTTATGAGAATTCACAATCTCACCCCAAAATACAAAACACTCAAAACCCTTTTTCCCATTATAAGATCTCATCGAATATCCCTAAATACATATCTATGAATAAAGAGATAAAACTAATATGTTGAACACTCAAGATCTGTCTGGAACTCACTAGACGTACTGTAACCAAAAACCTGATAGGAACTTTGACCAGGAGGACTGACTTAGCTTCGTGGTGAAGGATAAAACCATTAAGCACGACCACTACACTTCGTCAGCCTCATCTTTGAATGAATGCATATGAGCATATTTATAGTACACTCGAATTATTCATTTCATCTTGAAAAAGATAGATTTTCTGAAAAGATAAGTTTTCTGAAAAGATAAGTTTAAAAGATATTTTCTAAAAAATCAATTTTCCGAAAATATATCTTTTTGTTAAGAATAAAAACTGTCAATAATAATAAGATAAACTTAGCATAAAATCAGATTTTATTCAAAACTTATCTTTTTGTTTAAAATACTTTTTAAACAATCTTATCTTTTTCCAAAAGGGATTTATTAGAAGATAAATATCTTTATTCAGTAAAACCAAATCCCTAAAAGATATGCACATATAAGGTAAATATATATATCATTAAAACCGACTTTTAACGATGTGCATACTTAAGTTCCTATTAGGTTCCTGAACTCTGACAGTCTCCGAGTTCCTGACAAGTCAGTTACTCTAATTTCATTGACTGTTTGGAGTTCACCTTGGTTCTATATAGACTTATTCCAGACCGAATTTTATGTCCAACATACTTACATGAATCCTAGAGCAATATACTTCTATTTCTCTGTCTTCATGTTGCTTCTCTGAAACTCTTGTTCTGGAATCCTGTAGTCTTGATATATTCTGGATCTTAGGGTTTGCCCTAGCATTACACCGGAACCAGGTCGTTACAACCCGTTTCGAAGTTCCTGTTAAGAAACTTCTGGAAGTTCCATTTCTAGAACTCTTCTTCTAACTTTACTTGTATCCTCATGGATCCTCTAAAGTTCCTCTGTTTCAGTTCCTAATTCAGCTCTCAACGCTTACTGAACCTGCAAACATCACAACACTAGATAATCCTTATTAAATGGAAGTTTGCTCAATCATAACTATCATCATCAAAACCTCATAAGGGTCAACAAGTTGCCCCTTTTTAATGATGACAAACTGAGCAAACTTCTGAGGATAACAAAGTAAAACAGAAGGTTAGTTTTTTCATTTATAAAAACAATAAAGAAAACTAAACTAAATTAAAAGACTCCTACACATACATAACCTATATTTGTATAGGATACTTACCTTATGAAGCTAACATATGTAAACACATGTTTACATAGTTACTTTCATGGTTCCTTAGCCATCATCATGCTTATCAACCATAACACTTATCGTTGTTCTTGTTCCTCTATTGCTTATCCTATATTGCTCAATTTCCTTACATATATACATGTCATTACTCATGTTCCTTTTATCCTGTTCCAAGCATAACTTGCTCTTTCTATGCACAACTTAACATACACGTTAGATAGAAAATCATCATTAGTTTATAATCATCAAAACCTAATTGCTCAATAGCCTACTAATCATGTTATTTATGCAATGTCAATGATTGATTACTATGTTTTACCCTGGAGTATTATTTATTGGTGAACCTATGCCCTATATCCTTTTATTTATTATTTTCTCCCTATTCTCAATCTTAGTAGTTTAGTTTCTTATTCAAATATAAATATTGGTTACTTCATAATCTAGATTATTTTAGTTAATTAGGAATAGAAAGACTTGTTTCCCTGTGGAGATCGACCCTACTTCCCTATCAACTTTAGTTAGAGGATTTAGGAATTAATTTTGATTAGGGGATACGACTTTACCCTGTCAATAAACCATTAACATAACCACACCTATTCCTTACTAGCTCCAAGCGCTTGTCATCAATTTTAGTTTATGAGACAAACACCACATTTGGCCTATCTCTCCAACACCAATCTTGGAGAGCTATAACTGTTAATGGGTTGCCAAGCCCATAACAGTTCCATGCTAATATTTTCATTGCTCTTCGTAGGGTTGGGAATTACCAACCTCCACTACTTGACTCGCCACAAACAAGTCCATAGACACATCAGAATTTTTTGCTCTCTTCCCCATTTCCATCCTTTCATCCCCTTCTAGCAACTCCTCACATCCCATATCCTTCCTTTTGCTACCAGGTGGTGTCACCACAGAATTTGCACCTACCTCACCAACTAAGTTACTCCTATGCACCCTCACTTTTTTTTTAACCTTATTAAGTTGTGTCTTCACAGCAGTAGACACCCCAATATTAAAAACAGGAGCATTTTCATTAGAGTAATCAATCTCATCCCCACCCTCCACTTCCATACTTTCCTCCATCAACTCCCTCCCCAACTCCACTATTGGTAGCAGAACCTTAGTAGACTCCCTCTCCTTCTCAGTCACTCCCCCCTTCCCATCCTTCCCCAGCCCCCTTTCATGTTCTATTTCAGGCCTCACCACCAACTCTCCCAGCCCCTTCTCCACCGTCTCCTTCCTTGTCACCTCCAACACACCCTGCTTCTCAATAGGTGATTCTTTGGTTACAAAAGAAAGCTTTTTTGCAGCACTCAACTCTTGCACCTCAGCAGCATCCGACCTTCATTCGACCTCTTATAGGTGACGCTTTCAGCCATGAGCCCCACGTTAGGCCTTGATTCTGCATTTCCTCCGGCACAGAAACACAATCTTTCTCATTATGTCCCATCACACCACACAGGAAGCAGAAGAATAGCCTTTCTTATTTAAGATTAATTCTCACAATCGCACCTTCTCTGTTCTTCGCATTTACAAACCGTCTCAAAGGTATACAAACATCGAGCAACACCTTTACCCTCCTAGTTTTTCCTATACCCAAGACATCATCCTCGACCTCCAGAATTTCGCCCAATTTACCAGCAATTGCGCACATGGGCTTCTGACCTGCAATTGAAAGGGAGGTTCTCAAGTCTAACCCAAAACGGCGAGTGGGTCAAGACCACATTGTTCGGTTGTTCATCTCCCTTAATTTCGTTCAGGATCAATAAGCTCTGTTCAAAGCACCACGGTCGCCCTTGCAGCACCTTCTCTTTATCCCTCAATGAAAGAATTGGAAAACAAAGAGATTCGAACCAATCAACCTAATTACAACCTTCCCCTTCATTCCCCAAGATTGAGAAATTGTGCGTTTGAATGCCTCTACATTCACTCCTCTATCAGTCAACAACCTACCAACAACCATTAACGAAACCCTCGCATCGTTCTCGGACGTGTCCACAGTCCCAAAGTCCACGGTTTCACCATCATCCTCCTCTAGATTTAGATTAGCACATATAGCAATTAGGTCATCGGCCATTATAGCCGGAGCAGAACCACGACAAACGGTGGTAGGAAAATCCTTTCTTGCGAGGGAGTTCGCCCTTTCTTTTGAGGGAGGTTCTTGTTGTTACATTCGCAAAACACTTAAAACTAGGATATTCATTCATTCCCAAATTAGTTCCTCCAAACTATAAAAACCCACCAACACTCCCATAATTTCTCTAAAACCCTCTAGTCTTTACATTTCCCGCCAAAAAAAAAGAGTGGAGCTCGGTAGTCACTCAGTCAGTTACGCTACTCAATAGAGAGTCACTGCTCATACCCATTTGGAGATAGTGCAAGTCGCAAGTTTGCAACGGCAACGGGCGAAGGAGTAAAGATGAACATGCAGCAAAGGCCTTCATCAGAAGAGTCGTATTGTGATCTCCTGCAAATATGGCCTTTATATTTCCCCCAAATTGATCTCTCCTTTCGAGATTGGAGATACCTTCTCATCTCTAAGCTTGTTTGCTTCTTCGCTACTCCTCGCGGCCAACGTTTTGTCCCTCAGGTACCTTTTCGTCGGTCTATTCTCTACATTTTTTCCCAATTTTGCATTTGTATTCTAATTTTTTGATTTTGCCCTAATTTCTTTGCTTTATCAATGTTGTAATTTTCAGATTTATCGAAACAAATTTATGAGGGTGATTTTACTTGTTTCTTTTTATGTTTAGTTTTCTGTGAATTATAAATATATTTATCAATTTGATCAATTATCATATCATCTGAGAAATGGAATGGTAAAATTATTTATAGTTATTGGCTGTGTATTTTGGCTCATTATTAGACATGTAATTGCGGTTGATTTATGTGAATCTAGCCTCTATAGAACTGGGAATTTTAGTTTGCTGAAGGTCTAAATATAGTTCTGATTGTGATGAAATATCATGTAAAAGGTAATAAGATGCCAAGATCTCATCGGGGTAAGGTTTAGTTGAAGACGTGCACTTTTAAATGATAGGTATGGTTATGATATTCCAAAACATTTATGTAGAAGGTTTCCATTTAATAGAGCTGACAGGCAAAATTCTGTGTAATTAAAATTCAGTTTCATGTTGATTGGTATCTATCCCCAGATTCTTCTTTCGTGCTTTGATGTTTGAGAGAGTTGAGCTTATTCTGTATGACTAAAACATGATTTGGTTGAGTTAAAATGATTTTATCCAAATCGCAAGTTGTAGATTTTCTTGCTGCAATTTGCTAAAAGTTCAATGAGGTTTAATATTTTAGCAGCATGTGGGAAAAATGTTATTCATTAATGATATAAGTTCTTATCATCATGTCTCTTACCCATTCAGACACAGAACTCAGCATGTAGTATGAGTGCAGTTAGTCATTGAACATTTTGCAAGATATGACAGTCCTGTGATCTGTGAATCAAAGGCTCACTTGAAATCTCTGTTCAATTAGAATTAATGGGATTTGTCAATTGTCATATGGGTAGATCCATATATTAATCAGTTTTTTCAACCATCTTTCTTTGTCCATCTTTTCTGCGTTTTCCAATATTTCGAGTTGACACCTGTATCGTCCATCATCTTGCATAACTTGAGATCTACAATATCTGAACTTCAAATATAAAGCTTTCTAGGTTAATGATAACAAGAAATATTGCCTCTTGTATTGGCATCCTTACTACTTTTCTCTCTTATAAGCGCATTCACTGATCCTCTTAATGATTCTCCTTGTTGCGTAAAAGCCGTTAATAAAGAATTGACATGAATTTTGTAAATGTTGACTTGTTTATTTTGTCTTTCGTTTCTTAATTATCAAAGAGCCTTGATGAAGAAAATGCTTTGTACAGGTAAAGCATGAAGATGACACATTTTCCTTAACACTCAACTATCAAAAGTTCAGAAAGATATGTGACCTTGAGTGTTTCTTTGTTAATCTGGAAGAATACCCCAAAGAAGCTCTTCTATGCATGGGTGCTGCCATTCATAAGGTTTATCAAGCAGTGATTAAAGCTATTGATTAGCCTATTCCATTTCTCACATTTGAAAATACGCTGAGCGCATGATTGGTAAACTCTTCTACTGGTGCAGGTTTCATCTTTTCAGGAGAAAAGCAAGTTAGACTCTCATGGGAAGATCAATATCCGGCTTCATAATCACCCTGACTCATTGATTGCTTTGAAGAACCTTAAAGCAGCTTATATTGGTAGTTTTAATATAATTTGATTCAATGCTTTGTCCTAAAAGTTTTTAAAAATTTCTTGAAATTTCAATCTGGTTCAGGCAGGAAAAAAATTGATAATTGTATTTGGGTATGGTAGACAGGCTGGTATCTGTGCGTGGTACCGTTGTGAAGGTCAGCACTGTTAAACCATTGGTAATGCAGATGACTTTTAAATGCATCCAGTGTGGAGCAGACATCATGCGTTTCTTTCCTGATGGGAAATACTCTCCACCAGCAACATGTATTATGCGATGTTGCAAAGGCAAAACATTTGCACCAATTAGGTCTACTGCACAGTCCATTGATTTTCAGAAAATAAGGCAAGTCTTGTCCTGTTTGAGATTGTTTTTCTTCTGTGACAAAACTATAGATAGTTGCATTTTTCAAGATGCAAAGAACTGTTTCTTTTAACCATAGAGATAATTATATATAAAGTTAAAATTGATGTTCACATAGAATTTCATTATGATGTTCAAGAGAAAGAGTTGACTCTGTTGTAAACTGTATTTTAGTGATTTGTTCATCTGTCTTGTCCTTTGTTTCTTATGAAATGAATGAAAAATATGGGAAGCTTGGAAATAGTAGCTGTTTGCAAGTCCGTGATATTTTGGGGCACCCTAAAGAAAAATGTTGACATCTTTATATGAATATAGGGAGTATATTGTTTTCTGTAAACAGTGTTGCATTCTGATTTGTTATGTTCTTTAGATTGCAGGAGCTTTTTAAATCTGATAATCTCGAAGAAGGCCGGGTTCCTCGGACAGTCGAATGTGAACTTTCAGAAGATCTTGTTGATGATTGTATTCCTGGCGATGTGGTGACAGTAACTGGAATTATAAGGCAAATTAACAATTACATGGACCTTGGAGGAGGTAGTGTTAAGAATATGCATGAACCTAAGAGCAAGTTATTGGCGTATGTGTGCACTTTGTGGATGTCCCTTTTACAGATTCTACTAGCTAATGAGCTTGGTCATAGTTGCTATATTCATATATTATGTCTTCTTAATTGGTCTTATTTCTTTGCTCAAATTTGAGTTTTAGCTAGAGTTTGGCTTGATTTAATCAATAACACATTATCAACATTAGTTTCCAGTTGATAGAGACTGGAGCCTGATTTCATGTCTTTCTCTATTGGACTCATTTTTCAATTACAATCTAAGATAGTTAGATTGAGGTATAGTTCAGCTTTGATTATCGTTCTATTTGGCCTTTTTTTTTCTTTTTTTACTTTTTAAATTTTTTTTTTTAATTTATTATTTTTAATAATTATACATGCTCAGTGGAACTTGGCAACAGTTATGGCAAAAGGCTCTTTATTTTACTTGAACAAATTTAGTTCTTTCAATTTCCTTGCTTATCAGTACAAAATTCAACCACTGTTATATAGCTTCTTCAGTTTAAATTGTTTCAGGTAAATCAAAAAGCAAGTATCAAGGATTGTACTATTTATATATGGAATCTGTCTCTGTAACAAATTCCAAATCACAGACCATCCCAGAAGATTCTGAATATCCTACTGCTGATACTAGGGCGACTGAGATGTCTGACTTATATTCATTTTCTCCGAGGGATTTGGAATTTATTGTGAAGTTTAGGGAGGAGCATGGTCCTGATGTCTTCCGCCAAATGATTCAGTCTATCTGTCCATCAATATATGGTCATGAACTTGTCAAGGGTGAGTTTCTACTCCTATCTTGTGTGTTGAAGAACTGCAATGCATTTTTTTTCCTTCTTTTTAAATTCAATGTTGGCATGGTAGAGTTGAACTATGCAAGTATTTGTGAAATTAACAGAAATCAACTGTTTGTCTTAAGAGTAAAGACTACATACCCATTCCTATGTTCTCACGAATAGCGTTTTTTCTTTTCAATTGTATTGATTATAGAAAGTGTACTGCCTGCTGAAACATGAGCTCCCATTTAAGGCCTTTCATCTATTCTTATTTACTTGACATTATGACTATTGACAATATTCACTAACTCTACTTTGACTATCTTTAATTATGATAAAAAATATATTCATGTGGGATGTTAGAGTTGTCTCAAGGAATATTTTCATATTGTTAACATTTTATATATATTTTTTTTTCTACTTATTGATGAATAGAGATATTAATCGTGAAACTTGTGCGTTGGCAAACGTGATAAAAGAAACGTGTCAACAAAAAAAGAATGGAGGAAGTATTAAAGTTGCTACATTGTTTAAAAATGACAAACTCGATTATGCTTAGGCAATTATTATTTGTAAGAGGGGAAAACGAGGCCTTTTACACGTTCCAAGCCAGGGTAGACTAAGGGCTTATTTGCGCTGATTGTGGACTGAAGAGATCTCCAGTCCCAATTATGCATTGCTGTACTGACAAGGTGCTGTGGTAGACTGGAGAGATCTCCAGTCCCAATTATATATTGCTGTACTGACAAGGTGCTGCAGGAAACTAAATTCCCCAAACCTCAAGGATTGAAAGTGTGAAGCTTTAGAAGTATTTAGTTTAGAGTAAGCTCAAAACTTTTGGAAAAAAAATTCTTCTTCCATTTGAAAAAGTTGCCACATTTTGTTCCAATACATTATGATTAAAAACATAGAACATAATTACTAGAAGACCCTTCTACTATGATCATTTTTACACTAATCAATATTCAACCTAAATAACTTTGTCTTGGGGAAATCAATTGCAAGCCGTGACTCCCTCCATGATGCAAAGGTGCTTTTTCTTACAATTATGTTGATTCTTTGAGAATGCCTCAAGTGTAATTGAAAAAGAAAAACATTTCTTTTTTACATAAGGTCCCGTTTGTTTCATCTTATTTTAACTTTTATTATCTTATTTCAAACGAAATAGTTTCAGGTAAAATAAGTTTTAAAAATAAGTTGAGTTAAGATAAGTTTAGAAAAAATAAGTACAAAATAAGCTCAAACGTATAAGTTTAAAAGGTTGTTATATCCAAAATAGGGATGTATTAAAGCGAACGTAGATGCTCATGTTCCTGATGTTGTGTTGGTAGGGTTAGGGGTGGTGTTTAGGGATGCAGATGGAAATGTTGCCCTTACTGCTACAAAAAAGGTTGAAATCTCAACCCCGAATGCTGTGAAGCACAGGCTGTTCACTTTGGCTGTTCACTTTGCTCTTCGTCTGGCACAGAGATTTGGGTATAACAACCTTTGGGTGGAGTCGGATGCTATTAATGTGATTAATACAATTACTTCTCATGATGGTGGCTTTTCCCCTATTCATCTAGTTTATGATGATATTAGAATTGATAGAGCGAGTTTTAATGTTTGTTTATTTTCACATGCTAAGAGGAGTTGTAACACCGTAGCTCACCTCATAGCTAGGGGTGATACGAGTGGAAATGCGGAGTTAGTACGGTTTAATAATTTTCCACAAAGTATTGTAACTTTGGCCGAGATGGATATCTCCTCTTAATGAATTGAAGCTCTATCTTTCTTTCAAAAAAAAAAAAAAAAAAAACTAGTATAAAAAAAGGCCTTAAGTTTAAAAAAACTGTGACCTCCAGTTGGGGGGAAGAATGCCTTTAGAGTATGAAGGTAGATGATAACACCCCCCCCAACCCCCGACCCAACTCCATTATTTAATTTGTGATTGTGATTGCGATTGCAGTATTGTTCCTGCATTACAAAAGCGTACAATATTGTAATGCCGCTTATAGAGTCATGGTTGATGTGTTATGGATTTTGTATTAGTCATGTCAGTTGTAAAGTTTTACTGGTCCATTTTCAGCTGGAAGCACCTTAGTATTTGCTATATAGTCTCTAGATTCGCAAATACTCAGTTTACTCTAACAAGTGCCATATACACAAGGCCCTGTGAATGGACTTTGTACTTCACTCTCTGTGCATGGATTTCTATCTTTTTTTCTGGAAAGGTAGCCCTCTGTACAACACTTGGTTCCATGTGTAATTACAGTACATTGGCTGTTTTATGTACAGCGGGAATAACTTTGGCTCTCTTTGGTGGAGTACGCAAACATTCCATGGATCAGAATAAGGTACCAGTCAGAGGAGACATTCATGTGATTATAGTTGGTACGCAAGGCTGCTTATCCCTACCTTTGGATTTGAGAGTTGAGAATAATCTGTTTGTACACTTCATTTTTGATCATTGATATGAAGCTTCAGACTACTACATAGGACTATAGGAGCTAAACTAATATTTGCACACTCAGGTGATCCTGGATTGGGAAAGAGCCAATTACTTCAAGCTGCAGCTGCTGTTTCTCCACGTGGTATCTATGTCTGTGGAAATGCTACAACTAATGCTGGGCTTACTGTAGCTGTTGTGAAGGACCGAATGACTAGTGACTATGCTTTTGAGGCTGGTATTAAATCTTTTGCCATTATTTTCACAAGTGCACAAATGTCTATGTTTATATTGATAATGTGTGAACTGAGTCTGAAACACATAGATTTGCATCTATATATCTACTAAAAGTACAACATACAAAGCAAGAAGGAGTTATGCAATGCAATTTTATCTCTTGGCTCAATTCATTAGATAAATCTATTGTGTGCTTTGACGAGGGGTGAGACTAGGTCGTTGACTAATCCTCCCTTGGTCAAACTAAATTTATAAACACTTAACAAACCTAAATACAAGTATAGAGGCAAGTCAAGGGTCGAAACCAAAGGAACAGTAATGTTCAAATGCTCTCGATTTGGGCGCCTAAGCTAGATAGAAACCAAAGAATAAAAGGTAAACACTAACCAACTACCAAAACTAAAAAACCAAACAAATAAAACAGTAGGGAATGAGGATCAACAAGTAATCATGACAATTGTAGCAACTCGGGAACAACATGCAAATCAATGGTTGCGAAAACTAATGGTAAGAGCAATCAAAAGAGCTCGACAAGTTATCTCCTAGAGGTCTAATTAGCGCCAACTACGAGAGACACTAACTAGGAACGTCACTAATCAAACTCAATCGGCAATTGCAATTCCTAAATCAACGGTTCGTATCATTAGCAATTACAATGCAATCTAGCATAATTCTCAAGGCCTAATCGAATTACACACATACACAATTTCCATCAATCACTTTAATCTCAACAGTCAATCAACACAATTCCCAAATTAAGCACAATCAATCGATCATATAAGTTTTACCCAATCCCTAGCTAAACAACTACTCTAACATCATCATCTAATCAATTAACAACTAAAGAAATCAAGAATCAACAATATATGAAGAATAACTACACTAATCAAGCATCAAACATCAAAATCAATCCAAACAAACTTGAATATTAAACAAAGCAATAAAATGAGATAGAGTTAGAAATGCTCATTGATAATAGAGAAGATCTTCAACACAATTGTCACCATTGAATTTTCAATCCCTCAATCACCACTGAAATTCCTCACTTTCTCTCTCTAAATCTACTCCTAAAACTAACCCTAAAACTAGAGAGAGAAGCTCTCAACTAAGCTGAAATTATGATATAATTTCAATCTAAATCTCCTTTTCCTTCCCTCTCTAAAACCGGGTAACAAGTATATAAGTAGGAGGTGCAAAACGAAACCGATCAATGGCTTCGAATGAGCGCGGGCGTGGGCGCGGGCGCGTAACCCACAGGCGCGCCTTCCTGGGTTTAGTTCTTCTCGAAGGTTCGTGCGTTCACTAATGGCTTCGAATGAGCGCATCGAATGATGATGATGGACACCAAGACTAGCAGTCCTAAAAAGCACTTGACAGTGGGTTCAACACCCCATCTTCATGAGAGCGCGTCTTGAAAGCGCAAGAACTAGAACTTGGAGAACCCACTTTCTTGAATCTTGAGCTTTTCTATTTCCATGAGCTTGCTTCAAAAGCATCTTCCACCTTAGTAATCCATCCATATCAAGACCCGAACCTCGTACAATACCTACAACCACGACAAGAGAGCAAATAAAGGAGAAAATACTAGAAAAACCATCAAAATGCACAAAACCACAAAATAAGAGAAAAGGTAAAACAAAGAGCAAAAGCATGAAACTAAGCATTTATTAAGAAGGAAAAATATGAAAAGAAGGTAAAAACAACCTGAATGCTCATCAAATGGGTGCCATTTATGACACCCATCATGCTAGTATTTATTAACTATTCACGAGAGTGGTTTCTCTAAACTTGAACAACATAGCAATTGCAATTTAGTTTCTCCTCTAGCTGTGAAGTAGGATGGGTGAATTTTAATTTCATCATGTAGTTTGCAAGTGTGCAAATATGCATTTCTATATGCTCTTTTTGTGATATCTTAGAAAATTCCACTTTAAACCTCTAGTTTTTTTTTTTTTTTTTTTTTTTTTTTTTTTTTTTTTTTTTTTTTTTGGTAAATTTATTTATTTTTAAGTCATATCTCTTTTTTTGATGTTTGACTGAAAGCTATAAACTCATGTTTTGAATAAGAGCTATTTTTTTCTTGTAGGTAATTGAAAACTTATACCATCTCGATTTCCGCAAGCTCTAAATAGTTATTGTATACACGCAAATTAAGGTTATTGGAGAGAAATTATTAGTGTGGTGAGTAGGTGTAAGAATAAGGAAGAATTGCTCGTCCGCCCAAATAAATCCGTACTTTCGATTATTATCTATCACTCCCAACTTTAGGGGGTATTAATTTCTATTGCACCCAACAGGTCAACCCAACCTGATGTAAACACGTGATAGGTCCAAAAAGAATTAAAAAAAAAGAAAAAAAATAAAAAACAAAAATTTAAAAAACAAAAACAACCCAGCCCCACTGAAGACACCTCTCCCCCTCCCACGCACTGCCAGAAAACAGTGGCCAACCCACCCTCGAAAACCCCTCCCCCGCTGCCGGAAAACGGCGCCTAACCCTCCCCCGCTGCTAGAAAACGGCGCCCAACCCTCCCCCGCCCTCGAAGCTTACCCCTTTCCCTTTCCCCACCCCGAAAACCCCTCCCCTGCTGCCGGAAAATGGCGCCCTACCCTCTCCGCCCTCGAAACTTATCCCTTTCCCTTTCCCCACCCCCGAAAACCCCTCCCCCGCTGTCGGAATCGGCGCCCAGCCCTCCATTTGCTGTCATTTCCTCCCCCTTTCTCTTCCGTTTTCGCCCTCTTCCCTTCATTTTCGCCCTCTTCCTCTTCGATTTCCGCCCTCCCTCGCATCCTTGCTGATTTTCGCCCCTTCCCCTCCGAGTGGCCGGTGCTTCGGGGGAAACGGGGATGGCTGTTAGTGGTGGCTGCGGGTTGGATGGTTTTGTTTTTGTTTTGTTTTTTTTATAAATTTTTATGTTCTGATTTTTTTTTTTTTCTTTTGAACCAATCTGGTTGCGACACATGTGCAACTAATAAAAAGTCAGCAAAACTTACCTCTTCAACCGATTCCAAGTCATTTGGGTGCAATAAAAATTAATACCCCATAAAGTTGGGAGTGATAGATAATAATCGAAAGTACGGATTAATTTGGGCGGACGAGGCAAAGTTCAGATTAATTGGAGCAATTTTTACTAAGAATAATCGAAAAAATAAGAGAAATATAAAGGTGGGTGAGTGTAAGAATAAGGTAGATAAAGTAAGAGAATGTGAGTGGAAAGGTGTTAATATTGTTGGGTAAGAGAGGTAATGTAGTAAAAGGGGGTTGCCAAAACTGAAATAAAGTGAGTTTTAAAACATTCTTAAATGGACGAAGATAGAGTTTGTAAAGAAGTTTCAGATATGGAAGTAGTAGCTTTCATCAAAGAATATATACTCTTAATTTATTCTTGGTTTTAAAAAGCGCGCCTCAGGCGCGCCTCGCTAAATGGGCTTTAGCTAGGTGAGGCTCTGTGCCTCAAAGCGCCTTTGCGCCTCAAGGAAAATAACTAAGATTTAAATTATAAATTGAAGAATGATGGGCATTTTTTCAAATTCAGACTACCGTTTTACATATATATTTTTTTAATTTATTATGAATCTTTTTAATTGGTATTCTGTACAATCAAAGTACAAAATAATTTAAAATAAATATATAAATACATGCGCCTTGCATACAAAAGGTGTGCGCCTTCGCCTTGCGCCTTGCATCTAGGCTGCAAGGACCATTTGTGCCTTGCGCCTTTTAAAACTAAGCATTTATTACAGGTGTACAGATGCTAGAAAAATGAGGAGAGTGATGAAATGTCCTATTTTTTTAGTCTCATCCACTAGAAGTCAACATGTTGTGTGACTTGTGTCTTACCCCAGAAGGGTTGGGAGAACTTCATCTATGCAATTTTGTGTCTGTTTTCTTGATAACAATTAACATCGGACAATGGAAACTAGTTTGTCTATTTTTATTATTTCATTTGTGAGTGGTGACAGCAAATCACAAAAGTTTACGATAAATTTGAAAAGGTGTAAACAATAAGTTTTATACGTGATGTGTACTGCAAGAAGATATTGCTGGACTCATTTTTTTTCTAATCTAGCACTCTATTTCCAAAGGAACAATACAATCTTCAGTGAAAATTCCTGACAACTGTAGCTGTAAGTCATGAAATTATGTTTAATGTGGCATGTGGTTGTGATGTTAGGATGAAAGAGTACTTAAGTCATTGAGCTTGTTTTTTTTGTCTGTTTTGGGATTGGGGAAGATGAAGAGTTCAGGTCTTTCTCCCTTTCTAGAAGGTGGGAGGACCTTACTACTGACCTCATATTGGTTCTTTAGTGTTTCAAGAGCTAAATTTAATCTCTTTGTAATCTTTTGTCTTTTCTTGTTGTATGACTTGTATCTATAGATTTTCTTTTAATTGCCAAATTAACAAGGAAAGATTGGCCCGCACAGCACCAACGATGCTTAAGGTGCACACTAGCACAAACTATTGCGTGTGCAAATAATATCACAAATTTTGACCAAGGGTGGATGAAATGACATAAACTACACTATTGATGGCAAAGGGTGACATTAATCTTTAACCATTGATGCTTCAATAGTGTAGTGTATGTCATTGTGTACACCATTGGTTAAAGTTTGTGCTGCATCCATTGTAGTCTGTGCTGTTGTGTGCTCCTTACATGTAGCTGGTGCTGTTGTGGCCATTTTTTCAAAAAATTATTGTGGAACAATGGATATTTTGGGAGGTCCACCTGCACATACTGCCTAAATTTCAATGTTGTTAAACAATCAATGCTTATGGGAGGCTTTTTTCAAAAGATCCAGTTCCTGTTTAAAGCATATTAGAGTTATTGTAGGATAATTTAGAATTATGCAATTTATAATACTACGTATTATTTTTAAGTTGGAGGTGGAGCTGTACTGCAGCAGGGATGGGACACCCACCACTTTGTTTTGCTCTCTAACCTGACCGTTAAGCAGTGCAACATCCTATCTGGGCCATATCCTCAGTGAGAATATAATAGGAAGTTCATTTCTTTCCCGTTATTCTTAATTTGTACCTTCTCTTGCTACCCCTTTTTAAAAATTCTTTCACGTGTCTGTATCTGGTGCTTTCTGTTTAGGTGTTTGAGCTATCTAACCCTCCTTACCTCATATCACTGCGTTGATTTTCTTTCATATTATTGCAGTATACTCTGCACTATCTTTATCTCTGTCACAATTAGTATGTTATATTACTTGATTAATTGCCCAACAAAACTTTATGTTTTAGAAACAGAATAAAGAAGAAATAGCCAAAATATTTTACCAATACTCTGCCTTTCGGAGGATGAATGGTCTGATTGTTGCTCAACAACAATTTTGTTCAAGTTTGACGATACTTGTTTGTTTGCTCAAATTTTAAATGTGCTCTCCGCTCTAATCACCAAATTTTGACATATAATGTCATTGTATGTCTACCTGACGCCTTATGAATGAATGATGAGTAATGGAATGTGGAATGGGGTGTTTCTTTGATTATTATATTAAAATTTAGTTTACAATTCCATGAACGGAGGATTAAAAGTTATAAATGTTTCATACTCACTCTCAAATCGTGTCATTATATTAAGTGTCTGAAGTATGCTTGTGCTGATACTCTGAAAGTGGCTATCTAATTTTGTAGGTGCTGTTGTCCTAGCAGACCGTGGTCTGTGTTGCATTGATGAATTTGACAAGATGTCTGCTGAGCATCAGGTTTCCTTGGGTCCTGGCCTATTTTCTCCAGTTGTTGGAAACTATTAATGATACATGTTAGCTTTATTTGACTGTTTAATGGTCTTTGTGCTAGGCTCTGCTGGAAGCAATGGAGCAACAGTGTGTCTGTTGCAAAGGCAGGACTTGTGGCAAGTCTATCAGCACGCACTTCTATCTTAGCTGCAGCAAACCCTGTTGGCGGTCATTACAAGTACATCTTTAATTATGTTTTCTCAGTACCATCCTTATCTGATGCTTTTTTTTTTTTTTTTTTTATCACGTAAACCTATTTATGAAATTTTATTTATCCACTTTGAAATTGAGGGTTGAAAGTAAATTACTGTAAAAGAAAAGGATATTAAGTGTAAGCTTAGCAAATACGTCCAAAAATGATCTCGTAAAATGTTATTGGATGGTCTTAAAAAAAAAAAGATTATTGGATGTGTTTGGTTAGTAGTGTGTTGGAGATTTTTTAACAAAAATGAAAACACAACAAACTGTCAAGCTCAACTAACTTTCTAACCAAAAATACATATTCTGACTTTATAAAGGCTACAAGTATTATTTAAATTTCCCTTGAGAGAAAAGAATTGTAAGGTTAACTCAGGGTATTGTTCTGCAAAGGCTTAGCTGGTTTCTGATTGGCTTTGGTTTCAGGACAACCTTCCAATTGAATTAGAGACTGGACTTGTGCCTTTTTCCTATGCTCAAATACTCTTATTTCAAGGGTGTTTGTTGGAACTAAAAATCTTGTTATGAAACCAAGCTGGGATGTGAGATACAGCAAGTAAAGTGTCATTAATAGCTTTTTAATCGTGGCACATGGAACACTTGATGGGGTTGAGCAATTTTAGGAAGTTGTAAGGCTTTTAAAATTTTAATTTGTAAGCCACTGTTCCAACTTTCTCAATGATCTAATATGGGCTTAAAAACCTGGAAGCCAACTTTTTCATTTTACCTATCAAGACTTTTGCTATAGCATTTCAACCATACCCACTTTCTAATGTTAAAACGTCTGATCTGTTCCTGTGAGCCTAATTCTTCATATTGATTTGTGTCCTTTATAAGTGAAACTTGCATGTATTAGAGACTCTAAATTTGAATCTAATACTAATAAGGACAAAAACACAATACCCTAGATAGAGCTTCAGCTACAAGATTCTCACTCTTACTTTTGTGCAGAATTTCATGGTCAAAACCCATGATCTTGGGCTTTTGGCAACCAGAACTGTTAGAATGGTGTTATATTTCTTCTGTTGTATAACCCAATTTTAACTTTTTCCATGTCTAGTGCAAACCCTAGAAGGCTAAAGGATCTGTCTCAGTAGTGAAAGGCTTGGAGAAACAAAGCAAATCCAGTACTAATGCTTCAAAAGATTGACTAGACCAATTGAATCCTCCTTTCCTTAAAAATCTGAGTACTTGGTTTACCAATCCCATCATAAAATTTGATTAATTTTCTATAATAGCCTGTAACCAAAGAAAACACCTCAGACTATTACATATTTAGGAATTGGCCATTTACTGTTTCTGTACCTTTTCCTGAACATCAATATGGTTTGTGAGATCCAATGGCATCATGGAATACAATAACACATAATTAAGAAAATTCATAAAGATATGGTTTGTGAGATCAAATAACATTACCAAAAATTCATAATGTCCATTTTGGTTTAAAATGCAGTCTTGCATATATGATATATCTTCTTTTGTACCCTCAGTTGAACTTGATTCACATGCAACAGGTATAGGAAACTTGTCTTTTACTTTGTTTCTTATCCAGATCCCTATAATCAACCCATAACCTCTGTGAGTGAAGACTAGAATCAACCTAGAGAATGAGAGTAAGAATAAAAAGAGAGAGAGCGAGAGAGAACGCAGGTAGATTTTAAGTGTTGTCGTTTGGAGATTTGTGACCTAAAGTCACTAATTTGGAGAATTGGCTAGTGGTAGCCCCAGGCTACTGATTTTGTAAGCAGACTGTCTATTTCAATTAAGGCTTTAAATTTTTATTGCTATCTTTTCTTTACGTCTTGTGAAATCTATGTGTGGATTGAAGCAGGTGTTCAGTCAATTACACACTACTATACTTGGGAATTGAATGACAAGGTTTATTTTTTAGAGTAGCACTTTCTTTACTTCTCTGTATGTTAATTAAATAAGAGAATAGGAGGAAACTTTCCACATATTCTTTTATGTGATTAAAGAAATAATTACTTTAAATCTGTCTTCTATACCTGTATTAGCTAACACCATTAGGTTAAACAAAATAAAGATGCACTGTTTAGTTTCATTGCCTTAAAGTTTGACTTTATTTGAAAATATTTATAAGACAACAATCTCATGCATTTTGAGCTATATCTACATCCTTTACACTATGTTTGGAGTTTGGATACAAGCAAAGAGAGGGATAAATTTTCTCCTATTTGGATAGCAATTGCAGGGAGTTAGGAAAGTGGAGGGGAGGGGACTGAAAGGAAAATTTTCCCCTCATTGCTTAAGGATCAAATCTCTCTAAATTTGGAAAGATTTGTAACAAATATGACATTTTTGTGTAAATCAGTCTTCTTTTATGGTCTTGAATTTTTCTCTCATATCCTCTACTTTTTTCCAGTGAACAATGGAAGTAATGGAAATTTTAAACTATTTCAACTCTATCTTTTTCGTTACTTTTTGTTCTCTGCTCCATTCCTCTCTCTACTGTAAGCCTGTAATATTGGAGAAAAAACAATCCCTTAATTATCCTAGGGTTATGATCTAAGTTCTCTCTATGTCCTCAAATATTCTCTCAAGAACTTGCATATTGGTTTGCTAATTTTATTTATTTGCGTCATCTCTGTAGTATTCAATTGCCATTGTTTGATTTGCCTTCGTCAATTAGTGAGATGCAATTGATTCATACAAAGTTCCTTTGATCTCCTTTTTTCTCTTTAAAGAAGAATATTGTGTTGATGATTTTGCCTTCCCCTTCCCTCCTCTTTCTTATCCAAACAAGAGATAATTTTCTAACTTCCTATACCTCACTTTGCTGTCTCTCCCCTTCCTGATTTCCCGATCCAATCACACTGTTAATTCAAACCTTATATTTTTGCCATATAATCCAAATCACCAATTCTTAGGCACAAAAACAAGTAAAAAATTTCTGTAAAAAGAGTTGTCACCACCAAATCTTCTCTTCTTTTGCTTAATCCTTTCTTCAGTTTGTTTAATTCTTCTCCTCTTGATCGGAACATAAACTTCATCAAATGGTTATACATAGTATTACCTGGAGGGTCTCTGAAGATAAAAGGTACTTGTAAACATGCAAAGAGGAGCCCTGTGGAGTAAGCAACAATAGTTCTTTGTTCACTGGCTAGCAGACTGTGTGGACAACTGAAAGGCCTTGTATGCAGTGTGCCTGATAGATGCCAATGACTGGCGGATGAAATGACTTAAGCACAACGCAGGAATCTCTAACAATTGTGTTTGTTACCACCTTTATCCTTTCCAGGTTCTTATAAATAAGATTCTGCTATCTCAGTTACAGTATGGACAATTCTGACCAAGAAAAGTGACCCTTAAAGTGAAAAAGAAAAAGGGCTTGCTTTACATGCTGAAATGATTACTTAATGTTACAAATCGTGTATATTTATCATGATAGCTTCTTATAGCACAGTGCTAAAATTATGTATTTGCTTTTCCTCAAGCTCCTATTTACCATACCCAATCTTGCCTCAATTCAGGTCTAAGGGAGATCATCATTATATACATTCTATACTACCATCATATGACATTAATTGTCAGATAGTTTCATTTCATAATGTTATCCTAGTTGGGGCAGAGATGAAGGAGGATTGTATATATGCAGCATTTCCAGCACTATCAATTTATAAGATAACATGTGATTTCAATCCAAAAGTTCTTTCATGTCTGAAAGAATTTGCTTACACAAGAAAGGTTTTTATTTTTTATTTTTTAAAATTTTAGGAAAAATTGATAAAAATAATCCCAACTTTCGCCGATTCGCTCAAAATAATCCCAACTTTTGATTATTTTTAAATAATCCCAACTTTGGGGGTCTTTCGCTCAAAATGGTCCCAACTGTTCACCCAACCTATTATAACAGGTTAAGGTGACACGTGTCATCATAACATTGGTTGAAAAAAACTTTTTTAAAAAAAACTTAAAAATACAAAAAAGAAAAAAAAACAAAACAAAAAATCAAACAAATACCAGCCCACGACCACCCTCCTCACCACCAGCAGCCACGGCCACTCCATCCTCCATCTCCACCGCACTGAAAAACAACCTCCCCCGCGCCAGCACAAGCGACGCCCCCACTAACTACCAAAGCAGCGGCAGCCACCAATAATTGCAACCCAGCAGCCCGCAACAACCTATTCACCGTCAATTGCTTCCCTCACCGCGTAAAAACCCCCAAACACCTGTACCCCACCATCGGAACCCTAGCGCTAGGGTTCTAGGGTTCCGATGGTGGGGGAGGGGCGTTTGGGGGTTAACACTTTGTGGGGGAAATAATTTAGGGATTTCGGTGGTTGTGGGATTTGTGGTTTTAGGGAAAGGGCGTCGGGAACGGAGGTTTCGACGGCGGAGGAGGGGGTCTAGCCGTCTAGGCGCAACAGGGTGAGGGCCGAGGACTTGGGCTGGGACGGTGGGAGGAGGATCGTTGGACGGGAGTGGTGGTGGGGTTGTCGTGGGTGTTGGGGCTGGGTGTTCAGTTAATTTTTTTGTTTTTTTAAATTTTTTATTTATTTATTCTCAACCATTCACATAGTGACACGTGTCACTAAAAATCTAAAAAAAAAATTACCTCTTTAACAGGTTACGGGTCACTTAAGACCATTTTGAGCGAAAGACCCCCAAAGTTGGGATTATTTTGAGCGAACCGGCGAAAGTTGGGATTATTTTTATCAATTTTTCCTAAATTTTAAGGAACTTTCTATATTTTACAAGCCATAAATAAATTCGTTAAATCTTGCTAAATAGTTGGGTAGTAATTACTAACATATTTCATTTCTGCAACTTACTAATGCGTTATCCAAATGCTTAAGTCAATAACTATAGAAAATTAAATATCTAGGTGATTGAATATCTTAGTACTTGGTAGTCTTATACAACAAACTGGAAGTCAAACTTTATGCAAGCTAGATATTAGGTCTAGTCACCCCTAAATATTTTGTTTTGCTAACATGTCAGAAATGTGGTTTTACAGTCGTGCTAAAACGGTGAATGAAAACTTGAAGATGAGCTCTCCTCTGCTTTCACGATTTGATTTGGTTTTCATATTGGTGGATAAACCAGATGAAAACATGGATAAACGACTTTCTGAGCACATTATGGCTGTAAGTACTGTACACACAAGTTTTTTTGTTTGTTTTGTTTTGTTTTGTTTTGTTTTGTTTTGTGTAGGCTCTAACTCTGTTTTTTTGCTGCTGTGATTCTTGAGGGTCTTAAAAATCCACAGAATGTCAAATAAAAGATGAATTTTCTGTTAAAAAACAATTTCAAATTATTGTGCAAGATTTTTTCTCAAATGGCATTTGTATGTCAGCCATGCAAAGATATTAAAAGACTTGTTTCTGAAAGATCATGCTATCTTTAGGTCTGATGTATTTAACATCAAACAACAGATTGCTATCTGTTTTGTCAGGCTTCTGTTTAGTATTTTGTTAATGACTGCTGTGAGTTAAGTAACTGATTAGTTTTTCATGGCTCTCTTGTCCATATTTGATGATGTAAAATTGAAAGGCCAGACTATATTTATAACAACAGATTTGCAAGCACATGAAAACTTGAAAATTTTGTAATCATGCTTCTGGTATGTAATCTCTTTGCCCATATTGAGTGGGTTTGTTTGTTTTGTTTTTTTGTTTTGTTTTGTTTTGTTTTGTTTGTTTGTTATTTTTATTTATTTATTTATTTTTTTCCCCCTACTGGTTCCCAAATTGTTTGCAAGTATTTTACACTCATACCATCAAAGTTCTCTTACAACTCTCCTATTATGGGTATGAATCTAAAGTTCTAGTTGACTGCTCAAGATTAAAACATTCAATATATTGAAGTATTAACTAACACAAGTAATAATTATTAACAGAAGGTTAAAACTTCATTTTTTTTTGAGGAAATCCAAGTTACTCAACATGAGTAGCAAAATATGTTACTCAAAGGGGTACTATTATTGTCTTTTCAATACTACAATACTACCTTTCAACTTTCTCTCTCCTCACTCCTCTTCTACCTCAAGGACTCAACCATGGCAGCACCCCGACCTCACTTGACCACCACAACCACCATCATCACAGCCACACCATGGCAGCACCCCGATCTCACTTCTTCACCACCACAACCACCATCTCTATAGTCGAACACATCACAACAGCAACCACCATCATCACTTCTTTGCTCATCTTCGAAAATTAAGCACAATTAAGGGAGCTTCAATGGAGGAAATGGTCCCTTCCCTTTGGGGTTGACCATGCCCTTAATTTCATCCTTCGTTCATAAGGTTTTTGTTTTGTTCCAATTTGGGTGGAGATCGGGGAAGGTGGAGATGGGGACGCTTGAGTTTTGTTCCGCCGCGGCGTTTTGGGTTTGAGAAAGGATGAAGAAGAGTAGGTCTATCGAGGAAGAAGATCGGTGGGTTTGAGAGATGGTGGTTGTGTTTGGCAGAGAGATGGTGGCTTTGATGATGGTGATGGTTGTGGTGGCTGTAGTGATGGGTGAAATGGTTGGAAATTGTACCCTCCGGAAGATGATGGGTGAATGGTGGGAATTGCCGAGTAAACTTGTAAAAATAATTAAAAAATACAAAAAGTTGTTCGAATTTACATTAGTGCCATTTGAGTAACAAAAATCGTTACTCAAACTGAGTAATTGGGGCTATCCCAAATTCTTTTTATCTACTATGCATAATATTTGATGACTGAATACTATAGGTGTCGTTCGAAGAGTCGAAGTGCGCCTTCGTAGAACGTGTTGTGAATATGCTTTTGGCAATCATAGGAAATTGGATTTAATATTATAAGAATATGGATGAAAAAGTAGGGAGCCGTTAACTAGTTTGTAAGGAACCTGTAAAACTGTTCATGAATCATTTAAAACACCACAAAAGGGAGAAATCGAAAGACAACAACGATTTAATCCATAAAGATTACACTCCATTCATAATCCATGAGGTTGCTAACTCCATAATCTAGATATTCGGGGATGATGGTATGGAATTGAGTCATGAAGTCAATTTTGCCCATATTGGCTACAACTTGATTCTTTTAGCGATATGTATTAATTGTAACCCAAAAGACATACAAACAAGGTTCAATTCGCTCCAAAGTCCAAACTAATTAATTTGAGTTGGTTAAATTTTAATGCACATATAAATCTAATGACTGAGATCACTTCAATTAATAAACAAGATTACTGGGAACCTAAGCCGGTTGTCCAAATTATTTATTAGGCGTTATTTCCAATTACAGGTTTTGATTAAAACGTGCAATGTTGATGATTTAAGCAATAAGTAGAATAATCAAGTAAAAGCATGTATAGAAATATTGGAAGCAACTTGATAATAATAATAATAATAATAAAAAAATGAATTTAGGCATCCTAAACATGATATTAAATAATTATTAATACAACCCTAGGCATGATACTAACCTGATTAATAAAAACGCATAAACACGATACTAATAGTTAAAAATCATTCCCTAAACATGATGCTAGTAAGAGCAGCTATTGTAGAATTAATTAAACTAAAAGAATAATTAAGTCTACTTACGTCGATCGCCAAACTTTGCATCTATATCATAATTAAATCGTTAGTAAACTTCAATAAAATTAATAAATTGAAATAATTAAGGTTAATGATCAACTTTTCACGCCGTGGCCCCTAATATAGCTTCAAGTGTAGTATTGATGCCTAGGAACACTAGGAAGAAACGGTGAATGATTAGTATGGAGAGGATTGAGAAAAAAGAGAATTAGAGAGAAATTGAGACTCAAAATGATGTTTAACTCTTGAAAGATTATGGATTTATGGTAATCATAGACCTGAAGTCAGAAAAAAGAATAGAATTTACGGGAAAGCTGGTGCAAAAGAAAAACGATTGGCACCACGGGAAAGGACTTGGTGTGGCACGCCATATTTGACGCACCCTGTGGCAGGTTGGCGCCACACCACGATATTTGGCGCGACACTCGGTTTTTACGGATTTTGTTTTTATCATATTTTTTAATCCCGTATTCGGATTAAGGCAAATAATATTTCGTTGGAAAGTTCTTGAAGTTACTTTCTAATTCAATTGGAATCATGTCGATATCTTTTCTTGATTTAAAGATGTGGTTAAAAATAATACAAGGGTGTCGGTTTTGGACCGAGTTTGGTATTTTGATCATACTTTTTCCGTTTCAAATCGAAATTGGCCTTATGATATTGGAAAGCAGTGTTGAGGCTACAATTAGGGGTGAGCAAACCGGGTACCCGGTCAAAATATTAGGACCCAGACTTGGAATTGGTTGGAACCGGGTCCTAAAATTCGGATCTGGAATTGGAATTGGTTCAACCGGGTCCTAAAATTTAGGAATTGGTATTGGAACCACCGGGTACCGGTTCTGGTTTCGGGTACCCACTTTATGTATGTAATTGTAAAAATATAATACAAATTATAATTTTTATTTTAGTTAGCTTCATTTTTAGCGTTTAATACCTACATTTATATATGCGTTAAGCTATTTGTATTTATGTTAGGTATTAATAATACTTTTTTAATTTACAAATTAGATACATTCACCATATTTTTATTATTTAAAATTTATTTAGTTTAGCATATATTAGGTAATCGGGTACCCAACCGGTTCCGATTTCGATTCCAAAAAATTGAGAATTGGAATTGGAATTGGTTATAACCGGGTCCTTAATTTATTACCCGGAATTGGAACCACCGGGTCCAATTCCGATTCTGGACCCGCCGGTTCCTAACTGGTTCTGGTTCCAATTCCGGGTACCCGGAATTTTTGCTCACCCCTAGCTACAATGGCACAATGCATTAGGGGCCCTGTGCAACTTCTCAAAAATGAGGCCTTAGTGAAATGAATTTGGTAGATAAAGGATTTCCATAGATTAATTAATAATTGAAGAATTAAAGATAAAAATCGTTAAAATTAACCTTGGTAATAGAAAGATTTTGTAGAAATTAGAAAAGGAAAACTGAATAATTGAAGGAAGGAAATTAATTTGGATTGAATATAAAAGGTTTAAGAATGGAAAAGGTGATTATGATGTAGCTGATTACCGAATTTTGGGCGGAGAGGTTGAGGTGATGTAGCTGATTACCGAAATTGAGTTTGAAGTGAGTGAAAAAAAAAACAAAAAGTGTTGTGGAAGAGAATCAAACTTGTGATACCTAGAAAACTATAAGCTACACTCTCGAACTATTCATACACATAACTATATAGAACAAAAAAAATATATATCCAAATTTTGGGGCCCCTTAAATTTGGGGGCTCTGTTCTGTCGACCACCTCGCACTAGGCCAAAATCGCCCCTGTTGGAAAGCTTATTTCAAGGTCTATCCAATGATGTAATATTTGGCTGATAATTATGAACCACAAAAGTCAGATTTGCTCGGTTTTAGACTGCAATTATGAAAAGAGAAAATCTAGCTAAGGTATGTGGATTTTGGGCTAGGAAACAAGGGAAAGGGTTAAATAAAAGGTTTGAGCTTACTGGGAAATAGGATGGGCTAGGGAAATGAAATGAACTGGGTATAATACTCTACTCGAACCAAATGGGGATGAAAGATTTTACTCATCATTGGGTTTCGATCGAGTAGACATTTTTAGGTGTCTACAGATACGAGATACCGACAATAAACATTTTTTTATTAGTTGAAGCTCTCAAGGATTGCATCAAATAATGAATAAGGTAGGTAGTTGTATGTCATGTATGCCGGTATGTAATGTTGTCTAGCCAAGTTTGAACTTGTATGCTAGTTTTTATGTGGTATATAATTTATGATGGAAAATTCATTTGCTAGTTATTAGTCTCAAAACTCTCAACCCTCTCTCCCTCATATTAAGATATTTTCATCGTTGTCTTTTCAAAAACAAAAACATGCTAAAATGTAGTCTCTTGCAGCTTCATTCTGGTCACGGAGATAATTCCTCCACAGTTAAGAGACACTGTAGAGGTGATATTCCTTCTTAAGCTGATAATATTGTTCTCAACTCATATGCTGATACTAACAACTGTTCTTCTAAATGCAGCATCACAGAGTATTGGACAAATAGTTGTTAGTGCTTCAAGTGAGTCATTGGTTTCAAGGTTGAGACTGGATCCTAGGAAAGATAGTGAATTCGTCCCACTACCTGCTCCACTTCTACGAAAATATATTGCTTATGCAAGAGCTTATGTCTTTCCGAAGTGAGTCAAATGGCCCTCCTTGTTACTTCTACTCATGAGCTTTATTCACCTAATTCTGCGTGTGAACTTGTTTTGATCAGGATGTCAAGGTCAGCAGCAGAGACTCTTCAAAATTTCTATTTACGGTTGAGGGATCGTAACACTTCAGCTGATGGTACTCCCATAACTGCAAGGCAGTTAGAAAGTCTAGTAAGGCTGGCAGAGGCTCGTGCTAGGGTAGACTTGAGGGATGAAATAACTGAACAGGATGCTTTGGTAATTGTAGCACGGGAAATGAATTTATTCTTACACTAATATATGACTGCTACTCTCTGAAACTGTCTAGAAAAACCATGGAAATAGTAAAATATCCAGTGATATAAATTGGAGACTGGTAGTTAGTGGGTATAAAACCAAGTCAGATCTTAGGTCTTAAATTAGCAATTCCTTCTAGGAAATCTTTTCATGTTTGTGCTTCTTGGAACTAGTAATAATCTGTGTTAGATTATTATACAAACATGGCTTGCTTAATTATTCAAGCTCAAGACACCTTTTTTAACTTGCAGATTTTGTTGTGTATAACTAATTCATACTAAAATAGAGCACCTTATTATTATATAGAGCCCATTTGGTAAGTGGTTATAGGAATGATTTTGAATGTAAAAATTGTGAAGAATATCTTCTGGCATTCTCATGGTAAAGCTGCTTCACTTTAAAGTATATGTTCTTTTTAATAAGTTTTCACTACCATAAATTACCATTCGGGGAATGATACCACAAAGGTCTAAAATTGTTGTTATAAGGGCATTAAGATGACACCTTTTTTTTTATAAAAAAAAATAAAGAAAATTACACCTAATTCATTCCTATTATCACCGTCTAATTCTACTTGCCAACTGGGCTGATAATTACTCTTGGATATGTGACCTCAATTCAATTTAAAGTTGGACTGTAGTTAAAAAAAATCAAGAGCTAACCATGTATTCCAACTCTTGGTTAGGAAGGACACTGAATTTGTATGTGTATTGAGAAGTTAGATTCTTCCGACTGTGTTTTCCTGCATAGATTGCAAGGATGTGTTTGTTCCTTATCCTTCTTTTCTGATAATAAGTTATGCCTTTTTCTGAAAAACTAATTGCAGGATGTTGTTGAAATCATGAAAGAATCCCTGTATGATAAGTATCTTGATGAACATGGAGTTATTGATTTTGCTCGTAGTGGAGGCATGAGTCAACAGAAGGAAGCAAAGCGATTCTTGAGTGCTCTCAATAAGCAATCAGAATTGGACCAGAAAGATTGTTTTTCAATATCTGTATGTTTATTTGTTTTTCAATCTTCCTCGTTTACATTTTTCTTTCTTTGCTTGGTTGCAAACTGATCCTGCTGCTTCTTGTGATCATTATTGACCTGTATTTCACATATTTTCAGGAAATATACGGTTTGGCGGATAGGATTGGTCTCAGAGTTCCAGATATTGATGTCTTTGTTGAAAATTTGAACACTGTTGGTTTTTTGATAAAAAAGGGACCCAGAACATATCAGGTACTTGTACACTACACTATTTGAACAGTGCCTACATATATGCTTGTAATTGGTAATAGTTTACTAAGGTTACCAAGCTAGGCTTGACTCAACTGTTAAGAGTAGAACCTTAGTTCTTAGAGGTCTAGGGTTTGAATCTTGTCCCACCTAATCAGAAGTGGGGATTTCCTTACCTCTCCCCGTACTTCCAAGTTACTATTGGACCCAAAAACATGAGGGTTGAAGTTTAGTCCCACATTAGTCAATGTTCCACAAATCACAATGGTCCCACTTTTGTGTGCTAGTTATATATTGATGATACACAATCATTGATTTGCTCTTAATGTGGTGAGAATTCTAGCAGTCACTGAAATTTCATTGTGTAGGGACTTAGCTGATTTTCTCTGCCTTACATAGGCGTGATGATGGTTATAGTAGCTGATTTTCTCTGCCTTACATAGGCGTGATGATGGTTATAGTAGCTGATTTTCTCTGCCTTACATAGGCGTGATGATGGTTATGGGTTATGATTGATTAATTACAGCACGCAGTAGCTGGTCATTAAACTTCCTATCATTATCGTGGAGTTGCACGTATCTGATAGTTACTGTTATTATACGAAGACTGCGAAGGTTGAAGTTTAGTCCCACATTAGTCAATGTTCCACAAATCGCAATGGTGCCACATTTGTGTGCTAGTCATATGTTGATGATACAGTCACTGATTTGTTACTTACCAGTTTCTTAATGTGCCTTACATAGACATGATGTTAGTTATGGATAATGATATCGACTAATTACAACACTAATTGATCATTATACTTCCTATGTTTACCGTGGAGTCGCAATGTATCTGATAGTTTCCCTGTTATTACAGCTGCCTTCATCATCATACACAAGGAGTCAGGTATCAAGGTCCAGGGTCTAGACATGGGGCAGAAGGATATTTGCAGGTTATCTTTAATACTGTACTTTTGGTTATGTCAAAAACTCAAAATACAGCTATATGTCATGGAAAAGTGATAGTGTTCTACAAACAGAAAGCATAAGCACATCACTGCAATGAGGAAGTACTAATCAGTACTGGATTAATCTGTATTGATTTACATATACCATGACATGTTTGTACATAATGTCAACTATATTGTGCCCCGCTTTCTTGTTTTACATGTACATTCTTTCACTCAAGTCTTTTTGTTGAGACGCGTATAGTATACCAACACGTAGATGGTACTTTTTGATGATTTAATGATTTTTAAACCTTCCAATGGCACACAGTTTTCTGAGAAGTCAATCTTACATAAGTTGCAACATTATTTGATCTTAAAATGTGTTTCTAATACAAGTAAATTAATCAATTTTTCTAAATTTAGCCATTTTCCTTGCAAAATAATTTCCAAACTCATACTCTCAATGATCAATTAAAACGATAATTGATTCTGCATCAAAGCTCGCCAATATAAAGCTCCTCACTTTAACTAACCTGCAAATGTTTGAAATGAATCTAAGTCCACAACAAAGCTAACAATTGTCGAATTTTGATAATCGTCTAACTCTAAACTAGTAGAATTTCATGAATTAAAACCATATATCAAATGTATGATGCCAACTTGTTAAGATACGCAAACATCTGTTATGCCTCCAAGTTTCAATTGAAATGAAAGGGGTAAGTCGGATAAGAGGTTCGTTTGGCATCGCTATGATTTTTTGTTTTTTTTTTTTTTTTTAAATCAAATGACATATGTCATATAATGAATCAAAAATTATTTATGTAATACCCCAAAATTTTTTAGCTAGTATAAACTTTTAAACTTTAATTATATATGTTATATTAATAGATTTTATGATTATTATTTATTTTCTAATTTAAAAAAAAAAAAACCAAAACTGACTAAGGATAATTTTCAAAACCTATTTTGAATTTGGGTAAAGGAGAAAATAGTGGTGATTAGTTTTACCGGATAGAGATGAGCTAGTACTTCTAAACTCAATCTAATTTGGGTTCTATCTTTTGAACTTTCGAGAGAAATAAATCCCTACATTATATATACACCTCCTAAATACCAAAGTTGTATACCGTACAAAAAGAAAACCCACCTTTTTCAATTATTTCTCAAGCAATCAACAATTTGCATTGTTATCTTCAACCTTGATCTTTGGCTGGTAAGCTATAATTCACCACTATGATTCTCATATGAAATAAATTTTGTTTATTTTGGAAAATTCAAGTAACGATTGAACCTCACCCTCTGTTTTTATGTCTTACCCGTTCAAATTATTGATCCCATCCTCTTTAATAACTCTTGAAAATCTCGATCCGAATAATTTACCAGAACAAAATCATGAAAATATCCTATCTTTGAATGAAAGGAAGATGAAGTCAAGCTATTGTGGTTACGTGGGATGTGCTTCAAAGCACTGTATTAAGATTACTTTAAATAAGAAAAGTCTACCTTAGCATCTAATTTATAATGAGAACATTATTCTATAAATTGTCTTTTCTCCAATTTTATTATAAAATAGTGTTTTCTTTACACAAAAGTAGTACACTAGCTTACTAACCCTCGTGAGCATTATATAGCTTCGTGACGTGTAGGACTAATTACTTATCGGTTTATTGTAGACGGAGGCTACTAGGTGAACGTTTAGGAGGCTACTTACCTTGATATTTATGCACAACTCAAGGTAATTTTCAATGTCCATCATCTTTAGAATCCCGTTAGAAAATTGTTTTGAAACATTGTGCGTCAAATATGTGCTTATGTAATTATATGTGATGAGTGTGCTATCGTATGATATATTATGGAATCATATTATATACTAGATTCCTATTTTGTGAACTAGTATACTTCCTCCGTTCTTTTTTACTTGACCCAATTTGACTTTTATACTATTCACCACCCCTCCTTTGATCGTGTTTTGTGAATAATATGTAAGGAAAAACATATTTATGTTGATCATTTTGAATTCGTCTCAATAAGTACTATTATAATATATAACTTTAATATTTTTTAATTATGGAGAATTAAAGTTATTGACCGTTAAAGTTTTGCGTTGGCAAGCGTGATAAAAGAAACAGGTCAAGTAAAAAAGAACAGAGGAAGTACGTATTTTCGAAAAAAAAATGATTATTTGACATCGACATCGTATGAGTTATTTAAAATAAAGAAATCTTTGGGAATTGGATGATTTGATTATATGTGATTGATGGCCTCATGTGGGATGACTATGGACTAATAATACTGAAATTGAAGTATTGTTACTTGGGATTAAATTGATTTGTGCAATACTTGTGTATAGTGTAATTGGATGATTTTATCTAATAAGATGTACAGTGAAATTTAATCTAAGAAGGGAAATGAAGCCCGAAAGGGTGAAGAACAGGTTGCCCACTAGTAGTTATGGTTGCTACTAGTTGGTTTAATTATTGTATGTTGTTGTTAGTCTTCCTCCTAATCACTGGGTATTAGTGAGGGGTGTGCACACTAGGGACATTCTGCTTTATTTCATGGCCATTTGGGGTTATGCGCGACCCTCCGTAAAGTAGGTGGTGACATGGACTAGTCTCGGCTTACTGGAGTTCTCTTTCCCTTTTTTAAATAAAACAATAATATGTTATGTGACATGTTGATTTTGGATGTGTAATATAATGTCTATGAGACTAAATTATGTATAAAGTGTTTTGAACTAAAATTATTTATTTTACGGGATGAAGTTGGAATTACTCAGTTTATCTAATTTTTGGGAGTTTTCTCTCTTTTCTTGTTTTTGATTTATTTTGCAGGTTGGTTAGATGGTACTCAGTTACGTGTGAGGAGACGTTAGAATATTCATGTAGCTAAGACATTTAGTTTATTGTCGAATTAAATTATTCCCTTTTTTTTTATACTGTTGTTTTAAAATAATTGCAGTTTTGATGTAATTACTATTTTATTTTGCCACCAATTAAACCACTTAGTTTATTTAAATATTATTTCAATTTGCTTTGCATTTATTTTCTACGGAAAATAAGTGTAGCAGTAACACTCCCAGAGTTCGATGGTTGGGTTTTTTGAAAGTTAAAACTTACTCTTATTGTTTTAAAAAGCTCGAAGTCTGGGGGTGTTACAATTTAAACTTATTAAAATCGCGATAATTTTGTAAACTAATAACAGAATAGTAGAATCACCTTTTTCATATTGCAAATATTTTTATTTTATTTATTTATTTATTTATTTTTACTATTGTTTATGATTTTTAAATTTAAAAAAATAAAAAAAAATTTGAAGACTGTCAACTAAATAAATGGTGTAGATTTAATATTGAAAGTGAACGAGTGTGATTGTTGACACCTTTGCTGCCAATGTGTATCATTGGTATCGTCATTTTTACCATTGGCATGTACACTTTTTACAATTCATGTTGGAATCAAATCAGTCGCTTCTTTTATATGAGTGTATAAGGTTTGGCAAGAAGCTCAGCAATATGAGGCATAACTGCATAAGCATAAGCATATCACTTGTACAAATATGAAGCATAAGCATATTGCTGATATGCATATCACTTGATTTTCATTGTAGCACACAGCTTGAAAAGTACAAATCAATTGTATCAAATTTCATTGATTCGTGTAAGTGTCTTGAGTTCTAGAAGCTTTACATATGATACATGATGAAAACCTAATATACAATTTTACTAGCTGATGATACCTAAGGTTTAACTTCAGTTGTTTCTGAGTTTTTGATACAGCTTCAGATATTAACTTTGTCAGGTAGACGTCTTCTGCAAAACAAGGCCTTAAGGTTCATTATATCGGATGTTTTTGAATTTGTGATACTTCATAATTCATATAATAACTTTGTCAGCTGTCTTCAGCAAAAACCAGACCTGGCCTTGAGGTTCCATTTTAAAAAAATGTTTAGTCTTTTTAATACAGCAACTTTGTCAGCGGTGTTCTGCAATGTCATCCCCTGCATCCAGTTCATATAGAATCGGATTCATACTGATCTTGTCTGCCGGGTGGATTTAGACTCCATTCAGTAGCATAATACTCATTTGGTAATCCTAACCAAAACTTGAAAGCTTCTGAAGCTCTCTTTTTCTCTCGCCTTCTATCTTGCCTGGCTTTGGATGCATGCTTACTGGTAAACATCCTCGAGTGCATTTCAACATAAATCCTTGTAAATTTGGTCTTATTTGGAGAGATTCCATTCTCTTCCATGCAAGCAACAATCTCCAAAGCTTTCCTAAAGAAGGCTGCTCTTACACATATGTCGGCCAAAGTATCTAGTAGCCCTTCATCAGGTCTTATTGGTGGTGGCAATGTAGAATTGTTTGCATCATCGTCTCTTCTTGGAGCACATCTCTCCTTTACTTCATTCCAAAGAAGTAATGCTTCACCAGGCTTCCTAGCCAATGCTATGCCGTTAGCAAGGCTGCCATAGGTGGCCACATTTGGATGAAATCCATGCTCCCTCATTCTTTCAACCACACTCTTGCCTTCTTCAATTAAACCCATCCTACAATACCCTTCAACCAACATATTCCATGCCACTTGATCAACTTTTACTCTAGGATCCTTCAACATTTCCTCAAACACCTTATTTGCTAATTTCGGTTGCCCAGACAAGGCAAAAGCCTTCATCAAAGTGGTGTAACTAATCTTTGTTGGAGCAATTCCTCGAGCCCTCATCTCATTAAAGTATGCAAGAGCTCCCGCACTATCATCCACCAATATGCACCCATCAATCAATGTATTGTATGAAACTACATCGGGCAATATCCCGACAACATCAGTCATTTCCTTAATCAGTCCCTTTGCTCTATCAACCTGCAACTGTTGGCAATAACCCTTTAGTAGAATATTGTATGTGACCAAATTAGCAGGTACGCCAATCCTTGTCATCTCATACAGGACTTGCCTAGCCTTGTCCATTGACCCTGCTTTAACAAGTGCAGATATAACTGTAGTATATGAAACATGATCAGGATGACTAGCACTATCTTCCTGACGCCTCATTGCCTCAAGCATTCGCACCGTGTCAGACAATCTCCCAGCCTTCATATAACCCTTCATCAAGGTTGTGTATATCCTTGAATCCGGTGAATAAACTCTTGGCAGTAATGGAGGTTCTGCATTATCAATGATCGACTTAGGAATTAGCTTTTCAAAGCCATCATTTTCATGCTTGATTACAATATCATCATTTTCGTGCTTGATTTCAATCTCATTATCCACACCATCAACTTTAGCTAAACTTATGTCCCTAAGAATCCTACAAAGATCCCTCCTCCCCTCGCGCAATGCCTGAACCAACCGCTCAGCAGTCTCTAAATCACCAAATCCAACATAAGCAGCAACAAGAGAATGCAAAGTAGTGATACAAGGCTCAACACCTTTACTAATCATCAACATTAATACACAAACAAGCAAGTCTTTTCTATCAATTCTAGCACATAATTTAATCACCACATTATATGTCAGAGCATCAGGCACAACATCCCACTCAGGCATTTCATCAAACAGTTGGCAGAATTTTGTCACATCCCCAAGATTAGCACAGGCATTAAGCACGGCATTGAAAGCGGCCGTGTCGGGCCATGAATGAGCCACAAGGGTTCGATCCTCAACCCGACGAATACGCTTAGTAACCGAATAATACAGCCGAATAGCATCATTAGGACCATTATCAGGGGACCCAGAAAGACGGCTAACAACAGCACTCCAAGCCTTAAAGTGGGGGAGATAATTGGACCTAAGCATAGACTTAATTATGGAAATGGCGTAAAGGGTATGCCCAGATTTGACAGCAGAGACAGCAAGTAACCCAAGAGAGTTGGAATCAAGGCGATGAAGCTGGCGTTCATGGTGGAGACGAGAGATAATGGATTGCGCGCGTGAGAAAGATTCAGGGGTGTTCTGGTAGGAAAGCTGAGAGACTAAGCGGCTAAGGCAAGTGGGGTTTGGAAGATGAGGTGATTGAGAGTACAGAAGCCAAGCTTCCTCGGTCTTTCGGCTGCGAAGGAGGGATAGAAGGGTGTGGTCTTCTGAACGTTGTGAGGGAGTTGGGTTAGTGGTGATCGAGGTGGTTGTGGTGCGCTCAGCGCGGATGAAGGTTGTGAACTTGGCGGCGGAGGAGGTGGAAGGTGGGGATGTTCGGAGGAGAGAGAAAGTATGGGAGTTGAGTGAGAAAAGGGTGGAGAGAGGTGGTGGTGGGAATGTTGTTGTGTTCATCATTTGTCCATTTGGGGGAGCAAAGGAATGAAGTTGGGGGATTCAAGTTAACAAAATTTGAGTGATATTGGTGGATGTTAATTATGTTACGTTGAGGATATTGTTTTCTCTAGTTGTTCATCATTCCACATACTCAAGCATAGAGATGTGATTCTAAATTACAGGGTGTCAGAGTATATTGTGTTCTATTACTAGGTTTGGTCCCGTGTCATACACGATTATTTTCACTACATTATTTTATTTTTATAAAAAAGGAAATTCTATTTTCTTGAACATATTTCTTATCTATTTTCTTCATACTTCGCATATTTAGTGAAATTCAACATAAAATATACGAGTTTTACACCATACATCCATGAGTTGTTTTGTTTATTCACCATATATCCATGAAGTTTATAAAATTCATCATATACCCTCGAGTTTTCACAAAAATACATCATATACCCTTGATGGCTAATGATTATTAACTTTGTCAATTATAAATGTTAATTATGACCCAAAACTACCCAAAATACATTCCCCCACCTCCGAAATTACCCACATTTCTTTTTCTCACCTCCAAAACCACCCCTAATATCTTTTTCTTTTCCTGAAAATCGATTATACAAATATGATTTTTGAGGTTTGGAATGGTTTCAGGGATTGGATAAAGGAGAAGAGTGATTTCAGGGATGAAAGGAGAGATATAAGGTGGTGTCGATGCATAATTAATCAAATTTCATTCATCTTGTTGTTATTAAGGGTATATGGTGAATTTATGTAACAATTCAAGGGTATATGGTGAATTTGAAAATTTTCATGGGTATATGGTGAATAAATAAAAAATTCAGGGGCATGTGGTAAAAAAACCGTAGAATATAATGCTAAATGGGTATCATTTTCTTTTTTATTAACTGTAGACACCTAAAAATGTCCCCCCAAAACCAAACCCGATGATGAACACCTTTCACCGCCATTATTGGTCGGGATGAGTATTTAATCTTTGGAATACTTAAATCCATGTTCTATCCAATACATTTCATAAACCAATCCATTTCCTAGGTCATTTCCCTAAACCATAACCTATTTTCCTTTTTTCGTGTCCACATCGCAAAACCGAGAGAAACTGATTTTATTGCTATATAATTTTAATACAATTATTATTTTGTTGGATAGGCCTTGAAAAAATATTTCCAACCATATATCATAAACCCAATTCCGAGCTATAACAAAAAAGATATGAACAAAACACTAAACTCGGCCCAAAACCAACACCCTTTCACTAAAATGGACATATCTTAAAATCTACAAATTATTTTGACCTGATTTTAATTGAGTTGGAAATTAGACTTGATAAGATTTCCAATGATATATTATATGCCTTATTCTGAGTTACGGATCAAAAGTTATGATGATTTTAAAAACGGATACAAAAACTGGAATCACCGCGCATAGTGCAAAAGCACCGTGTCACGGGAGTGTGCCCCGTCTGACGGTGCCTTCCCCCGTTTGACGGTGCCTGTTGCCGTGACACGGTACCTTCTGCCGTGACACAGTATTTCTCACCGTGTCATGTTACTTTTTCCATGTAATTTCTGCATTTTCCCATACCGTGACACGGTGTACTGTACCGTGCCACGGTGGACACTGCCTTGTCACGGTACATGTGCCGTGTCACGGAATTTTCTCGTATATTTTTCGCGTAAACCCTTCACGCGTTTTCACTTCCCGTAGGTCAAATATTTCCCGTGTCACTCCAGATGTCCACCGCGTCTGGGGATTTTCCCCCGTCTGACGGTGCCTGGCACCTGTCACGGTGTTTCCTGCCGTGTCGCGATGTTAATTTTTAGGGCTTTTATCTTTTTAGGGTTCCGCGTGTTTCCTTTACTCAATTTCCCTATAAATTAGACCCTCATTTCTGCAGTTCGGGGCATCAAATCCTTCTCTCTTTCTCTCTTTTACATCGAAAATCATTCTCTTCTCTTTCTCTCATTTTCTAAGCCTCAAACCTATATTCCTAATTACATCATTCTTCCCCTAAGCACTCCAAGGAGTCCATACTTGACCCGAGGTTTCATCCTTAAACCAAGGTGTAAAAGGTACAAATAACTGAGGGTTTGGACCAAATCAACTCTACTTTTTATTTAATTTAATTTAAATTAATTTTCATTTGATTTATATTTTTTTTATTGAAGTTACTTACACTTTATTCATGATGTAGCAATTTAAAGGAACGCGCAAAATGTGAGTAATTAATTAATTTAATTACTCTTATATTATTTTTATATTGCTAGTATCATGATTAGGTCATTTCATTATTCGATTTAACTAACGCTATCATTGTTGAATTGCTTCCATTATTAATTTTTATTCTATTATTATTTATGATCACCATATTGCATGTTTAAAGGGAATATGTAATTGAAAATCACGCCTAATAAGATAATTTGGACAACCGGTTTAGGTTCCTTTTTAATCTTGTTGTTAATTCAAGTGATCACAATATTTTAGAATTATGTCTTGCATTAATAATTAACCAATTTAGCATAATAATAGTTTGGAGAAAATTGAATATTTTGTTTATATGCCTTTGAGATCGCAAGAATCATTTTTCACTATAAGAATCGAGTAGAGGCCAATACGGGCGAATGTGACTCCATGACTCACTTCGTACCATCATCCCCGATCCTCCTTTCGTGGTTCCGAACCATATGGAGTTAGTAATCTCATGGATTATGAATGAGGTGTAACCTTCACGAGCCAATCGTTGTTGCCTATCGTTGTCCCTTTATCGTGGTTGCCTATTATGATCCGTGAACGGTTTACAAGTTCCTTAAAACTTATTGGCGGCTCCCTACTTTATTTGTCCCTAATTGTATTATGTCAATTCTCACTTCCTAAGAGTGCCAAGCATATTCACAACATGCTTTTAACGTAGGCGCACTTCGAGTGAAGCCTACAATTTGGCGACTCCACTGGGGAGGATTCTTGGTTATTTATCGATTTGAGTGATCGGTATTAAATTAAGATGAGTGGATGAGACTTGAAAGATTCTTGAAAAATATTCTCGTAGGAAAAATTGAATAACTTGATTGCGTACGAAGGAAAACAGGGCACCAATTATATTTTCTGACTGCCGTGTCACAGTGCAGTACACCGTTTGACGGTGTACAACACCGTGGCACGGTGCTCTCTGCCGTGTCACGACAATCCTAAAATCAGTCCGATGGCTTATTTTCTCTTCTCACAGTCAACTTCCTTTGATTTTTCTGAAAAAACGTGTGTGTTCTACATATGTCTTAGCCCCGAGGGGTTTAAGCTCTATCAACCCAAAAACGCACATGGCAATAAGGGTTCATCCGAGTTTTTTTTAAATCCACCCAAGCCATGGAGTCGAGTTCGATTTCATCATGAACTCGCGGAGCCGCTCGTTGGCATACACCCTCAAGGGAGGCTGCCTTGCTAACGCGTCCAAACTCTTAACCATGGTACCCTTTTGACACCAAATAAACCTGACCATAGTCGAACATAGAACTTGACCTTAGGTTGCGAACTATTCTTTGCATCATTGTGCTTACGTGTTTTATGTTTGGTTGTTTTGATCTAACCTTAACGTTCTTTTTCTGTCTATGGTGGATTATTTTATGACTAACAATTGTCAATGGACCGTACTCACTTAGTAATTAGAGCCAAAGAAAAAAAAAGAAAAAAATTCCCGTGCCACGTCAGCATCCACCGTGCCACGGGAAAGTCCATCGTGTCACGACAGTTTCCACCGTGGCACGGTGAATTTCCAGCAAAAAAAAATTGTCATGCCACGTCAGCATCCACTGCGCCGCGGGGATATTTACCGTGTCACGGCAATTTCCACCGTGGCACGGTGGAATTCCAGCAAAAAAGAAAAGATCACCACGTCACGGCAGCTTGTACCGTGACACGGTACAGTTTTCCGTGTCATGGTGCCTAGGAAATAAGTCCAGTCAGCTTTTTTTTAGTCTTCCGTGTTAATTTGGTTCTCGCGTCATCCATTTTTGTTACCGTTCACATGTCTAGCCATACGATCATACCACGAGTCTTATAACATCACTTAATCACTCACGAGTCAAGTATAGTCCACACACTTTCTTTATTTTTTTGACTCGAGTCATACACCATGTCGTTTATGATCGTATACTAGGTTCATGCACCCCCATTTCCATCATAATAAAAGATGAGTGGATCAGAGTTATTCTCACCTATTTTCAAATGACTTTTTTTTCCTATCTTGAGCAATGTATTAAACAATTAAGTGCGGTTGTTTTATTTCACAGCACCTGGTCAAGGAGCAGGGGTAGATTGGTATGGTTCGAGTCATTACTACATCAACCTCTTAGACCTAAGAGGCGTTTAAAGAGAACTTTTCCATCTCCACGTCACTCATCACCTTCAAACTACTTTCAGTTTGTCCCAATGATCACTAAGGAAGATATTGAGAACATTAACACGTCCATTGAGACAACGTCTAACATGTTACAAACACTCACTACTAGAGTCAACACAGTAGAGCAAAACAATGTTACTGCAGCTGCAATGGACAAGATCAAAGAGCAAACGAGCAAGATTTATGAGGATTTCACCTATGTGGAACGACCTCCCACTCCTTTGGATGTGAAGGACAGACTCCCTGAAAAGTTTTCCCCTGTTGATATTCCAAAGTTCAAGCCTACTGACAATCCATTATTCCATTTGAAGGCGTTCTCTTCAACCATGGCTCTTAAGGGATTGGACGTAATACTCTTCCCTACAGTGTTCCTTCTCTCCTTAGAACATGCTTGCCAACAATGGTTTTATTCCCTAGATGCCAAGTGTACTGCGACTTGGTAAGATGTCACCGACAGTTTCATGAACCGTTACAAGTGTAACATTCAAAGTAAACTTCTGAATGTGAACTCTCCATTCTCAAACAGAAAGAGAATGAAGGCTTCACTGCTTATCTAAACAGGTGGAGGGAAATAACTGCACTCTTGGTAGATCCTCCCAAAGAAAAAGAGATAATTCGCCTCTTCATCCAAAATTTGACTCACAAGTACAAGCAACATCTCAAATTTCTTCCTTTGAACACTTTTGAAGCTGTATATGACATTGACATCAATATCAAGGATGATCTAATAAAGACTACCGGAAGTAACAATAATAACACTTGGAAAAACAAGAAGAACGACCTTCCTTCTTCTTTGTCTTCTAAGCACGAAAATACTACCAACAATATAAGCCAAATTAACCTCAATGTAGTATTAGCTCTTGATTCTCCATTGCCCAAGAAAAGGAGAACCTACACTCCTTTAGGAATGACTTATGATGCGGCCTTTAATTGCCTATACGGTCAAGGCTTGATCACACCTATTGGGCCAATTCCAGAGCCTAAACTTGAAGAAAGGAGCGCCAAGTGGAACCCTAACGCCCATTGCAAGTTCCATCAAGGAAATGATCACTCTATCGAACAATGCTGGAATTTGAAGGACGCTATTAAAGATCTTGTTGATGCCAACAAACTTCCAGTCCCTCCAGGCGGCAAGAAATAGTGAACACAAGGCGCACAGTAGATCCTTATTGCAAGATTTCATGATTTCTTTCTTTATCATTCATCTCCATTCCCCCATTCATGTCTAGCATAGGTTTTCCATTTCGAATTTTTATATGTTTCATGTGTTTCGTTCACCTTTTCCATTAATAAAATGAGCAAATTTCCTTTACATCTCGTTCATAGCATTTTTCATTCATTCATTCTTTCTAAAAAAAATAAAAAAAATCAATTGTCGAACTAAACACAAGGTACACCAATGACGTGAGACACCTTTGCAACCCTATCATTTCCCGTTAACCGTTCAATCACATTCCATTTCTTCATCAACCATTTTGAGCCTCGTCTTACGTTTGGACTTCATTTCTTCAACCCACATTCACTTAACCTTGGGATTGGAAGATGTGTAATTGCATAACATTCAAAAAGCAAGTAAAAAAAAAACCAGCAAAGCAACGATAAAACAATGTCTAAGGGCAAGTGTTCCATTGTCTTTGATATGAACACGACTCAAATTGCGTCTCTCATCGAGCGCTTGGTACCGTGCCTAGGAAACATGAATGCTAAGTGAGTGATGGATCGCATGATCTGAGATTGCCTACATTGATTCAAAAGAAAAAAACAAGAAGAAATTAAAAAAAATAAAATAAAATAAACTTACAAAATTCAAAATTTTTAAATTAACAATTACACATCTTGGGGGCTTCTCACGGGTCTTGAGCCTTTTTACCCCTTTCTTCCTTAAACCATCAGTTGAACCATTACAACTCTTGGAAGAGCTCTTTGAGGTGTACATACACTTGTGCAAAGTTCGGTTAGAGCTACGTTCGTCCTGATTCCTAACGGATACGTAGGCAACCTCACATCGAGGTACGGCCACATTCATATTATATCCTTGCATGATTGAGTCAAAGAATATCCAATGCTTACCCCTACCCATTTAGAGCTAGACTTGGGGGCTTGAACCCACATCACATTAGCCTACCTAGCCTAAAGAGTCATCATCTTTGACTCTTCTCACATATATTTCCATCACCATAACCCTTGCAGCCAGCCTTAGTATCACATTCACACACTTCACTCACACATCCATATCCATATCCATATAAATCATCCTTCCCTTTAAGAGTCCTTTATCATGAAATCTTGTTTAAACACTGTGCATGTTTCATTGTCTTTTAGGACAACATTCATTAAAAGAAATATTGTATACTTGCATAGCTTCCTGACCTGAGCAATGTTCATCGTTTCATGCATCGCATAATGTGCTGAGCAACATTTATAAATCAATGATTTGTAATCATACAAAGCATATCGTCTTGATTTGTAATCATAAAAGCATATCGTTCCTAGCTCCTTGACCTAAGCAACATTCATAATCACTTCATCTATATACGTGCTTAGCTTCCAGAACTAAGTGACGTTCAAGATCGTTTCTTTACACCATATATGATGCTTAGATCCATGACCTAAGTTCATTCATCTATCGTGTCACATGATGTAATTGTCCTTAGCCTCCTGGCCTAAGAACATGCATCATGCATAAATTATTTTCAAGACAAGCAATTTAATCCATGCGATTCATTTCGTCTTGCTCAACGAAGAAGTTCAAAACTTTTTCCCTTTCTCATAACTTTTCTTTTGGGGAAATTAAAAAACGTTTTAAAAATTTTCTCATCGAGGGAAGTTCAAAAACAAAACTTCATTTTTCACGTCTTTCTTTTTCAGGAGAAAATCGGTACCCTCCACTCATCTCATGACAAAAATGACGGAATTTTTTTTGCTTGCTCAAACTATACACACACAACCACAAGTTATACACATGTCATGTCATGTCAAGTCAATCTTGGTCAAGTCAATCATAGTCTATACGAGTCCCTTGACAAATTTTATTTTGCAGGTCTCAATTACAGCCAACGTCCGGGGACAAGCGGACCATCTATAGCCCACGTCCGGGGACAAGAGGACCATTTACAACCCAGGTCCGGGGACAAGCGGACCATCTATAGCCCACGTTCGAGGACAAGCGAACCATTTACAGCCCACGTTCGGGGACAAGTGAACCAACTACATCCCACGTTCGGGGACAATCGAACCAGTATCATTTCACGGCGCAAGGTTCTCGATACACAGAGACTTGCAATCTCATCATCTGTCGATTTTCCTCAAGCATGAAAAGTATTATCCGGCGGATTTATTCAAGCATAGAAAGCTGCCAAAATCATCTATCAACTTTCCTCAAGCATGGAAAGTATTATCCCGTGGATTTCTTCAAGAATAGAAAGCCACTAAATTCATATGTCGACTTTCCTCAAGCATGGAAAGTATCATCCAGTAGATTTCTTCAGGCTTAGAAAGCTACCAAACTCATCAATCGACTTTCCTCAGGCATGGAAAGTATTTCAACAAAACGTCATTCGGAGGATTCCTTCAAGCATAGGAAGCTACAAAATTCATTTGTCACCGATACACTGGTGTCAAATAAGCATTCTATTACTTTACACTTTTATATGTGAAACTGTAGGCGTCGCTCGAAGTGTGCCTACGTTAAAAGCATGTGGTGAATATGCTTGGCACTCATAGGAAGTGGGAATTGACATATACTATTAGGGACAAGGAAAGTAGGGAGCCGCCAACAAGTTTTTAAGGAACTTGTAAACCGTTCACGGATCATTTAAGGCAACCACGATTAAGGGACAACGAAGGCAACAACGATTGACCCGTGAAGGTTACACCCCATTCATAATCCATGAGATTACTAACTCCATATGGTTCGGAACCACGAAAGGAGGATCGGGGATGATGGTAAGAACTGAGTCATGGAGTCACATTCGCCCGTATTGGCCTCTACTCGATTCTTATAGTGAAAAGTGATTCCCGTGATCTCAAAGGCATACAAACAAAAATTCAATTTGCTCCAAACTATTATTAAGCTAAATTGGTTGAATATTAATGCAACACATAATTCTAAAATATTGTGATCACTTGATTAAACAATAAGATTAAAAAGGAACCTAAACCGGTTGTCCAAATTATCTTATTAGGCGTGATTTTCAATTACATATTCCCTTTAAACATGCAATATTGTGATCAATAATAACAATAAAATAAACATTAATATTGGAAGCAATTTAACAATAATATTGTAAGTCAAATCAAATATAAAATAACCTAATCATGATGCTAGAAATAATAAAATAAAATAAGAGTAATTAAATTAATTAATTACTCACATTCTGCGCGTTCCTTTAAATTGCTACATCATGAATAAACTGTTAGTAACTTCAATAAAAAATATAAAGTAAATGAACATTAAATTAAATAAATATAGATTTGATTTGGTTCAAAACTTCAGTTAATTATACCTTTCATGCCTTGGTTTAAGGACGGAACCTCGGGTTAAGTATGGACTCCTTAGAGTGCTTAAAGGAAGGAATAGTGAAAGAATGGAGAGACTAGTGTTTAGGCTAAAGAGGGAGAAGAGAATTATTTAATGATAAAGCTTGTTGATGATTGAAAAAGGGGTGATATGACCTCTATTAATAGAGAAAAAAGAAGGGTCGAAAAAACAAGATAAGATCCGAATTAAATCGGAATAAAACTCGATAGACTGCAGTTTTTGCGATTTTTGTTTTTATCATATATTTTGATCCAGAAATCGGAATAATATGAATAAGATATAGTTGGAAAGATCTTGAAATCTACATTCTAACCCAATTAGAATCAGATTAAAATATTTTTTAGAACAAAAGATATAGCCGAAATAGTGAGATGATGTCAGTTTTGGATAGAGTTTGACATTTTATTCATATCTTTTCCGTTATAGGTTGGAATTGATATTATAATATATCATTGGATAGATAATTTCAAGAGCTATCCAACCATATAAAAGTTGGATAAAAACTATGAGACACGAAAATAATATCTGTCTATCTTTGAATGTCTTTCAATTTGGATAAAATTAGGACTTTAAAAAAAGGAGTTTTTTATTCAATTTCAAACTCTTTAATCTTATCTTTTCAAAAAGGATAATTAGGATCTTTTAGAAACTTATAGAATCTTCTAATTAATTCTAATTGGTTTAGGATTTGGATTAAATCATTTGGACCCTCCACATGATCATTGGGTCGTAGGTAAGGTGGGTTTAGGTTCGGTTTGGGCTCTGTTTAATATTTTGTCCATAACTTATTCGTTATTATTCGGATTTAGGCCTATAATATATCGTTGGAAAGCTCTTTTCAAGCCCCATCCAAATATTTAATCATTAGACCCAGATTATGGACCAAAATAAACTAGATTAAACGTTTTTATAAAAAGGACACGAAATGAATGATTTTAAAGGACACGAAATGAATTATTTTGGGTTTAAAGGCACGAAAAGTGGAAAATAAGTTATGGTTTGGGGAAATGGGCTAGAAGTTAAGTTGGTTTACGAAATTGGAATATGGATTTAAGCACTCCAAAAATAAAATACTCAACCCGACCAATAATGGCGGTGAAAGGTTGTTCATCATTGGGTTTGGTTTTGGGGAGACATTTTTAGGTGTCTACAGAATCCCCCACTTTGACTGAGTTTGCAGAAACGTCAGTTACAAAAACGATAGTCAAAGTAGTCGATAGGGACGGAGAATGATTTAAGACGTTCTGCGATCCTAAATCACTTTGTATACGCCGATACCTGTAGAAAAATGTTAATTCCACAGATAAAAGAGTAAAAGGATAGAATACGTATCTGGAACCAGTGTATCGGTGACAAATGAGTTTGGTATTTTCCTATGCTTGAAGGAATCCACCGGATGATGTTCGCTGAAACGCTTTCCATGCCTAAGGAAAGCCGACTGAGGAATTTGGTAGCTTTCTAAGCCTGAAGAAACCTACCGGATGATACTTTTCATGCCTGAGGAAAGTCGACGTATGAATTTGGTGTCATTCTATGCTTGAAGAATTCCACCGATAATGCCTTCCATGCTTGAGGAAAGCCGACTACTTGGCGGTTTTCTATACTTGAAAAAAAATCCACCGATAACGCTTTCCATGCTTGAGGAAAGCCGACTTGGCGGTTTTCTATGCTTGAAGAAACCCACCGGATAATACTTTCCATGCTTGAGGAAAGTCGACAGATGATGAGATTGCAAGTCTCTGTGTATCGAGAACCTTGCGTCATGAAATGATGGTGGTTTGATTATCCCCGAACGTGGGTTGTAGATGGTCCGCTTGTCCCCGGACGTTGGCTGTGGTTGTTTCGCTTGTCCCAGAACGTGGGCTGTAAATGGTCCGCTTGTCCCCGGACGTGGGCTGTAGATGGTCCGCTTGTTCCCCGGACGTGGGCTGTAGATGGTCCGCTTGTCCCGGGACGTGGGCTGTAGATGGTCCGCTTGTCCCCGGACGTGGGTTGTAAATGGTCCGCCTGTCCCCGGACGTGGGCTGTGGATGGTCCGCTTGTCCCCAGACGTGGGCTGTAGATGCTCCGCTTGTCCCCGGACGTGGGCCGTAGATGGTCCGCTTGTCCCCGGACGTGGGTTATAGTTGGTTCGCTTGTCCCCGAATGTGGGCTGTAGATGAGACCTACAAAAATAAATTTGCCAATGGACTCGTATATGTTGTGATTGACTTGACCAAGTTTGACTTGATGTGACATGACATGTGTATGACTTGTGAGTGTGTGTGTGTATATGTATATGTGTGTGTGCAGACACAAGCAAACGAAGATGCAAAAGCAAAAATTTTCCGTCAATTTTTGTCATGAGTGGAGGGTACCGACTTTCTCCCGAAAAAGAAAGATGTGAAAACTGAACTTTTATTTTCGAACTTCCATCGATGAGAAAATTTTAAAAAAGTTTTTTAAAACTTCCCCAAAAGAAAAGACGCGAAAAAAGGAAAGAAGTTTTGAACTTCCTTGTTGAGCAAGACAAAATGAATCGCATGGATTGAATTGCTTTTCTTGAAAGTAATGTATGCATGATGCATTTCCTTAGGCCAGGAGGCTAAGGACAATTACATCATGTGACACGATGAATGAACTTAGGTCATGGAGCTCAGCATCATATATGGTGTAAAGAAACGATCTTGAACGTCACTTACGTCTGGAAGCTAAGCACGTATACAGATGAAGTGATTATTGCATAATGAACGTCGCTTAGGTCAAGGAGCTAAGCACGATATCCTTTGTATGATTAAAAATTATTGATATATAAATGTTTCTCAGCACATTATGCGATGCATGAAACAATTAATATTGCTCAGGTCAGGAAGCTAAGCAAGTATACAATGTTTCTTCTAATGAATGTTGTCTTTAAATATGATGAAACATGCACAATGTTGAAACAAGATTTCATGATAAAGGTCTCTTAAAGGGAAGGATGATTGATATGGATATGGATATGGATGTGTGAGTGAAGTGTGTGAATGTGATACTAAGGCTGGTTGCCAGGGTTATGGCGATGGAAAGAGATGTGAGAAGAGTCAAAGATGATGACTCTTTAGGCTAGGTAGGCTAAATGATGTGGGTTCAAGCCCCCAAGTCTAGCTCTAAATGGTAGGGTCATAGGGTTAAGCATGGGATATTCTTCGACTTGATCATGCATGAATATGAATGTGGTCGTACCTCGATGTGAGGTTGCCTACGTATCCGTTAGGAATCAGGCCGAACGTAGCTCTAACCGGACTTTGCACAAGTGTATGTACACCTCAAAGAGGTCTTTCAAGGGTTGTAAGGTGGTTAAGCTAAAGGTTTAAGAAAGAAAGGCATAAAAGGCTCAAGACCCAAGAGAAGCCCCCAAGATATGTAATTGTGTATTAGACTTTGCAAGTTTTATTTTTCGTATATATTTTTTTTGTTTTGAATTTTTTTTTTCTTTTTTCCAATTCCCGTGAATCAATGTAGGCAATCTCAGATCATGCGGTCCATCACTCACTTAGCATTCATGTTTCTCAAGCACGGTACCAAGCACTCGATGAGAGACGCAATTTGAGACATGTTCATATCGGAGACATTGGAACACTTGCCTTTAGACATTTTTTTTATATTTACTTATTCTTTTCTCTCTCTTTTTTTTTTTTTTTTTTTTTTTTTTTTTAAAAAAAAATTTGAACTTGCTTTCTGACTGTTACACAAATTGCACACCTTCCCATCCCAGGGTTAAGTGAATGTGGGTTGAATAAATAAGGTCAATCGTTAAACGAGGCTCAAAGTGGTTGACGAAGAAATGGATATGTGATTGAATGGTTAATAGGGAATGACAGGGTTCCAAAGGTGCCTCAAGTCATTGGTGTATCTTGTGTTTAGTTCGGAAATTTTTTTTTTTGATAATTACGGGATCGAATGTAAGAAAGAGAAGCTCATTTATGAAAAAGGTAAGAAATGTGACACAGACACAATGGATAAGGAGAACCTATGCTAAACTTTTAGGGGGAAGGGTTTGAAACAAAAGAAGAAGAAAACATGAAACCTTGGTGAGAAGCTTGCATCGTGCTTTGTCTTCATGGCTGTTTATGAGTTACTTCTAGCTGCCTGCTGAGGAAAATAGTTTCTTGTTGTTGATGCTTTGATTGGAAGGAAAGAAGGAAGGAGTGACGTTCCCCTTATTCTTCCAACTATTGTCTAGTGATTTTAGACTCAAGTACTGTGTAAGGATGATTTGACTTAATGCATTCACTCAATACTCGGATTGGAAAGGAAGAGTGTATGAAAGAATTTTAAATATCAATGGGAAATACTCCACTCATTCCTATTACGACGGAAAACGATGCATGCATGGTCCTAGTATACGATCATAAACAATATAGTGCATTACTCGAAGACAAAGTGTGTGCAATGACTCAACATGTGTGATTAGGTGAGTATATTAAGACTCATGCTATGATCGCATGGCTAGACATGAGGACGTTGTGAAAAACAAAGGACCCAATGACCAAATAGCACGGAAGACTAAAAGACAAACTAACTTGATTAATTTTGTCCAATTTTAATGTTTATGCTATTTACTAGGTGAAAACGGTCCATTGGCAATTGTTAGTCATAAATAAGATCAACCACAATTAAAGACAAAGAACACATGTTAAGGTTAACACAAAAATCGATCACAAGAAACTAGGAAGAGGACTAGAATTCTAGAAGAGTTATGACTCATGGGTATAAAAAAAAATAAATAAATTAAATCTCTAATCCTATGTTATACGAGTTAACACAGATTAAAGGACTTGGCTAAGACTAACTTGACACGATTTTTTTTTTTAAAAATTAAATAAAAAAAGGTAACGCTAAAAAGACATCTAAACTGGACAGGCTGTAGTATATCGGTTATAACTTTTGATCTGTGACTCTGATTTTGATGAAACCAATTCTAAATGAAATATAAAACTCGGGGCTACAGATCCGTAGGTTGCACGACACGTAACTCTTTCTAGAGCTCCGGATATGACCAAAATAAGTTGACTCTTGTGCAGTATACGAGAATAAAAATCCGGGTTGACTCAAAAATTAAAAAAAAATAAAATCTATGGCTCGACTCTAATAATTAAAAAAGGGTTTGATAAGAGAAAATAAAAAATAAAAAGGGTCAATAAAAAAAAAATGCATACATAAGCATATCGTCACGCATGATGCAATGAAGTTCGCAACCTAAAGTCAAGTTCTATGTTCAACTATGGTCAAGCTTTTGGGTGTCAAAGGGTACCATGGTTAAGAGTTTGGACGCGTTAGCAAGGCATCCTTCCTTGAGGGTGTATGCCAACGGGCAGCTCCGCGAGTTCGTGATGAAATCGAACTCGACTCCATGGTTTGGGTGGATTTAAAAACTCGTATGAACCCTTATTGCCATGAGCGTTTTTGGGTTGATAGAGCATAAATCCCCCGGGCTAGCCACATACGTAGAACACGTACTATTGTGGAAAAATAGGTAAGCTAAAATGCATATGCATATGTGACAATGCCAATTAAATCACAGGAATAATATTCAAGAATCTTTCAAGTCTCATCCACTCATCTTAATTAAATACCGATCACTCAAAGCGATAAATAACCAAGAATCCTCCCCAGTGGAGTCGCCAAATTGTAGCCGTCGCTCGAAGTGTGCCTACGTTAAAAAAATGTGGTGAATATGCTTGGCACTCATAGGAAGTGGGAATTGACATATACGATTAGGGACAACGAAAGTAGGGAGCCGCCAACAAGTTTTTAAGGAACTTGTAAACCGTTCACGGATCATTTAAGGCAACCACGATTAAGGGACAACGAAGACAACAACGATTGACCCGTGAAGGTTACACCCCATTCATAATCCATGAGATTACTAACTCCATATGGTTCAGAACCACGAAAGGAGGATCGGGGATGATGGTACGAAGTGAGTCATAGAGTCACATTCGCCCATATTGGCCTCTACTCAATTCTTATAGTGAAAAGTGATTCCTGTGATCTCAAAGGCATACAATCAAAAATTCAATTTGCTCCAAACTATTATTAAGCTAAATTGGTTGAATATTAATGCAACACATAATTCTAAAATATTGTGATCACTTGATTGAACAATAAGATTAAAAAAGAACCTAAACCGGTTGTCCAAATTATCTTATTAGGCGTGATTTTAAATTACATATTCCCTTTAAACATGCAATATTGTGATCAATAATAACAATAGAATAAACATTAATATTGGAAGCAATTTAACAATAATATTGTAAGTCAAATGAAATATAAAATAACCTAATCATGATGCTAGCAATATTAAAATAAAATAAGAGTAATTAAATTAATTAATTACTCACATTCTGCGCGTTCCTTTAAATTGCTACATCATGAATAAACTGTTAGTAACTTCAATAAAAAATATAAAGTAAATGAACATTAAATTAAATAAATATAGATTTGATTTGGTTCAAACCCTCAGTTAATTATACCTTCCACGCCTTGGTTTAAGGACGGAACCTCGGGTTAAGTATGGACTCCTTAGAGTGCTTAAAGGAATGAATAGTGAAAGAATGGGGAGGCTAGTGTTTAGGCTAAGGAGGGAGAAGAGAATTATTTAATGATCAAGCTTGTTGATGATTGAAAAAGGGGTGATATGACCTCTATTTATAGAGAAAAAAGAAGGGTCGAAAAAACAAGATAAGATCCGAATTAAATCGGAATAAAACTCGATAGACTGCAGTTTTTGCGGTTTTTGTTTTTATCATATCTTTTGATCTAGAAATCGGAAAAATATGAATAAGATATCGTTGGAAAGCAATTGAAATTTACATTCTAACCCAATTAGAATCAGATTAAAATATTTTGTAGAACAGAAGATATAGCCGAAATAGTGAGATAGTGTCAGTTTTGGATATAGTTTGACATTTTATTCATATCTTTTCCGTTATAGGTCGGAATTGATATTATAATATATCATTGGAAATATTATTTCAAGGGCTATCCAACGATATAAAATTTGGATAAAAACTATGAGACACGAAAATAATATCTGTCTATCTTTGAATGTCTTTCAATTTGGATAAAATTAGGACTTTAAAAAAAGGAGTTTTATTCAATTTCAAACTCTTTAATCTTATCTTTTCAAAAAGGATAATTAGGATCTTTTAGAAACTTATAGAATCTTCTAATTAATCCTAATTGGTTTAGGAATTGGATTAAATCATTTGGACCCTCCACATGATCATTGGGTCGTAGGTAAGGTGGGCTTAGGTTCGGTTTGGGCTCTGTTTAATATTTTGTCCATAACTTATTCGTTATAACTCGGATTTAGTTCTATAATATATCGTTGGAAAGATCTTTTCAAACCCCATCTAAATATTTAATCATTGGACCCAGATTATGGATCAAAATAAACTAGATTAAACGTTTTTATAAAAAGGACACGAAATGAATGATTTTAAAGGACACGAAATGAATTATTTTGGGTTTAAAGGCACGAAAAGTGGAAAATAAGTTATGGTTTGGGGAAATGGGCTAGAATTTGGGTTGGTTTATTAAATGGGAATATGGATTTAAGCACTCCAAAAATAAAATACTCAACCCGACTAATAATGGCGGTGAAAGGTTGTTCATCATTGGGTTTGGTTTTGGGGAGACATTTTTAGGTGTCTACAGGAACTAACATTTTTCTGCAGGTATCGGCGTATACAGAGTTATTTAGGATCGCATAACGTCTTAAATCATTCTCTGCCCCTATCGATTGCTTTGACTTTCGTTTTCGAAACTGACGTTTCTACAAACTCAGTCAAAGTGGGGGCTTTTGTAGACACCTAAAAATGTCTCCCCAAAACCAAACCCGATGATGAACACTTTTCACCACCATTATTGGTCGGGTTGAGTATTTAATCTTTGGAGTACTTAAATCCATGTTCTATCCAATACATTTCATAAACCAATCCATTTCCTAGGCCATTTCCCTAAACCATAACCTATTTTCCACTTTTCGTGTCCACATCGCAAAATCGAGAGAAACTTGATCCAATTATTATTTTGTTGGATAGGCCTTGAAATAAGCTTTCCAATCATATATCATAATCCCAATTCCGAGCTATAATAAAAAAGATATGAGCAAAACACTAAACTCGGCCCAAAACCGACACCCTTCCACTAAAACGGACATATCTTACAATCTACAAGTTATTTTGATCTTATTTTAATTGTGTTGGAAAGTAGACTTGGTAAAATTTCCAATGATATAATATATGCCTTATTCCAAGTTACGGATCAAAAGTTATGATGACTTTAAAAATAGGTAAAAAAAACTAGAATCACCGCGCACAGTGCAAAAGCACCGTGTCACGGGAGTGTGCCCCGTGTGACGGTGCCTTCGCCCGTCTGACGGTGCCTGGTGCCATGACACGGTACTGTACATCTTTTCACGGTGCCTTTTTTGAAGCTTTTTTGCGTCAAATTCAACTGTGGCACGGTACATGTTGCCGTGACAAGGTACCTTCTGCCTTGACACAGTACTTCTCACCGTGTCACGGTGCTTTTTTCGTGTAATTTTTGCATTTTCCCATACCTTGACAAGGTGTACTGTACCATGCAACGGTGGACACTGCTGTGTCACGGTACGTGTGCTGTGTCACATAATTTTCTCGTGTTTTTTTCCGCGTAAACCCTTCACGCGTTTTCACTTCCCGTAGGTCAAATATTTCTCGTGTCACTCCAGTTGTCCACTGCGTCATGGGATTTTCCCCCGTCTGACGGTTTCCTGCCGTGTCGCGGTGTTAATTTTTAGGGTTTTTTTTTTTATCTTTTTAGGGTTTCGCGTGTTCCCTCTACTCAATTTCCCTATAAATTAGACCCTCAATTCTGCAGTTCGGGGCATCAAATCCTTCTCTCGTTCTCTCTTTTACACCGAAAATCATTCTCTTCTCTTTCTCTCATTTTCTAAGCCTCAAACCTATATTCCTAATTACATCATTCTTCCCCTAAGCACTCCAAGGAGTCCAAACTTGACCCGAGGTTTCATCCTTAAACCAAGGCGTGAAAGGTACAAATAACTGAGGGTTTGGACCAAATCAACTCTACTTTTTATTTAATTTAATTTTCATTTGATTTATATTTTTTTATTGAAGTTACAAACAGTTTATTCATGATGTAGCAATTTAAAGGAATGCGCAGAATGTGAGTAATTAATTAATTTAATTATTGTTATATTATTTTTATATTGCTAGTATAATGATTAGGTTATTTTATTATTCGATTTAACTAACGCTATCATTGTTAAATTGCTTCCAATATTAATGTTTATTCTATTATTATTATTATTATTATTATTATTATTATTTATGATCATCATATTGCATGTTTAAAGGGAATATGTAATTGAAAATCACGCCTAATAAGATAATTTGGACAACCGGTTTAGGTTCCTTTTTAATCTTGTTGTTAATTCAAGTGATCACAATATTTTAGAATTATGTTTTGCATTAATATTTAACCAATTTAGTATAATAATTGTAATGCCCCATATTTTTAAATATATTATAAATGAAATTATATATATTATTTATAATATTTATTTGTATTTTCCGGAATTTAATTTCAAAAGTTTCAATTTTTAATTTTGGGTTGAAAATTTTTTTGGTACAAATTTTTATACATACCTTCATTCTATAATTCATGTCCAAATAAACAAAGCCAAACTCATCTTACTTACTTAATTGACCCATTAATTTTATGAGGCTCAATCTTACTATTTACCCTACACCACTCTCTCTCTCCTATAAATACCCCATACATCCCCAACTTTTTCCCCACACAAAAAGGTTAGTAAACTCTATTCTCTTTATTTTATTTCTTTTATTTTCCTTTTTTTTTCTTTTTTTTTCTTTTTTTTTTCTTTTCTTTTCTTTCTTTTTTTTTCCTCTTTTCCTACGTGAGTTTCACTACTCACCACCATTGCTGCCCTTCATCAACTGCCATCCAGCCACCTCCGGCGCACCCCCCTTCCGCCGCCGCCGGCGACCATGCCGGCCCACCAACCCAGCCACCACCGTGGTCTTACTTTCCTCTTTCCTCCTTTGTTTCATTATTTTTGCTTAATGTTTATTTAATTATTTTTGGTTTTGATTTTATAGTTTAAAGATTATATTTTTAGTATCAAAATCATGTTTTTGATAGTTTAAAGTTATAATTTCAGATTATAATTGTTATTATAATTTTCAGATTTTATGAATTATAAACCTAGGGTTTCAATTTAATAAAATTGGGATTTTAGGGTTTTAATGAGCAATTAAATTGGGGATTTTGTTTCTATTGAATTTCTAATGATTAATTAAGCATATAATGTTTTTGATGAAGTTTTAAGGAGTTTTAATCTAAATTATATTGCTGAAAATTTGGTTAAGTATTAATTTATTGTTGTTGCTTGTTTTCTAGGGAGTGATTATTTCGTAGGAGACTTTTAAGTGATTAAAAGTGGCACAAAGGATTGTTTATACGAGGTACGTACATATCTACTTCGTTGTAAGTAGTATCATGTTTAGGTACCAAAGAAAAGAACTTAGTTTCATGATTAGAGAACACTTGGATGAAAATTGTTTGGTTATACATTCAATTAATTCATGTGCTTATATTTATGAGACATGTTTTGGTGTATTGATTATGTTTGTATGTAATTATGGATGCAAACATGTTGAATTATATTGGAATAATTGTTTGTATGGAATGTTGATACAAGCATAATTTTATTGGACTGGTTTGTTAACCACATTTGGATTATTAAAGGATTGGAATTGAATGGTTTAATTTAAGTGGAATGAATTTATTAATTATTCCACAAGGTTGTTATTTATTTTATTTATTAATCAAGCATGACTTGTTAGTATGTTGAGTAAAAGTGGATTAAGCCGAAATGGCTAGGTGGATTGACTATGTTCAACAATTTGGATAATTTGGAAGTTTAATGAAATTAAAGGTCAATTTGTGATGTGATCACCATTGTCCTAAATAAGATTAAAAGTAAATTGATGTATGATTTTTATGTATGGTCTATTTAATTGAGTCGGCTATTAATTAAAATTGTAATCACGTTGGGGGAAATTTATGGAGTTGATGTTGTGATTAAATTGGTTAATTGATTAAGTGCATGTGTGTGATTAATTGAAGAGTAGCTAACTGGGGTACTCGGTGGTAGCCCGTGGCTTTTCGAGGCTTGTTTGATCACCATGTCCTCTTTTCTTTTGGTATTTACATTTTTATTTTATAATGAATGTTAGATGGGATCCTAGACTAACTTTGTGAGAATGGAGTCGCGTCTATTCTTGCATCGCGCTAAACTTTTATTTTAAATGGTCATTTGGGACCAAAAATGATTTGATGGATTGGCAACCTCGTCTATTACTTACTCGAAACTAAATTAATTAAATTAAATATAAAGAGATGAGTGTTTAGAATTGGTTAGAAAGTATGTTGAGTCGATTGAATTGTTTAAGTGTGGAGTCTTGATTAATGAATTCGTGTTGTATGTTTATTTACTTTAATTAGTTGAGCATGTCAGGTTTTGTGCGTTGTAGCTTGCATGTACTCAGCTTTGCTGATTGTGTGCTTTTGTGTGTTTTTCTTTTGGTCATGGCCTTCGCCTTTCAATGACCATGTGATGATCCAATTGTTACACTTGTATTATTGGGGAGCAGTATTGCATAGGATAGCTTGATGATGTGGAGTTCGGTGATTTGACATACACATTGTCAAGGGATTGGTGTGATTGAGAGTATTCGTTCTTTGTGTTGAACTTATTTATGTTTTACTACTTTAATTATGTTTTGGGACTTTGATTATTGGTTTAGTTTTAAATAAGGGCCTTTATGGTTCCAATTTGTAAGCTTTGTTTTATTGGTTTTCTAAATTATATTATTTTAATATTTAAGTTGGATTTCCGCTTCAATACTTTGATAAAGCCTTAACGTTTTAACACGTGGCGGTAACATGCCAATGGTTCTCCTCTATATTTTTTATTTAAAGTAAGTAGTTTGGAAAAGGGAGAATTATTGGGGTGTTACAATAATAGTTTGGTGCAAATTGAATATTTTGTTTGTATGTTTATGAGATCGCAAGAATCATTTTTCACTATAAGAATTTAGTACAGGCTAATACGGGCGAATGTGACTCCATGACTCACTTCGTACCATCATCCCCGATCCTCCTTTCGTGGTTCCGAACCGTATGGAGTTAGTAATCTCATGGATTATGAATGGGGTGTAACCTTCACGGGTCAATCGTTGTTGCCTATCGTTGTCCCTTTATCGTGGTTGCCTTTTATGATCCGTGAACGGTTTACAAGTTCCTTAAAACTTGTTGGCGGCTCCCTACTTTGTTTGTCCCTAATTGTATTATGTAAATTCTCACTTCCTAAGAGTGCCAAGCATATTCACAACATGCTTTAACGTAGGTGCACTTCGAACGACGCCTACATTAACCAAAATAAGTATTTTAAATTTATAATATTACATCAAGTGGACATGAATAATAACCTTGTTTTAACGATGGAAATATTGAAAATAAAAATTTAAAATGGATGTAATTTTTATTAATCAAACTGTCTTGTGCATGATTATAGGTTAAGGGTTTATAATGTTAAAGCTATATTATTATACACAAACTACTGCATTAGTCCGGACTGACTAAATGTTTCGTCAGTCCAACGGGTTTTTGATATCCTCTATTGGCTGAATGATATTCTCTATTGGCTGAATGATCTATTGGCTATATGATGTCATAGTTGGATGATATCCGATATATGCTATATGATATGATTGATATCATTTATAATTGTGTCTATGATATCCTTTATTGGATAGATGATATTCTTTATTGACTATATGATATCATAGCTGGATGATATCCTCTATTGGTTATATGATATCATCTATAATTGTGTCTATGATACCCTATATTGGCCGCACATAATACAAATTCTCACAAATCACCCGCTGGAAAAAGCATTACAAAAAATGGATGCATCAGGCAGACTCTTGAAATGGGCCATTGAGCTCTCTGAGTATGAGTTTGAGGTCAAACCTAGGGTAGCTATCAAAGATCAAGCCTTAGCAGATTTAATTGTGGAAGCCTCCTACGAAGAGAAAGAAGATGATATTGGAATCTGGAAGGTGGAAGTGGATAGATCATCAGCCCAAACAGGGAACGGAGCAGGGATCGTAATGATGTATCTAGAGGGTAATGTATTTGAGTATGCCATTAAGTTTAAGTTCAAGGAATCAAACAAAGAGGCAGAGTACGAGGCAGCTTTAACAGGCCTGCGTATGAGTATAGCAGCTGGAGCCAGGAAAGTCCATCTGCAGACTGACTCTCAGCTTGTCGCTTGTTAGCTGAAGGGGGAATATGAGATTAGGGAATCTACAATGCTGAAGTATGTAACCAAGGTAAAGGAGTTGGCAGCTCATCTAGTTCACTTCTAGATAGACTTGGTCCCTAGAGCGGGAAACTCCCAGGCTAACGCGTTATAAAAGTTAGCTAGTTCCACCTAGTAGAGCCTCACAAGGACAGTGATGGTGGAAGTCCTGGAGGAAAACAGTACCGCTGAAAAGGAGAAGGTGAACTGCATCGGGCAGCAACGAGCTTGGTTCACAGACATACTGGCATACAAAATTTATGGCTCGTTGGCGGACGATGAAGTGCAAGCTAAGAAAGTTAAGAAGGATGCAAACTAGACATGATAATGGATGGGGAAATCAACAAGAAGGGCTTCTCAAAACCACTGATAAGGTGTATCCCAGTGTGGGAGCAGGAGAAGATCATAGAAGAAGCACACTCAGGAATATGCGCCAACCACATCGGTGGAAAGGCCTTGGGAGTAGAAGTGCTCAGAAGGGGTGCATACTGGCCAACTCTAATGCAAGATGCACTAGCATATGTGAAAAGTGTGACAAGTGTCAAAAATATTCCCCAGTCATAAACCAACCAGCAAATGATCTGACCCCAATCCTCAGCCCGATCCCGTTTGCTCAGTGGGGAATGGAGATATTGGGACCTTTCACCACTAGGTCAGCGGGCAGGAAGTACCTCATAGTGGCAGTAGACTATTTTACCAAGTGGATAGAGGCCGAGCTTACTAAGTATATAAAGGCAGTCCAAGTGAGGACATTCATATGGAAAAACATGATCACAAGGTTCGGGGTGCTGCAGTGCATAGTCTTTGACCACTGATGCCAATTCGACTATGACACCGTCAAAGATTACCCGGAGGAAATGGGCACCAAGTATGCAAGTGCATCAGTCTGTCACCCGCAGAGTAATGGCCAAGCTGAAGTAGCAAACAAGCTGATCTTAACAGCCCTGCAAAGGAAGCTGGAGGAGCACAAAGGCCTATGGGTTGACCTAGTCCTAGAGGTGTTATGGGCAAATAGAATCACCGAGAAAGAATCTACCGGTAAAAGCCCTTTCACTCTAGCCTACGGGGCTGATGCAGTCGTCCCAGTAGAAGTGCAAATTCCTAGCCTGAGGATACAACACTATAAGCAACAAGGAAATGAAAATCGCATGCTGGAAGAGCTAGACTTCTTGCCGAAAGTAAGGCTAAAAGCAACTCTCAAGCTGGCAACCTAGAAGAGCAGGATTTCCAAAGCTTTCAACAAAAGAGTCAAGCACTGGGAGCTCCTGCCAGGAGACTTGGTCCTTAGAAGGATAGCAACAGTGGGAATAGGAAACCAACATGGAAAGCTATCAGCCAATTGGGAAGGCCCCTTCATCATTCATGAACAGGTAGGACCTGGTGCATTCCTCCTTGCAGATCAAGAAGATCAGGTCTTAAGGAATAGTTTCAATGCTGATGTGTTAAAGAAATATTTTGTTTAAAAAGGAAAGAATTTAGGTAGAAATGGGGATAATTGTTTCAATTTTGCAAGAATTCTGTTTAGTTTGTATTATGTCAATTAAGGCATTTAAGCCATTTCAATTCATTGAAATACAAGCCTCTACGTAAGGAGTATATTGCATAAACTTGTTTAAATATGTTATGCTTTAGCATCATGCACTAACATGCAGAAATAAAAAACCATGTAAGTGCTGAAAGTAGAAAGCACCCTAGCATGGCACAACAAAACAACGTTAAACGACAAAAGAGCATCCTTCCCTAAAATTTCACCTTACCTGATCAAAGTAAAACAGGGCACCACCTCGGGGACGCCTGAGGGGGAGGCCTGACACGTTCAACTTGAGTAGGGAAGGGCAGTAAAAACGAAGAAGGATGAGCTGTGCGGGTAACACTAAGGTCCTCTTAGTCCCACCTAGCTCGCCTCTTTGAGGGGGAGAGGAGGAGATAGACAAACGATAAGCCCTTACAAAGAGAAGTAAGAGGCACAAAGCAATAAGTTGCAGCACAAACAAGATAAACAATACAAACAAGTCACAACGAAATAAGCTGAATGACATAAAATGAATAGCCAAAAGCCGGTTGACACGAATAAGTCTCAGCAGAGCAGACTGAAAGATGCCAAACAGGCAACAATTGAATAACCTAATTAATATGCAAGCAAGTCTCTTCAAAAATTAAGTAGATTACATAAAGCACAAGCATACAACATAGGGCAGAAAGAGCAAAGCTCACCGAAGTTCCTACTAAATATAGCACAGGACAAGAAAATAAGAAAGCCCTCAGCAACCAAATCAGGAAAACAAGGAGGTCCAACCTACGAGGCTTCACTGAGCGCAACAAAGGGGATGCTGTGCTAAGGTCTAGGTACCACTATACCTTGGCCCAGTAGCAGGTTCGGACAGGCACACATACTACAAAACAACCAACAGACGAAATAGTAGAATGATCATCATATACATATGACACAAAGCTGAACCCCCACCCACCAAGGCAGAGTAAACATTCAGCAGGTAAAGTCATAATATTTATAAAGCTGAACCCCTGCCCACCAAGGCAGAGTAAACATTCAGCAGAGTAAAGTTAATAAAACATAAATTCAAGTCAATCTGGACAGGCCCAACAGTGTAAAGATAAAGTGTTATGAGAAGTCACAAGAAAAACATAATCTTTGGCGGCTATACACCCTAAAGATAGAAACAAAAACTATCTAGTTACCACAGACCTAGGTGAGGGAAACTGAGAGGAACCACTAGAGTAGGAAGGTGACAACCGCCATAACCTTTGTTGTCCACCAGCCAAGGACTCCACCCCAATAGCTGCAGCAACGTCAGGGCAGAGAGGAACCTCCAAGTTCAGCACAACATGGTCAGGAACCTTGTAGCTAACAACTCGAGGGTGGTCAGCAGGTAGCTTAAACAGGCCAGCATCTCCATTAGCCTCAACCTTAGCCTAGAAAGTGTTGAAACGAGCCTACTGTTCCTCACCCTCACCATACAAACTGCTCACACATCGGGCCGCAGCTTCCCAGCCACCATCATGGCGATAAGCCAGAAGCTTAGCAAAGGCGGGAAAGAGTGCAAAGGCCATAAGTGCCTCCTTCCTAGCAGTTTCTAGCTCAACTATATGCCCAGCCCGCAGATCGGCAATCTCCGCCCTCAATGTCTGCACTGTGGCTTGAGAAATTTGCAGTTGTTCCTCGCAGCTCGTCAGCTTGGTCTTGGTGAGCTGAAATTCTCCCAACTAAAGCCGCAGTGCATCCGCTCTTTCTCTTAGGGGAGTCACCTCACTGACCATGGTATCCCTCTCAAAACAAGCCTGCTAAACCTCCAATTTTTTTTGAGAAAGGATCAGACCTTGATTCTGGTATCCCTTCTCCATTGTAAGCAAGGCATTGTATAAATCCCCAACAGACCTGACAAGCTATAAAAAGGAAGAGAAGGGTAAGAGAAAACCAAGGCAAAAATTAAAAGATGATAAAAATAAGACAAGGCATTAATAGGAGAGCAAGCAAAAGGAGGAAAAGAAATCAGAATTAGAGAAGCAAAGAGTGAAAGCAAAAACTAACCTTTTGCAAGTCATGACAAGCAGTGGCCGCATGAAGGCTGACCAAGCTGCGTGTAGAATCAAGAGGGGGACAAACTCCCTGTGTAAGACGATACCCCAAGGTACCACCTTTCTGGGGATCGTCCATGAACAAGGACTCATCAGCCCTAACGTTCATTTCAGGGCGGAAGGGAGCATTCTCAGCTCCAGCAGAGCACATCAAGGGACGAAGGTGGACATCAATGGGGACCTCAGAAAATTCAATGGGCCCAGTAGGGCGGAAGGTGCCCCCAGCAGAGATCGAGATTGCAGACAGTGGGTTCTCAAAGGCATCGCTTAAAAACTGGTGAACACAATGATTAAGTTCACTAGAATTTTGAGTGTCAACTCCCATATTAGCATTTCAACCAGGAAGCCCAGTGTTAGCAGAGTGAGAAGCAAAAGGATCAAGGCTAGAGGAGGTGCGAGCCTTTTTAGCAGCAGGCTCATCCTCAGCATGGGCAGAGGTCACGGGATCATCCTCTAAGTCTATAACTGGCTGATCCTGCTTGTGAGTACTCCCTAGCTGAGAGTACCAACCCCTGGTAGCACTTCAAAGGCGCCCTTGTAGTCTAGAAGGGTGCGGCGGAAACTTTGGAAGCTCCATGATAGTGTCATCAGGAAGCTGAAAATCAGTGGCCTCAGCAGAAAGAGCTGTAGTGTCCTTCGCAACGGTAATAGTATCGACATCAGTAGAAAAGAGCAGAACATGCTCAGCAGAAGAAGTGGAATTTACACCCGCAACAGTAATAGTCTCACCCTCATCAAAGGGAAACTTAAGAACATTATATGCAAAATCATCAGCGGTATTCTTTGGATCATCAGAAGCTTGGTCAAGTGGCTTCTTGGTTGCAGAGGTCTGAGGTGCCACCTGGCCGAAAGCTACAGCAGGCTGCTTCTTAGGAGAAGCACCCTGCGCCACTAATTCCTCAAACTCCGAAGATGCTCTTCGGGGGGCAGGACGAGTATCACGCCTACTCCCAATAGTGGAGGAGGAGGGCTCAGCTTTAGCACGGCTGGATCCTGCACGGTTAGCAGATGTCACAGTGCCGACGACAACATGCTGTTCAGTTGGAGCTAGACGCTCCTCATTCTTCAAAGAACCAGCATACACCTCCAGAGTATCAAAAAGCTCCAGAGGATTGTCAGGAGTAGAAGTTAAAGTGTCCTTCCAATTATCAGCTAGCCCAAGAATGCGCTTGTCCTGTTTATCATAACCTGAAAATGGGAGACAAAGAGACAAAACAACATAAGGGCCAAGGCAAAAAGGGAAAAGAAGAAGGATGAGAAAGAAAAGAAAAACTTACCAGCCTCATGCGTGTAGCATAAACGCATGGCAGAGAGCTGCTCATTTCCCACGATGTATATAGAGTTGGGCAACCAGATCTTAGATAATTTCAAATCACTGTCCCTGCTCCCTACAGAGCGTCAAAAGCTTCCGTCTCACGAGCAGGCTCAGCAGGAGAGACGGTAACCCCAACCATGTAGGTGCGAATTTCTCTGAAATTGCGCGGCACAACAAAAGTAGAGGGTACCTTCACCCAAAAGAACTTACCAATCCAATCCCGGAAGCGACCAAGCTTCGGGAAAGACAGAACTCTGCCTTCCTTGGGAGCTACATAGTACCACCCAGACTCAGTCCTAGAAGCAGACCTCTTTAGGCTCATTAAAGACTTGAATAGGTGTAGGGACTCAAGATACCTTCGAAACCGCAGAAACCATAGCAGGCATATCAAAGTATGAAGAGAAGCTAGGTGCAGCAAAGATATACAAATGTTGAAGGCACGAGACACCTTCTCCAGAGTGGGGTCAAGGGGAAACCTCAGACCCAAGTCCAGCTGAGAAGAAAACACTGCAATTTGACCAGTAGGGGGAGCAGACAGCTTCGCACCGTCAGCGGGAAGAACCAGCCCTCACCAAAACCATAAAACTTTCGCCCCACAGATCAAGGTTCAACCTCTTGGCATCCTTATGCCAGCTGGAGTCCGGAACACAATTCTTTGGTCCATAACACTTGTCATCCAAAAAGAACTCAGTTTTGCCTTCCCCTACAGGATCCACGACATAAGTGGGCTGATAGTCATAAAAAGAGCGGTCACTTGGAGATTCAGTCATCCTGCTCAGGTTTACGACTGGAGAAAGAGATGGTGATGAAGTCTCAATACTGCCACCTTGCACTACATAATGATCAAACCGATTCACATCAGCCATGTCATCAATCCAAGGAAAACTGTTTAAAGGCTGAACATGGGGAATGGGGCTAACAAAGGACACAATAGGGGGATTATCCTTAATTGTGTCGGCTAACTACTTATCGCGCATTGCACGCATTCTCAAACGGGTGTGATGGGATAAAGGAATCCCATCCAAAACAAGCATCCGCTCACAGTAAGGGTCAAAGAAATCAGGGCGTGGCTTGCGCTGAAAAGGGCGAAAAGCACTGCCCTCAGCAAGACGACTATTGCCTAACCTAGATGCACCAGTAGGAGTCGCATCAATACTTGTCTTGCTCGCAGCAGGGGGACAATCAAAGGGAAAAACCATTTATATAGGAGTGGGGGAAGAAGTAGAAGAAACAGGAGGAGTGTGCGCAGGGCGCTCACCTGAAGAAGATCATCAAGAAGGAGAATCCGACTCAGTGGCCACTTGAGGATCACTTATGTTCTGACTATCAGAATAGTTAGAAATTGTGAAATCTAAAAAGACAAAAAGCCCACTGAGAGGAGGAAGAAGAAAATAGGGCACCGAAAATTAAAAATCGGTTTATGGGGACAAGAACAATAGAAGAATAAAGAGAAAGAATCAAGAGTGTAATTACAACAATGAAAAAAGGGTAAAACTAGACAATGGTAATCGAAACGAGTCAAAAAACACAATTTTGTGAAGGAAAATACAAAAAGAAGCTAAATTGGGTAAGTACATACAACAAAAGGTACAAAGTTAGTACTTTCAGAAGAAAATTTGAAGAAGCAACAGAGAGCAACAATAATGGCGATCCAAGAAATTGAACAGGGAGAAATTCCAAACAGTAACAAAAAAAAGGTAATTCAGTAAAGGAGAAGGGCAAAAAAAGAGAAAAGCGAACATGGCTAGAAAATGAAGCAAGAAAAAAGTAAAGAAGGCAAGAACTTACCGCAACAATGGAGAAGAAATGGGCGTCTGAAGATGGACACGAAAAAGTGAGAAATTTGAAATGAAAAGAAGGAAGACGGGGAAGATAAAAAAATAAAGAAGGTAAAAAGAAATGGAAAAAGGAAGATAGTGAATTTAATACGGAGTAAATGGGCGGTTGGGCATGAAGTAAAACCAAACCTCCATGTCACTTCTGTAAAATCAAAACTGAAGACTTGGACGATCGACACGTGTCCCACTCATGCAAACACTGTTCCCGCCAAAAAAAAAATATATCAAGGGAAAGACTTCAGCGGGAGTGATCGAAATTCCTCTCCGCAAGATCGTCATTTTTCAGACTTCAGCGGGAGTGATCAAAATTCCTCCCTGCAAGATTGTCATTTCTCAAACTTCAGCGGGAGTGATCAAAATTCCTCGGTGCAAGATGGTCATTTCTCAGACTTCAGCGGGAGTGATCAAAATTCCTCTCCGCAAGATCGTCATTTCTCAAACTTCAGCGGGAGTGATCAAAATCTCTCCCTATAGTCTTAGCAAGCCACGACCAGATGTGCACCCAGGAGGCAGAAATAGAGCCATCATAAACACCCAATAGTACGATAAAGTCATCACCAAGATTACGACCTGACCACTCAAGTCTCCAGATCGCATCAACAACCTAGAGACTTGAGGGGCTAGGAGTGTGTAGGGTAATTTGGCCAGACGACCCGTTGAGCCACGACCGATAAGGCTACACGCTCAGAATAGCTAGCATGAATGACCTCACGCCATCTCTTGAGGGGCTAGTTGTAGGGGATTGCTCCGGCTGAGCTAGTCCTTCATGCTGGGGTCAGATAGGAAGGCTCCGCCGGGTAAAGAAGAGTCGGCATGAGTGTCCTTATACCACCACTTGAGGGGCTAGTTGTATTGGATAGCTCCCACTGAACTATCGCTCAGCTCCCAGGGTGCGCACTCATTGCCAAAAGGACAACTAAGAGGGGCTCACCAGCCCGGTAGAGTCAGCCTGCAGAGCTGACCAGGCCAAACTCTCCACAAAGGAGATCGTACACCTATAAATAGAGGGTAAAGTACAACGGAAAGGAGGTTAGACACATAAGTTATTATACTCTCTATATCACTCTAAGTACACTTTATCTCTCTAAACACTCTCTAACTTAGGAATCGGAGGGGGGTTCCTCGAGCCACCCCCGAGGGAAGTTTACGTGTGTTGCCTTGTATAGGTTGTCAACAGGGCCCAGATCACCCGGCTGAACCCTTGGATCCAAACCTGGAATAGATATCTTTAATAACTGTATCTTCTATATCATCTATATGCTAGAAAATATATCTTTTGGGGTTTTTCTGGTCACTCAAGAGATTTACGTCACTAAGTCTAGAGTCTTCTATATGTACTTGCAAAATAATGGAGATTCCAGGTGGTAGGAGCTCTACCTCTAATGATCAAGTTAGAACGTGCAAGAGAAAAGTAAAAAGTGCGAAAAGGTAAAAGTGAGATCATCTTGGATTCTGAGATAAGGTGTTTTCTAAGAGAATATAAATAGAATGTAATAAATGAACGTGCCTAAAAAATAGGAAAAATCTCCCTACTTATTGGGTCGTTAGAATACGTGCTCATTAGGTCATTCTGATCTAATGGGCTGCGCCGGATTACGGCTTTCTCGGGAATTAAGCCTTGAAGGTCGCAATTCCAATTGTCATCTAGGGATGACACGTGTCACAAGGGTGACGTGAAAGGCCATGAGGCACCTGCGACTCGTTTCCCTATGTTACATGTGTCCCCCTGTAAGTGTTAAACAATATTTTAACTGTTCACCTTCGGGGAGAATGATAGGGATGCCCCCGTTTTACCCTATTATTTTGGATAACAATACCCTGTTCATGTGGAGCAATTAGAGAGTGCCAAATGTCCAGCATAGGCAGGTCCATTTGGGTCAATTTCTAGTTGACACGTGTCAGCCCCAGATGCTTTCCAAAAATTACGGCCTTCAACGCCCAATTCCCAAGAACGCCATAAAACGGCGCAGCCCACCAAATCTAGGTCAAGTGACCTAAGAGAGGGCACTTTCTCTAATGACCCTATAATTAGGTAGATATTCCCCAATTTTGGGGGACATTTAATCATTTATTACACCTACCCTACATTCTCTCACATTAGAGAACACCTGATCTTGTAATTCGAGAAGATCTCCTTTCATTTTCCACACCTTCTCCTACTCATATTCAAGTACTAACTTGATCGTCGGAGGCGGAGCTCCAAACACCCGGAGTCTCCGCTGTTTTTGAGGTACATGCCGTATGCGACCAGTCTTCGAGCCGTAACTCTTCCGAGGGACAAAAACACCCAAAACATTTGGCGCCGTCTGTGGGGAGAGTACCTTAAGGATGGTTCAAGAGTCTGTACTGCCTCCTGACCTTAAGGCTAACCATTCGAAGGTCTTTACAAACCATGAGGATGATGATCATCAGGTCGAAACATACAATTCCAAAGATGGCTCAATTATCACTAAGTGCATCCGTCCCAGAGACACTCTGGAACTGGGTGAAAGATAAGCGAGTAAGAGCGGGCCCTCCAGTTAGCTAGAAGGGGAAACCCAAATGGCAAGCGGATTTGCCCCAGTCACCAGGGACGAACTCATGAAATTCATGACTAGTTTAAAGAGTGAAATCAAGGATCTGATCACTAAAAGAAAGGCTGGCCCAAGCAATGGTCAGTCGTCAAGGAAGACTCCTCAGGAGAAGAGGAAGTCAGTCAAGGACAGGCAGCCAACTCCGCATCCAAAGGACAAGATCCATCTGCCTCAGAAGGGTCCATAAAAGCCCCGCCGGGAGGATCTACTGGTGGGTAACAAAAAAATCGACCACTGACGCTTGGGAAATCATTGTGCGCATGAGAAGTCAGCAACTGTCTAAGTTGGCTTCTACTTCAAGCTTTCCAGACAGCTTCAAAAACACATCTGCAGGGAATATTCAATCCATGCATGGGAGCTATACAGGCGGTAATACAGTCCATTATGGCCTTCAAATGATTAAGAATGCACCGTACGTACCCCATATAGTCTACATTTCGTATTCTCCTCATTTTATGCATTCGACACTCTTTGGGGTGAGGCGACATACAATATCTAACCTTTGGACTGGTAGCTCCGTCTGCTGAAACATAGTGAAAAAACTTTAGTGTTCACCAAGGAGATAACCAAGGCCGCACGACCGGCCAAGGTTAAGAATGTGTTGGTGGGTGTTTATGACGGTACCACCAACTCGGAGGACCACCTCATGGCCTACTCCAACCTCATGCACATCATGGAACAATAATAAATTCTGCCACTTCCATCAGAAAGTGGGCCATGACACCAATGAATACTATAGCCTCACGCGGACGTTGGATCGTCTAGCTGATAAGGGCTTGCTGAAGTCCTATGTCTTGAAGTCTAAAGCGACTTCTAAGATAAATTCGGGGCAGTCGTCAAAAACTATCAAGCCTAGCTACTAGTAGCTTGTATACCGACAAGGATTCGGTTTACACTATAGCTGGCGGATTCGCATGTAGTGGCCCGACCATTCGGTCCTCCAGTGGACCATTCCCAGACGTCCTCGTCAATGAGAAGGATCGGGGTAAAGTTCACCGACCGCATGACGACCCAGTCGTCATTGAATGCAAGATCGCCAACCAATTGGTTGGATGGATCCTAATAGACATTGGTTTAGTTGGCTTTGGCGGAGGAGTCGTGCACCCAGTCGGACAAATTGATATACCCAATCGGCGTGGGGAGAAGGAAAAAGGACCGCCTACAATATTATTCTTGGCCGACCCACTCAAAACGAGTGTAAGGCCATCATCATCCCAGCTCTCATGCTTCTCAGGTATGAAAAGGATGATGACTCTATTGGCTCCCTCAACGGGAATCAGAAGACGACAAGGGAGTGTTATCTCTTAGACGTCAAACCGACTGCTGTTGCAGCCGATGAGCTGAAGGAGCCAATAGACTTTGACGACGTCAAGGACCCTGATTCGCCCCCTCTAGCCGCAAAGAAAAGAAAAACTGAACAACTAGTGGAGGTGAAGAAAGAGAAGAAACAACAATCACTAACCAGGGAACGGTCAGATGATCTCCGTCCCTGATATGTCTATTTGATATAGTATTTTACCCCATCCGTTGGTTATAATTGGTAGTGTTTTTAGCTCTTTAGAGCCACTTTTATTACTAATTTGTGTTTTCTAGTGTTTTCGTAATTTTGGTTGAGTTTTTTAGGTGTAGGGAATATTTCAGGAATTATCCCAAGCTTGAACCCCACTGTGATCATACACTAAAGTACGGTGGCTTCCAAAGGGAAAAAAGCTAGAGAAAAAGAGTCACCAACAAGTTTTAGGAACTTGTAAACCGTTCACAGGGTGAAGGTTAAACCCCTAAACGATCCAGGAGATCGTCAACTCCAATAGGTCTGGAACCATGACTGGTAGTTCGGAGATGAAGGTACAAATCCAACAAAAATGAGATTGAACCTGGCCTAATAATAGGCGTCTACTTTATTCTGATTGTATTCATGTGCGCTTTCTGACTAACTTGCAATCAATAGGATTAACCTAAACCTGTTTAATCTATGTTGGTTGAATATTAATGCACAAATAATTCTATTATTTGCGATCACTTGAATAATAATCAAATTAACCCTAAACAAGATTATTAATTATCTTATTAAGCATGATTACAAGTACAAATTCCCTTTAAACATGCATAAAAGGTGTGATCAAGCAATAACCATAAATAAACATCAAGCAACATAATAAATAATCACAACAATTATTATAACAATTATAAAAATAATCATAAAAATAATTATCATCAATAATCATCATCATCATGTTAAAGCATAATAAGAAGATCCTCGGCATCATACTAACAAGATTAATAACAAACCCTAGCTTTAACCCTAACATGATACTTACATGAATATTAGGAAAGAAAATAGGAAGCATTGCAGGAATCATAATAAGCATATTTGATATTATAACCTTTTCCCTAAACATAATACTAGGAATCAGTGTTGTCGTTCAAAATATCAAGCATCCTAACATGATACTAGGAATCATAATAACAACCTAGACATGATTTCTATATCATAATATCAATGCAAACAATTATAGCACTTACTTGGATGCCTCACATCTCTTTCTAATCAAAAAATACACACGTTAGTAACTTCAAGGAAAATAATAAACAAACAATTAAATTAAATAATTGAAATAGAGATTTGGGACCAAACCCTCAAAAATTTAAACCTTTCACGTCTAGGGAGAAGGCAACTTCGAACTTGGCTAGGTGTGTCTAGTGATAATGTATGAGGAATTGTGTTTGTAAAAGGCTAGGATAGAAAGAGAGAGAGAATCTAGAAATTCTTGATGAGAGTTGGTGAGAAGAAAGAATTAGAAAGAATAAGAATTGATGGAAATCGATGATTGTTGAGAATTGATGATTGAAAACAGAACTTTAAGAGGCTATTTATAGAGAAAATAAGTCGGATGGATAAAAAAACTAATCAGAGTTTCAACGAGAATAAAACTCGATTAGCGCCAGACGCTGGACATTAGAGCCAGGCGTTGAAGGTTAGCGCCAGGCGCCAAGCCTTAGCGCCAGGCGCTAATGCTTGTCGTTAGGCGCTAATAATCAGTTTCACGTGTTTCTGTTTTTATCATATCTTTTGATCGAAAGTTCAAATGAGGCATATAATATGTCTTTGGAAAGATCTTGAAGTCTAATTTCCAGCTCAATTAGAATCAGATTAAAATCTTTTGTAGATAAAAAGATATGGGTCAAATAGTAGGACGGTGTTAGTTTTGGATAGTGTTTTGTATCTCATTCATATCTTTTTCGTTATAGCTCGGAATTAATATTATAATATATCATTGGAAAGATAATTTCAGGACCTATCCAACCGTATAATATTTGGATAAAGATTATGAGGAACGAAACTAATATCTGACTGTCTTTGAACATCTTTAAATTCGAATAGAATTAGGATTTAAGAAAAAGGAAAGTTTTTATTTAACTCAAATTCTTTGATCTTATCTTTTCAAATAGGATAATTAAGATCTTTTAGAAACTTATAGAAGCTTCAAATTAATCATAATTAGTTTAGGAATAGGATTAGACCTTTGGAACCTCCACGTGATCATTGGGTCGTTGGTAAAATCCGGTTTGGGCCCAATTTAGTATTTTTGCCATAACTTCCTCATTATTCATCGAAATTGGACTTATAATATATCGTTGGAAAGGTCTTTTCAAGCCCCATCCAACAATACCATTATTGGACCCATATCATGGACCAAAATAAACTAGAGTGCATTTTTTCAAAAATAAGGTAAGAAAAGAAATATTTTCAAAAATAAAAAGAAGAGTTATTTTAATAAAAACATCCTCATCACTAGAATTTTCACACTTTCGCTTTTTTCGATAATTAAATGACATGAAAGGTATTCATCACTGGGTTTGGTTTTGGGGAGACACAAATGGGTGTCTACAGAAGCCCCCACTTTGACTAAGTTTGGAGAAACGCAAGTTTCGAAAACAAAAGTCAAAGTAGCGATAGGGACGGAGAATGATTCATAACGTTATGCTGTTCTAAATCATTCTTGTAATGCCGATACCTGCAAACTAGCGTTAGTTAATACAAATAAGCGAGTTAAGAAACGCGTATCTTCCACCGTCAAGCACACGTCTCTGGAGCGCTACCGATTTGTTGTTGTTGCATTGCTGTTGTGACAACTTTCTACAATCTAACGGAACGCCATCTTGCTGTTTTGATGTTCTCTCGTCTCCGAACAATAGAGCTTTTTTGGATATGTTCACACGTCTCTGAACAAAGAGCTTCTTCTTCTTGAATCATAGTGACAACCTTCCCAATCATAGCAAAAGTCGCTGAAAACCGCCTCATCATGAACCGCCCTTCTCAAATCTCGGTGACAACCTCCACAATCTTAGCGAATTCCGTCGAAGACCGCCCATCTTGTTCTATCTTATCTAATCTTGGTGACAACCTCCACAATCTTAGTGAATGCCGTCGAAGACCGCCCATCTCTTGCTATCTTCTCAAATCTTGGTGACAACCTCCAATTTCTTAGCGAATTTCGTCGAAGTCCGCCCATCTCGTGCTATCATCTCAAATATTGGGTGACAACCTCCACAATCTTAGCGAATGCCATCGAAGACCGCCCATCTCGTGCTATCTTCTCAAATATTGGGTGACAACCTCCCCAATCTTAGCAATTGTTGTCTAAAATAACCTCTCTTGAAGTCATCCTCAGTTGTTGCGTTAATATTCCAAAGAAAACTACCGAAGACCAACGCTTGTCAATCCTTAAAGCTCGCTTGAACTTTCCTTTAGCTGGTGCGTCGGCGCTTTTGCTGCTTGTAAACCAGTATGTCGGTGTCTTGGATTGTGAACCTATATGTCGGTGCTTCTGAACCATTAGGTCGGTGGTTTGAACTGTATGAACAATTATGTTGGTGTCTTTGCGATGAGCCAATGTTCAGACGCTTTAAGCTAAGTGAGACGATCTTTCGTCAAGTCGATCACTTATTTGCGTTTGTAATCAAATCGACTTATCAATCATGTCAAATTTCTTATAGGGGCTAACTAGCGTACCAAGGAACCCAAAATTGTTGTACGAGGTTGAAGTAACTGTTCTGAGAGGCTTCGAGCTCTGTTGCTGCTGAAATATCTCTAACGCCAAGAATTGACTCTCTTGCCAGACGCTGGGATCTAGCGCCAGGCGTTGAAACCTGCTGCCTGACGCTGGATGTCGTTGTCTGGCGTTGGAGTCGGGTCTTCTCTATTCTGCTCTTACTGTCGATGTTGCTTGATTTCGCTTCGAACTTTGAACTTGGTCGTTCCCTTTTAACCAAATCCGCTCAAATCTTTTGTAAATTAAAGCTCTTCATCTCTAATTTTCTGATCCATGTAATTTTGCTCAAACTCCTCTCATCTTGGAGGAATCTCATTCAGTCATATTCCGGTTTTTTTTCGAAAAAAAGATCCGGGAATGTCCTTGCCTGCTGGGATGTACCTGCATTTATATCTTTGACTATAGGACTTTGCTAATCTCTTTAGGGTTGACCTAAGGTTTAGTGTTTCTTGACTCATTGACTTGACATAACTCAAGGTATAAACTTGACTCGCTGTGATTGACTCGAAGTTGACTCGACTCGAAATGAAATGACACCTATGACTCAGGACCCGTGTGTGCATTGTATTGCGATCGTGCGACTCAAAAATGCAAAAAAAGCCAAAACTTTCCGTTATTTTTTGGAGGGTACCGACTTTCTCCCGAAAAAAAAGACGCAAAAAAGAATCAAAGTTAAGTTTTTCGAAGATGCATGTTAAATGAGCTTAGTCAAATGTCATTTGATACTATCTCTCAAGGTGCAAAGGTTGATTCACCTAAGCTATCCTAGTTGACCCAATGATGAATGTATTTGGATAACTTAGGCACGGAGAATAAGCACTTCATACTTCGTGATGCGATAACGATTACAAGTGATGAGATATTTTGATATGACAAGGCATGCTTCAAGGTCGTGTTAAGATCTCATGACAAAGGGTTCCTAAGGGGAAGACTATTTGGTCATGTATCTGTGCAGTGTGTGAAAGTGACACTAAGGTTAGGCTGCAAGGGCTAAGTGTGTGGAAAATATATTGAAAAGAGTCAAATAATGGTGACTCTTAGGCTGGGTAAGCTAATGATGTAAGGATCAAGCCCCCAAGTCTAGCTCTAAGTAGATAGGGATGAGCATTAGAGATCCCTTGATATGACCATGATGTGTGAATGTGAATGTGAATATGAATGAATGTTTATTACGGCCGCACCTCGATGTGAGGTTGCCTACGTATTCGTTAGGAATTAGGCCGAACGTAGCTCTAGCCGAACCTTGCACAAGTGTGTGTATACCTCAAAAAGGTCTTTTTAAGGGTTGTAACGTGGTGAGGCTAAAGGTTGAAGAAGAAGGGGATAAAGGCTCAAGACCCTAGATAAGCCCCCAAGGTGTGCAACCTTGCTTTTGAATCTTTATACTTTTATGCTTGAGGCTTTTAACTTTTGATCTCTTTTTTTTTAGATTTCTTTTCTCTTTTGCTTTAGCTTCTATTTTATTTTTATAAGTGTGGGCAATCCCGATGATGCGGTCTATCACTCACTTGGCATTTATGTTTCTCAGGCACGGTACCGAGCACTCGATAAGAGACGCAATCTGAGACGTGTTCATATCAAAGATATTTTCATATCAAAGATATTGGAACACTTGCCCTTTTGTACACTTCTATTTATTTTTTTGCTATTTTAATATTTTGAAGTCACTCAAGCTTTTTAAATTTACATAAGTTACACACCATCCCATCCCAAGGTTAGGTAGATGTAGGTTAAAAACTGAAAGGTCTATCGTTAGACGAGGATTAAAGTGGTTTACCAAAAAAAGGATTGCATATTTGAAGGGTGAAAGGTGATATGATGTGGCTACAAGGGGTGCCTCAAATCATTGGTATACCTTATGCTTAGTTTGACATGGATTTTTTTTAAATGCAATATAATGGAATGATATATAAGGAAATAAATGCTCATTTTATTAAAAGGAAAAAATGAAGGGTAAAAATCAAACTCTAAGAAATAAATTCAAGGAGGATGAAGAGTGTCTATGCTAGACTTATTAGGGAAAGGGTTTAAAAAAAAGAAGAAGAAAGCATGAAATCTTGGTGAGAAGCTTGCCTTGTGCATTTGTTTCATCATTGCCCTTTTTTTGTTTGTCAATCACATGACTCAAACTCGATTCAACATGCATGGATGGAAGAAGGTAGGAAGAATGAAGGTTGTGATATGGAGAAATCATGTAGAGAATGGAAAGATGATGTAGACGGAGAGATATGAAATTAGGAATAGAGTGTACCCCCAACTCAAATGACGGAAAAAAACCGAATCATGCATGAACCTAAGGCATGGTCATGGTGTATATACAAATTAGGGGGTGCTTTATTGTAAGTGCAAGTGACATGTTAAGACTCGTCATGACCATGTGGCTAGACTATGTGACTAGACTCAAATAAAGACTAAGTTAAGACTTCATGTATATGCATTAAATTGGACAGGCTGTGGTATTTTAGTCATAACTATTTATCCGTGACTCTGATTTGGATGAAACCAACTCCAAATTAAAGAAAAACTCGGGGATACAGATCCATAGGTTATACGGCTCTTAGTTCTTCTTAGAATTCCGGCAATTACCAAAACAAGTTGACGCTTGTGCAGTATGCGGGAATAAAAATCCGAGTTGACTTAAAGGGACCATGACTCGATTTTAGACATACTTATTAGCCCAAATCAATTAATTAATTAAAAAAATCCCTTTAGTCATTAATCAGTTTATTTAGTCTTAACACAAGTTAAACAAATGGTTAGGAAAAGCACTTAGAGTATGCACAACCAATAATGCATAATTAGTCAAGTAGGCACGATATGATGCAATGAGTTTGCAACCTAACCATGGCTCTAGTTCTCTAAAGTTCAGGATATGAGTTAGTCAATAGAGGGTCCATGGTTAATTTTCAGGATGCACCGCGCGGAATCCTAACCGTAAGGGTTGGCGCGAGTGGATGGGACACCGCGAGTTAAGAAAAACTTGCTTCCATGGTTTGGTGAATTCATCATTCTCGGATATACCCTTTGTTTCTCAGAGGGTTCAATTAGGTAGATGGAGTATGAATTCCCAGAGGGTTATGTCTATATGTAGAACACATTATGGTTTTCATAAAAGTGAGAAAAACTCAATCAAGAAGTAGGATCAAGCAAACAGTGCTAAAAACTGGTAAAAATTAGAACGCATATTTCTGGCTCGTAATTAGAAGAACTTGGCGCCAGCAAACAGAGGCCGGCACCACAAATTAGCTTTAGCGCCTGGCGACAGAAGCTGTCGCTTGGCGCTAAAGTCAAATAAGTGGCGCTAGACTTTGTTTCCCGACGCTAGTTCCTACATGCCTCAGCAGCTTTCTGTGCTCCATAAAATTTTCCAGTTTCGCGCAGCGTTATTTCGGTCCTAGTTGTGAAAGATATTCCTCAAATTTCCTACGTGTAAAAATCCTATGTTTTAACTCATTACGGATGGTCTTTCCAATGAGATCTTTTTTATGCATATGCCATTAATGTTAATCAAAATTACTCACATGAAAAACTTAGAACTTTTTGAGTCTCATCCAGTCATTCTAAATCATTGCCGAAATAAATTTTAGGAATTAACATAGAAATCCTCCCCAGCGAAATCATCAAAAACTGTTTTAGGAACTTATTGTGATCATTATCCCAAGATTGAACCCTACTATGATCATATACTAAAGTACGGTGGCGTCCAAAGGGAAAGAAGCTAGAGCAAAAGAGACACCAACAAGTTTTAGGAACTTATAAACCGGTCACAGGGTGAAGGTTACACCCCTTAACGATCCAGAAGATCGTCAACTCCAATAGGTCTGGGACCTTGACTGGTACTTCGGGGATGAAGGTACAAATCCAACCTAAAAGAGATAGAACCTGCCCTAATAATAGTCCTCTACTTTATTCTGATTGTATTCCTGTGCGCTTTCTGACTAACATGCAATCTAAGGATTAACCTAAACCTGTTTAATCTATGTTGGTTGAATATTAATACACAAATAATTCTATTTTTGGCGATCACATGAATTATAATCATATTAGCCCTAAACTAGATTATTAATTATCTTATTCAGCATGATTACAAGTACAAATTCTCTTTAAACATGCATAAAAGGTGTAATCAAGCAATAAAAATAAATAAGCATCAAGCAACATAATAAATAATCACAACAATTATTATAACAATTATAAAAATAATCATAATAATAATTATAATCAATAATCATCATCATCAAGTTAAAGGATAATAGCAAGATCCTAGGCATGATACTAACAAGGTTAATAACAAACCCTAGCATGTCACTAAGCAATAAAAATCAAAGTTTTAACCCTAACATGATACTAACATGAATATTAGGAATCATTGTTGTCATTCAAAACATCAAGCATCCTAACATGATACTAGGAATCATAATAACAACCTAGACATGATTTCTATATCATAATATCAATGCAAACAATTAAAGCACTTACCTGGAATAGATATCTTTAATAATTGTATCTTATGTATCATCTATATGCTAGACAATATATATTTTGGGGTTATTCTGATCACTCGAGAGAGTTACATCATTATGTCTAGAGTCTTCTATCTGTACTTGCAAAATAACGGAGACTCTAGGTGGTAGGAGCTTCACCTCTAATGATCAAGTTAGAACGTGCACGGAGAAAAGTAAAAAGTGCGAAAAGGTAAAAGTGAGATCATCTCGGATTCTGAGATATGGTGTTTTCTAAGAGAATATAGGTAGTGTTTCGGGGTTTTTTGATGTCCTGTGGGAGAGTTACAATTCCGGGACTGGTATCCTTGCGCCTGTACCTGCAAAACAACGGAGACTCCTTGTGGTGGGAGCTCCGCCTCCAACGGTCAAGTAAGTACTTGTTTGAGGAGTGATAAATGCGGAAAGTAAAGGTGGGAGATCTGGTTTCTCTAGGGGAGGAGTGATCAATGTGTTTTAGTTTTCTCTAGGTGAGAGTGTTTCTGCTGAATCCCCTTTAATGAGGATTAATTAAGTATTTATAGTCTTGAGAAGCGTGCCAATTTTAGGTTTAGGTTAACCAGGGCAAATTGGGCTTCTCTCGGACTTTTGGCCTTGGTGGCCATTTTGCCTATTTGGCATATGGGAGGCCACGTGGCGTGCCCTGATTAGTCCATGTTGGACCTCTTAGGGTGACAAATGGCGGACGCTGATTGGCCCACGTGGTGGACACGTGGCAGGTCCGGATTGGTCCATTTGTCATTGGTAATTTTTACCCTAAACATTTGCCCCTCGGAAGGAGTAATTTCACTTTCCAGGAGGGATTGTTCCTTTCGAAAGTTAGACCCTCGAAGCTTTGCTAGGTCGGCATCTTGTCTAGTTCTAATGGGAGATGGACTTGATTAACTTAGAAAATTTTGATACCTTGGGCGGTATGACATTTTCAAAGTTAATCAATCATAATAATGATTGCCGCCGAACTAGACAGATGCCGATTCTTTGCCCGACTATGCAGATAGCCCCTGATCAGGTGGACTGTCAACTATTGCATAAGGGGTAAGCGTTTAGCATTATTCGGCCATTGGCCTCTTTTGATTCAATATACTAAGTTTGGTACTTAGTTTATTTCGTTGGGGGATGGCTGGTCGTCTGCTTTGGTGGCTGCATAGAAGCAGGCGTCAGACAGGACGTCCAACCAAAGTAGCTACGCCTGTTGGGTTACAGACGACAACTTTAAGTATAGCCAACCTAGTAAGAATAGTGGTCGAGTACCTCTATTTACAAAAAAAACAGGCGGACTCCTCATACCTTTTAGGTTCCGTACTAAGGAGGGCGACTGGTTAACCTTGCGGTTAGTCAATCACTGCCTATTTTGTTTGAGTGGTAGGGAAACCAGGCGGCGGGGGCCGGATAGTCCCCTTGATTCGCCAAGTTTTTCTTGGCTATTAACTCAAAGGTTGTTAACCTAGCAGGAGTAGTGGTTGAGAGCCCCTGTTTGCTAAAAACAGGCGAGCGACTCATACCTTTTAGGCTCCATACTAAGTTTGAGAGAGTGACTATGAGTTAACATGGGATTTACTCAGTCTCCTTCACTCTCTAGCTTGAGTAGTAGAGGTACCAGGCGGCAGAGGCCGGCTGATCCCCTTGATTCTCCAATGTTTGTTGGCTATTAACCCAAGGAGTGGTTACCTAGTAGGAATAGGGGTTTGAGTGCCCCTGTTTGCCAAAAAACAGGCGGTCTACTAAAACCTTTTAGGTTCCATACCAAGTTTGAGGGAGTGCCTATGAGTTGACTTTGGTGTTACTCAGTCGCCGTCACTCCTGCTTGAGTCGTAAAGGTACCAGGCGGCGGAGGCCGGTTGAACCTTTTGATTCGCCAATGTTTGTTGGCTATTAACTCAAGAGGTACCCCTGAATTTATCCCAAGTAATACAGGGGGTCATCCGACTCAGATGTCAACTGCTACCACTGGTTTGGTTAGTGATAGAGTTATCCTTGTCTCAAAAACGGCTTCGTGGTTGCCCTTGGGGACAGTCGTATAAGTGCCGTGTAATTAGTTTATAGAGAAATGTTCCACCCAAAAGGGAGCTGCTCTCTGCGACGAATTTCATCCGGAGGGATGCCGCCGGACGCCTGCTATGATGTTGGGACATGTCGTATTAGTTTAAAGATTGGATCAGTTGGCATGGCGCCTGGACTGATCATTCGGCTTGTGGCCTTGGTTAGTTCTTGGTGAACGTAGGTGCTAAGTAAGAGGAGGGTAGCCGCCTGTTTAGGCACAGGTTCGGCCAAGCCCTGATCATTTTTTAGCTAAGTATAGGAGGGTGGCCGTCTGTTTTGGAACCAGTCGGCCATCTTCTATGGAGAGTAGCCAACTGTATGTCCAGACGGCATGCCCCTCTGATGATAGAGTGAAATACTCAATGGAGAGTAGCCGACTGTAAAGGTACAGGCGGCATGCCCCTCTGAATCAGTACCAAGTATTGAAATAATTGCAAGTGTAAGAGCAGATGGATAAGTTAGCTTCTTTCCATGGAAGGTGGATGACGTTGGGACGCCTCCTTCTTTGATTGATGACTAACTTCTTCGAATGGGGATAGGTGGTCATGCTAAGCTTTGTTTTTATGCAGTTTGTGACCTTGCTGTCTATTTTCCTTGAGGCTCGACCCACACATTTGCCACCGGTCCTTGGTCCCTTGGTGAAATTGTTGGCTGGTGTCGAGGGTCGGCTCCTTTCATAGCTACGAGACTTCGTCATATAGAGGGCCGACTACTATTCATGCCGCCTGACTCTTGATTGATAAATTGCCATACAAATAAGTGGAGGTAATCCACGAAGAAAGACGGTCTTCAATAGGGTGCTGCCTAAACAGCCGGTTTTACTAACCTTAGGCAATATTTTAGAGGGAAGCTTATACATTGTATTAGTCTCATGCATGAGAATGACAAGTGACCATGCAATTAGGCGGCTTTCCCCTTTTTTTTTTTTTTTTTTTTTTTTTTTTTTTTTTTAATAATGATATGGTAGCTTAAAACAAGCCCCTATACCAGGCCACACATTCGGTATGCCGCTTATTGGCCATTTTTGGTGTCTGGCCTTGAGAGCCCAAGGGCCCATGATTGCTTCCCCTTGCTGGCCTCGCTAAAACCTAACTGGTTTTTTATTATGGATTATGCCGCCTGCTTGGTTGTCTCGCTAAACCCATTGCTTGCTAAGAACTATCTTGAGGAACAATAACTAGGGGCCGACTGTTATTATAATCATGAGGGGTTGCCTGTTTACACAGCTTGGTTGGCTGCTCAATCTCCACCGGTTACAATGGCTGCTTGATTATAATGCCAGTTTGACTCTCGAAATGCGTTCTTTGCTTACAACTCTTGGACGCCCAACTTCTTCTCGCGGCTTGGAGTTGGCGTAGATGATCACCGAGGTAGGGTGCCGTTTGGACAGGAACTGGGCACATTCAGGTGCCGCCTGATTCCTGGCCGATAACATTGCTACTAACCATGCACTACTTATGTTGGATGTATGCTTCCGGAATATCAAGCTATTTATTTCGCATTTCAAGGTTCGGCTTTAAATGACCGAATTGTTCATGCGACTGCTCAGGTAGCCGCTTATTTTCATGCTCAAGTTCGAGGCCCTCGGCAATGTAACTCGTGTAACTTGAACTAGCTGTTTACCCAAGAGCCGCCTTCCTTATGTCCAAATGCCGGCTGGGCACTTTGAGTGATGTTATGTTGGATGCTACTCAAACGTCCATACTCGAATGACTGCTTGCATGTATTGGAATGCAAGCTTGTTGGATGCCTAGATGTCGGCTGCTCCGCCTCGTTCTTGCGAATGGTTTCAAAGAGGAGCATTAGCTTCTCGGTTATTTGGAGGCTGCTTGCAAGTTGTGAGTTATATACTCTTGGGCTCAAATTTTGGCTTGGATGATCACTCATAATCGTAACAACCGAATGCCGCCTGACTCTTTGCATTAGTCTTAAGTGATCATGCGTGTAGGCGGCTTTCCCAATATTTCTTGTCTTCTCTTTTTTAAAATAATCATAATAATGATAGTGGTAGCTTAGAGAAAGGCTATGAAACCATGATAATGATACCACCATACATTCGGTATGCCGTTTGATTAGCATGCCGCTTACAAGCTTGAAGTTCGTCATTAAGGTGCCGCCTTGCACATTCTCAAACAAGGAGCTTCACGGTTAGTTTATGACAAGGCAGAATTATTTCGGACACCATTTAACAACTAAGGTGGGCAGCCGGCAGACGAGAGCATGAGTTCAACATTTTACTTGAGTAGTTGCAATTACATGCTATGTATTTTATGTATACATAGCCAAATGTGGTTTAGAGCCGCTTGGCTGCTTCGTGGCTGGTACTAGGTGCCGCATGCTCAAGGCCGAGTACTTTACTATGAACCATGCACTACTCCTTTCGGCAGACCGTGAGAGTTGAAGTATACATGCGTGATTATGCTGGTTGTATGCTTCTGGAAAAACAAAGACGTTGCCTTTTGTATGTGTTCGAAGCAGCACACTCTTCGCTGCTTGCAATTCAGTATTTGAGTAGCCGAATGCTCTTGTACTGGATGTTTCACCAAGTGTTAGGATGTGCTAAGCTGCCGCCTGCCAGCTTAATGGTGAGGACCAAGGTAGGTGCCGACTGATGACACTGGCCGGATGCCTTGTTATTGGCCTACCAAGGTGGAGCTCACTTTCATCATGGAAATTGTAGTAGCTTGATAATACAGTCAGCTTCAATGCTGGCTTGATTTTAAAGCTTAATAATCGGAGCCGGAGGTATCACAACTTGTAGCTCTATGCGGCATTTCCATGGTCATCCGGCCACTAAGTGCCGGCTGACCCCATCGATAACGACAGCATCGCTTGGGTGTTGAACTCAAAACACATTGCTTGGGTGTTGAACTCAAAACACATTGCTCGGGTGTTGAACTCAACAGGCGGCTAGGATTCGTACTGCTTGTGTCTTACGCTCGCAAGAAAGCTCTTGGACGTCCATGGGTATCAACTATCAAGCAGCCCCTGTTCACACATGAACAAACTCGTTCGGTTCGGCATTAGAGCCGCCTGTGATTGCGGAGTTGGGGGCACGCTGGTTGCTTTTGAAAAAACATACTCAGCATTTTTGCGGTCTTGCTATGTTGTGAGTTTAACACATGATGCGTCCAACTTCATTGATTAAAATGCTCAAGAATGATAATTTTTCTTGAGTTATTGCTAAACATGGAGCTCGTAAATTCCCTCCAATGGAGCTTTGCCGCCTATGTTAATAAGGAGTAGCTTATTGAAGAAATACTGGAGTAGTTTGGTAGTGCCAACTGTCCTCATGCAATCAAGGCCAAACGTCATTTGCATAGTGATTAGGGGATTTTTATCCACCAATCACCGTCTGACAAGTGGACCAACCAGGTTCCTCCACGTGTCCTTCACGAAGGCCAACAGGAGCCTGCCACGTGTCAATCACAGATACCTCCTCTACGGACCAATTTAGACACGCCACGTGTCCACCCATGCCAAATGGGAAAACCGGCCATCAAGGCCCAATTCAGTCTAGAGGCCCGATCAGCCCTAGGTTTACCTTAAACCTAGAGAGTGGCACGCTTCTCAAGGCTATAAATACTCAATTAATCCTCATTAATTAAGCAGTAAAAAAAGTAATCAAGCAGAGAAGAACAGAAATATTACGGAACACCAACAACCGGCTAATCTCGCTAACGACGCAGATTACCAACACTGATCACTCTCACCTAGAGAGATCTCATTACTTTAATTTCTGTATTAATTACTCCTTAATCAGGTACTAACTTGACCGTTGGAGGCGGAGCTCTCAGGAGTCTCCGTTATTTTGCAGGTACAGGCGTCCGGTTCCAGTCTCGGAATTGTAACTCTCCCGCAGGACATCAGAAAACCCCGAAACATTTGGCGCCGTCTGTGGGGAGAGTACTTCAGAGATGGCATCCAAGTCTGTACCGACTCCAGAAGAGAGGCGTCCCCTAGACGACCCTCAAGTTCAGTCGGACCATGATACCGAAAGTGAATTTGAAGTTGAAACTCATACAGCTCCAGACGGGACCCTAAGGGCCCGACGTACCCGCCATACCGAAAGGAGGGAACGGGAGCATCTTCAAACAGGAAGCGAGCCAGCAGGCGCACCGCTTGCTCGGCAACAGCCGACTGATGGGTCTGCTCCCATCACAAGGAACGAACTCATGACCTTCATGAGGGACTTCAAGGGAGAGATTCAAGAGTTGATCAACAAAAAACCGCCTGCTTCAGTCAAAGAGCAGTCGGCCAAGAAACCTTCCACTTCACTGAAGAGGAAGCCAGTTCAAGGGCGAGAGGCGACTCCCCATCCTAAATCCAAGAAGCGGGAGCCACCTGCCCTTGATTTCACAAAACTCCGTTATCCTACGGGAAATAGGAAACCGGTTCGTCATATTCAGGCGGACGGGTCAAAGCAAACGTTCACAGATGCTCGGCTCCTGCTAGAGCAGAAGAAGAGTGACCGATTATCAGAGTCGGCTTCTACTTCAAATTTTCAAGACAGTTTGCGAAATGCCTCAATGAGGCATACTCAGTCGTACCATGAGAGTCAGTCAGGCGGCACCTCCCGTCAGTCCGGCTTTCATAGTGCCCAGGCGGTACCAAACTTACCATTTGTGCCGCAACAACAGTATTTTATGCAGCCACCTCCATTTGGTGGACCTGCAGCAAAAAACGTCCAACCTATGGACTGGCAGCTACGGCTGCTTAGACTTGGTGAACAGCCGTCGGCCTTCTCCAAGGAAATTACTGAAGCCGCTCAGCCGGCCAAAGTAAAAAATGTTCTAGTAGGCGCCTATGATGGCACTACTAACCCTGAAGACCATCTGATGACATTCACCAACCTGATGTACCTTCAAGGGTTGGATGATCCCACTTGGTGCAAGTGTTTCCCAGCGACTCTCAAGGGAATTGCACAGCAATGGTTCGGCAACCTGCCGACTGGTTGTGTAAAAAGCTTCAGGACGCTTGCTTACTTATTTGCCTCCAACTTCGCTATGAACATCCCTGCGAAGAAAACAACCCTTGATTTGGGAACAATTCAGCAGGGCGAGAAGGAGGGGCTACGTTCTTACATCAGGCGGTTCAACCTGATGAGAATACAGATTCAAGGGTTACCGGATGAGGTAGCTTATACTGACTTTTTTAGAGGACTCAAAGACGGGTCTACCTTCAAATTTGATTTAGTTCGAAAAAGGGTGGCGACTCTTCAAGAGGCCTTGATTGAAGCAGAAGCCTATATACAGGCGACTGATCTGTGTACGATAAAACAGTCGGACGGGAAGAGGTTCGACAATAGAGAGGGACGACAGAAACAGTCGTCCAACAAAGATGAGAAAAGAAAAGAGGTCTGGGCGGCTGACTCCTCTAAACAGCCGACTCAGAAAAAGAAAAAAGAATTTAAACCATACTCCCCAAAGTATGTGTTTAACAAGGATAACCAGTTTATCCTAAAAGAAATAAAGGGACGGTTCTCAATTGAGAAGCCGCTCCCCATGAAGGGTTCTGCGAGCAACCGGAACCAAGACAAAATCTGTGCTTATCATGATGACATTGGTCATCACACCAATGACTGCATCAGTCTCATGCGGTACCTAGACCGCTTGGCTGATCAAGGTGATCTTGACACTTATGTCAAGAAATCTACGGGGAACACTTCCTCAAAAAAGCAGTCGGCCAAAAAGAATCAACAGGTCGACAGTTCCGATACAGATGATGCAGTCGTCTACACCATTGCAGGCGGCTTCTCAGGAGGCGGCCCCACTATTAGGGGCAATAAAGATAATATAAGGCGGTTAGATGTAAATTCCGTTCACCAAGAACGGCCGTCCAAATATACATTTCCTGAGATTGTCATCACTGAAGAGGATCTAGGAGGAATAAGGGGGCCGCATGACGACCCTCTCGTTGTTGAATGTAAAGTGGCCAACCAGAGAGTTGGCCGAATCCTCATAGATACCGGGAGCTCCTCAGATCTCATCAGCAGCAAATGTCTGTCAAAACTGAAATATCAGACGGACTGCATACATCCGGCCTCCCACCCTTTAATAGGGTTTGGAGGAGGAGTCGTCCACCCACTGGGACGAGTAGATCTACCCATTCGCCTGGGCGAAAAAGGGGAAGGACGACACATGGTAGTCCGGTTCCTAGTGGTAGAGGAACTCTCGGCCTACAACATGATTCTGGGTCGACCAACCCTGAATAATTCCAAGGCTGTTATAATCCCGTCACTTATGCTGCTTAAGTTTGAAAGGGATAATGGAACAGTCGGCTCCCTAAGGGGAGATTAGAGGATGGCCCGAGAGTGCTATCTCTCGGATGTCAAGCCCACTGTTATGGCCACTGGGTCAAGTGGAGAAAAAACAGACCTTGACAATGTCAAGGAGAGTGCGCCTGTTCAAGAAACAGGCGACAAAAAGAGAAAGGCGTCCCAAACAGAGTCCGCAAGAAAAGCAAGAAAATAGCAATCATTGGCAGAGGAGCGGCCGGATGAGTTCCGCCCTCAGCCGGCTGGTGAGCATGCGGACCTGATATTAGACGACTCCCGTCCTGACCGAACAGTCAAAGTTGGGACGACTGCTCTGAGAAACCTTGGTGACGAATTTCACAACCTGTTGAAAGAGTACAAGGACATCTTTGCATTTGAAGTCCATGAAATGCCAGGCATTAGTCCTGATCTGGCAGTACACAAACTCGCTGTGGATCCGAAAAAGAAGCCGGTACGGCAAAAGAAAAGCAACCATGGTGAAGAAAGAGGTCAGGCGGCAGCCGCCGAAGTCAAAAAATTACTTGATGCAGGGTTCATTCGGCAATGTTACTTCCCAGATTGGGTTGCAAATGTGGTGCTTGTTAAAAAGCCGAATGGCACCTGGCGAATGTGTGTAGACTACACAGACTTGAACAAGGCGTGCCCCAAAGACAGTTACCCTCTGCCTAAAATTGATAACCTGGTCGACTCAACAGCCGGCCATGCCTTGATGAGTTTTATGGACGCCTATTCTGGTTTCCATCAAATTCCTTTATGGAAGAAAGATCAGGAGAAGACGGCCTTCGTCACTGATCAGGGGTTATACTGTTACACGGTCATGCCGTTTGGTCTTAAGAATGCCCCGGCTACCTTCCAACGAATGATAAACACAGTGTTCTTTGATCATATTGGGAGAAACGTCGAGGCATATATTGATGATATGATTGTCAAGACTAAACTTCAGAAAGATCATCTGATGGACCTCCGAGAAACTTTCGCCACACTCAGGCGGCACCATGTCATGCTCAATCCCAAGAAATGTGTATTTGGAGTTGAGTCTGGGAAATTTCTCGGATTCCTTATCAATCAGAGAGGAATAGAGGCGAACCCTGAGAAGGTACAGGCGGTCATTGACATGCAGTCGCCTCGTACCGTCCGAGAGGTTGAGAAGTTAACAGGTTGTCTGGCGGCCTTGGGGAGATTCCTAAGCCGATCAGGCGACAAATGCCTATACTTTTTCCAGGCAATTAAGAAAAAGGCAAGGTTTGAATGGGGGCCGGATGCTGAGGCCGCCTTCCAGAAATTAAAGGTTCACTTGCATTCCTTGCCGAGGCTGGTCAGCCCTTTGCCCAAAGAAGATCTCTACATGTACCTGGCCGTCTCTGATCATGCGTTAAGCGCTGTGCTCCTTGCTGAAAGGGACGGCTGTCAGCTCCCGGTCTACTTTGTCAGCCACGTACTGAAAAATGCCGAGTTGAGGTATCCCCTAGTGGAGAAATTTGGTCTTGCACTCTTCATGGCTGTTAAAAAATTGAAGCCCTACTTTTTGGCACATGCAGTCGTCGTGTATACCGACCAACCAATCAAGCGGCCCCTTACCACCATGGAGTCGTCCGGACGAATGATCAAATGGGCCATAGAAATACAGAGCCTCGAAGTTACTTTCGAGCCTAGAAAAGCAGTGAAGGGGCAAGCCTTTGCTGACTTTATTGTAGAGATGACTCGTCCTCCTGACTCTCAAGTTCCAGACCAAGTCTGGAAGGTATATGTGGACGGAAGCTCTACTTCAAACGGTTGTGGAGCAGGCGTCGTATGTCAATCTCCAGAGGGCGACAGGTTCGAGTATGCTCTACGCTTCAGTTTTCAGGCTTCAAACAATGAGGCAGAATATGAAGCTTTACTAGCCGGGATCCGCATGTGCAAGGCGGCAGGGGCAAGAAAAATAGACGCCTGTTCTGATTCACAATTGATAGTGAGTCAGTACAATGGCGAATACGAAGCAACACATCCGGCCATGATCAAGTATTTACAGGCGGTCCGACAAGCAGTCGGCTCCCTTGAGGATTTCCATCTGATCCAAGTGCCGAGATCAGAAAACAACCAGGCAGATGCACTTTCGAAATTAGCATCATCCGCCTCCTCCGATACTCCTCGAACTGTTTTTTGGGAAGTAATGGAGAAGAGAAGCATCGAGGAAAACCCTATTGGAATCCTAGACAGAAGCTCAACCTGGATGGATTCAATCAGGGCATATCTGACAAACGGTACACTGCCGGATGATCCTCAACAGGCGGCAGCACTGAAAAAACGAGCCTCCTGTTTTGAAATGATACAGGGAGAACTTCACAAGAGGGGGTACCTTCAACCCTTCTTAAAGTGTGTTACTCCTGAAAAGGGACGGGAGATACTAGATGATCTTCACTCTGGTTTCTGTGCTTCCCATATAGGTGGTAGGATGCTTGCTCAAAGGCAAGGCGGCAGGGCTACTTTTGGCCTACCTTGGAAGCAGATGCAATGGAGATGGTGAAAAAATGTGACAAGTGCCAAAGGTTTGGCAAATTAATTCACCGTCCGGCTACTGACCTCACTACCATTCACAGCCCACTACCGTTTGCTAAGTGGGGCATGGACATTCTGGGTCCATATACGCCTGCTACAGGCGGCAGAAGGTATATACTTGTTGTCGTTGACTACTTCACTAAATGGGTAGAGGCGGAGGCTGTAAAGGGAATCAAGACGAAAGATGTAATTTCATTCATTTGGAAAAACGTCATCACTCGGTTCGCGGTTCCCATGTCTATGGTTTTTGATAATGGTCCCCAATTTGAGACGCCTGTTCTCAAAAGCTGGTTGGGAGACCAAGGAATTGCACATTACTTTGCATCTGTCGGCCGTCCACAAGCAAACGGCCAGGTAGAAGCCTTTAATAAAATCATCTCAGACGGTCTCAAGAAAAAGATTGAACGAGCAGGCGGCCTATGGGCGGATGAACTACCACATGTTCTCTGGGCCATTAGGACGACTGAAAAAGGGGCGACTGGAGAAACTCCATTCCTCCTAACTTATGGTGCAGAAGCTGTTCTTCCAATAGAACACTACGAGCCGACTCTTCGAGTAATGCTATATGACGAAGAGGCAAACTGGGAAGCCATGCGCCTGGCATTAGACTCACTTCCTGAAAAGAGGGGCAATGCTGTCTTGCGCCATGAGATCTATCGCCTGAGAATGACTAGATCATACAACAAAAAAGTACACAGGCGTCCACTCAAAGTAGGGGACTTTGTACTTAGAAAAATGGAAGCAGTTGGTAGGGCTAATGAGTCTGGCAAACTAACTCCCAACTGGGAAGGACCCTACCGAATCTATGAGGAAGTCAGGGACGGTACCTACCGTCTGGAAACACCAGACGGACAACCGTTGCCTCGAACTTGGAATGTAGATAACCTTAAAAAGTATTTCTTCTGAAAGATGTAAAGTAAAGAGCTACTTAATAAAGTTTGCACTTACTATTCAATTTTTGTATTACGAGGAGCATGCCGTCTGTACCATTACAGTCGGCTACCCTCCATTGAGTTTTTCACTCTATCTTCTGAGGGGCATGCCGTCTGTACCTTTACAGTCGGTTACTCTCCATTGAGTTTTTCACTCTATCTTCTGAGGGGCATGCCGTCTGTTCCTTTACAGTCGGCTACTCTCCATTGAGTATTTACTCAAACACTTAGCTAAAAAGATTAGGGCCTGGCCGACCCTGTGCCTAACAGGCGGCTACCCTTCTTTCACTTAGCACCTACGTTCACCAAGAACTTACCAAGGCCACCGGCCGAATGATCAGACCAGGCGCCAAGCCACCTGATCAAATCTACAAAACTAATACGACCTGTCCCAACATCATAGCAGGCGTCCGACGGCATCCCTCCGGATGAAATTCGTCGCAGAGAGCAGCTCCCTTTTGGGTGGAACATTGTTCTATAAACTAATTACACGGCACCTATACGACTGTCTCCAAGGGCAACCACGTAGCCGTTTTTGAGACAAGGATAACTCTATCACTAACCAAACCAGTGGTAGCAGTTGACATCTGAGTCAGATGACCGCCTGTATTACTTGGGATAAATGCAGGGGGTACCCTTGAGTTAATAACCAACAAACATTGGCGAATCAAGGGGTCTAGCCGGCCTACGCCGCCTGGTACCTCTACTTCTCAAACAAAAGTGACGGCGACTGAGTAACTCCAACGTTAACTCATAGTCACTCCTTCAAATTTGGTATGGAATCTAAAAAGTTTGAGTCGTCCACCTGTTTTAAACAAACAAGGGCACTCGAACCCCTATTCCTACTAAGTAACCTATTGAGTTAATAGCCAACAAACATTGGCGAATCAAGGGGTCTAGCCGGCCTACGCCGCCTGGTACCTCTACTACTCAATCTAGATTGTGACGAAGACTAAGTAACTCCTATGTTAACTTAATAGTCACTCAAACTTAGTATGGAGCCTAAAAGGTATGAGTCGTCCACTTGTTTTTAATAAACAAAGGCTCTCAACCAATACTCTTGCTAGGTTAACAAATTACGAGTTAAAAGCCAACATTGGCAATAAAGGGAAACAACCGGTACCCGCCGCTTGTTTTCCTACTTAATTCCTTGGCGACTAGGTAATTCTATTTACTTGGTCAGACAAATTGAATAAATAGTTCGAATACCGATTGAATAAATGGCCGACTGATCATCTACCCTGGAAACAGACCACCAGTCGTCCAGGGGCATAGGCGGCATACTTACTATTTGTACCTGTCTTAACGTTCGGCCATACACAACAGTCGGTCTAGTGAACAAATTAAAAATACTTAGACAAATTTGAACCAAAACAAAAATTTGATAAATGAGCCGGCCATTAAAGACCAGCAGAATATTCAAAACCCCGGCCCCCTGGCCGGGTAATTACAAAGCAAACGGCACGCAGGCCGTGAAAAAAATACTAAAAGCTTAAGTAGGGGGCAGTTCAGTATCAGCAGCTGCCGCCTGGTCAGCACTCTTCTTGCTGGACTCGGCTTTAGCTGCACCCTCTTTTGATGCCTTACCCCCAAGTGGCACAAGCGCCACAACCGGCTCTTCCTCCTCCAACGCACCGTCCAACGCCTCTTCTTCAGCAGCCGCCAGGATCTGTTGATTATATATTTCCGAACACTGGCGGTACGTTCTTTCCCATGAGGCAAAGTCGGCACTGGGGAACAGTCGTTCCCAGGTCATGCGTTGGATTTAAGCGGAGTCTTCTACCATCTCCCGGACGAGCTCTTGTTTCTCTTGCTCGGCCTTATCCGAGAGCTCTTGGGTAAGACTCTTCTCTTGGTTCACCAGGCGTTCTTTTACGTTGGCCAAAGATTTCTCCATGGCTTCGTAAGAGTGCATTTTTTGGCGAAGAGGTTTCAGCTCGGCCTTAAGGTTTGTGACGGTCGCCTCCAGCTCGTCAACCTTCTTTTGGGCCGCCTCTAACTGAGCCCGAACAGCGGCGGTAGCCTGCGCCTGATAATAAAGAAGATCAATGGTCAGTACTTCATTTTGGGCAATTTGAAACATTGCCTTATCACAGCTGGAGGCGGCCATAGCCTTTGCGGCCTTTACCTCTTTGTTTTTCCGATCAATCGGCTTGCGAAGGCTGTTGACTCGGAGCAGGGCCTAAGTACAAAGAAAAACAGGCGTCAGTTTCCATACAAAAAAGATAACAGGCGTCCCGGAACTCAAAAGCTCAAAAATATGCTAAGTATACCTCAGCAAGGACCCCTGAAATCCCATCAAGGTCAAGGGTGCCGGCACCCCTGACCGCCTCCCTGTCAGATGGAGGAACTACTTTAACCATAGACTTGGCTACCTCAACCAAGTCAAGTCCCTGGGGGCCGGCTGCATTAAGCAAAAGGAAAAAACAAGTTAGACCTAGTCAAGAAGGAAGCAAGGGTGAGTTTTTACAAGTGAGTGTCCATACATCTAGGCGGCCCCGCCTGGGTTTTTGAAGAAGTGGCCGGCTGCTTCTCAGCCGCCACTGTTTTCCTGGAAGACCCAGGAGAGCTTGCAACAGTCGTCCTCCGGGCCTTGGGGTCCGGCTGTTGCGAGGAAGAAGCCCTTGGAGTGCCAGACTGAAAACAAAAAGAGTTAGTATATGCATAAGACAACTAAAAGAGGAAGAGTTTTCGAGGCTTACAAGGGTGCCTCCTTGTTGGGGGAGTCGGCATACGACTGTTTCATGAGCGAGGCCCGCAACATGGCCGCCGCAGTCTTGGATGCTGTTATTTTACTCATGGCGTCAGCTGCAAGAAATAAACAGCAAAGTTAGTAAAAATCCCAAGTAAACAAGGCGTGAAAAAACAGAGTATTTGTCAGGCCGGCTACCTCTAGAGCACCGACTGCTAAGGCCACAGGCGGCCAAAAAGTACTCGTCATAGAGCCACTTGAAGCTCGGGACGCAGTTTAGGGGTACTTGCTCTCGTACCCCTGAAGTAGAGTTCACCCTAGTCTCTACTTTGAAGAGTCCTTTGTCTAGGATCTCTTTTTTAGCCTTTGGGGGAACAGGCGGCATGCTGCGGCGCCTGCGAGAAGAGGCGGATCCCTATTCCACTTGTTAAAGCGTTTGTTCAGCTCCGTGTCTGAACCCTCGATAATAAGGAAGGTGTTCCGCCAATCCTTCCATTTGTTCGCCTTACCTCTCGTCATGAGGTAACCCCTATGGCTTGTTAGTTGGTACCAGCCGGTACCTCCCGACTTAGGGGTCCGGCTGAGATAGTTCATGTGGGCGAAAGCCTCAAAGCTTGGCTCCACCCCGTACATTTCGCACCCGGCCACATAGCCGAGTACGTTTACCCAAGAGTTGGGGGCTAACTGCCATAACCCCAGATCATACCCATCTAAAATCCGCTGAACAGCCGGATGTAATGGGAAGCGCAGTCCAGCTTTGATGGCCGCCACATAGCAGCCAAAGCAGCCGTCACCATAGCTGGTACCAGCCGGCCAGACGACAGTGTCTTCTGGATCCGGCACAAACAGTAAAAATTCCGGGCCCATTTTGTGGTTAGCAATAAAGCTCGCCACGTTGTCTTGCATGGTTGCGATCCGGCCCCGGGGTACCATGCAGTAGTAGGGGGCGTTTTCCTCTCTGTAAGAGGCGGACGGCTCCGCCCTATTGTCCCCCTTCTCAACTGCGTGAGAAAGTCTCGCCTCTTGTAGGCGGCTATGTTTATCTTCTGAGCCTGGAGAACCGTGGCCAGAAGAGCTGGACTCGGACTCGTCCTCTGACGAGTCCGAAGAGGACGACTCCTCCCCTCTCCTAGAGGGGCCCGCCTCCTCTCCCTTAGAAGGAGCAGGAGGAAAATTAGACATGTCAACAGTAAGATGGGAAGGGAACACCTTGGCCCCTCTCTAAGAACTGTCGGCTTGACAGTCGCCTCGTTTCAATTCTACATCTGGCACCTGGTCAGATGTTTCACTAAGGAGCACCCTTTGGGAGGAGCCGTCTGAGTTTGATATCATAGCAGTCTGTTTCGTTCTGGCCATCACGTTCTGCATAGACACAGATACAGTCGGACTTTGTATAAAGGGCAAAGATGGGTCCAGAAAAGGGCAGGCGGCACTCCTAGTCCTAGATTCAGCCGTCCCCGGTGACCGGCTGATCACTAACTTAGGTCGTGTCGTGTGCTTCCATGGTGCCATTTCAAAAAATAAAAAGAAAATTAAGAGTAAGAGAACTGAGTTACCTGAACGAGTGACGGTTGATGAAGTCCTGGAAGTTCGGGTCAGTCGGCTTGTCAGAACAGGCGGTAGGCAGAAAAGGTCCGAAATGTCAGAGCAAGTTCAGGGGTCCGAATGTTCTCGCAAAGTTCTCAAATGTGAAAATGACCGAAGTCAGCACTTCCTTATATAGGCAAGGTGAGCAGGCGAAGGGTCGCTTCCAAATTCAAAATTTGGGCGGGAAAATCTCTCGGCCGTTTGCAAGGTGACACCTGTAACAGGCCGTCGCCTGTCACCGTGCGACACCTGTCACAGGCGACACGTGACCAGTCACGTGCCACCTGTGAGGGCAAATGATTAGGGGATTTTTATCCACCAATCACCGTCTGACAAGTGGACCAACCAGGTTCCGCCACGTGTCCTTCACGAAGGCCAACAGGAGCCTGCCACGTGTCAATCACAGATACGTCCTCTACGGACCAATTTAGACACGCCACGTGTCCACCCATGCCAAATGGGAAAACCGGCCATCAAGGCCCAATTCAGTCTAGAGGCCCGATCAGCCCTAGGTTTACCTTAAACCTAGAGAGTGGCACGCTTCTCAAGGCTATAAATACTCAATTAATCCTCATTAATTAAGCAGTAAAAAAAGTAATCAAGCAGAGAAGAACAGAAATATTACGGAACACCAACAACCGGCTAATCTCGCTAACGACGCAGATTACCAACACTGATCACTCTCACCTAGAGAGATCTCATTACTTTAATTTCTGTATTAATTACTCTTTAATTTCTCAGGAGTCTCCGTTATTTTGCAGGTACAGGCGTCCGGTTCCAGTCTCGAAATTGTAACTCTCCCGCAGGACATCAGAAAACCCCGAAACACATAGTGCCGGCCACCATCATAATACAAGCAAGCTGGTAGCTCAAATTTACAAAATCAAACTCATGGAAAATCTAATTCCACTAGTTAATGAACTAGTGGACTTTTGTCAATAAAATTCATGGACAAGCTAGTCGTCATGTATATACAAAATGAGATATGGGTGTGGCCCATATTATTCTTGCAAATTCATACTTAAGTAATATGTATATACTTAAGTTATGCCGCTAGGTAGCTTTCCCTTTATTTCCACCAAAATGTATGTTCATAATGATAGTGGAGCAATTAGGCAGCTTTCCCTTTGCCAATGCAAAATTTTTTTTATTATCATAATAATGATATGTTCATAAGAATAGCTTACAAGTCTATCCATACAACTCTTGGAATTCGACCGTACGACACTTGTAGTACTTGGCTGTCGGGCCGAATGTCGGGAGGCTGCTATCTTGCCGGCTATACCCATTAAGTGTCATGCTAGGCGCATGTAACTCCAATTGGGGGTGGTTTAGACCTGGCCGTCTGCTTATGGTGCTCCCTGTCTAAGCATGGGACACGTACGATCTCAAGATCTCAAGCGAGAGGGGGTGCCTCCCGTCCGGTCCTCATAACATGACTTGGAACACCTCATCGAGGAATTCTGGGGACTGTCTTGGAAGTCGGATGTTGAGGCCAACTTCGACAGTTGTTGATTTTTCTTTTGCTCGATTATCATTCGAGCATCAAAGTATGTCTTCTTTGACCCATCTGGATGAACATGCCCAATAGGCTTCCACTTTCCTGGTGAGGGGAAGTGATACTTACTCAAATCGATCAATGGCGCCTGCCTCTCCCTAGGTCTAGGGTAGGGGGTCGCCTTTCGATCCTTTACAGGCTTCTTCCTCCCAGACTGGGATGGGCTTCTGGCCGACTGTTCCTTTGGTGGATCAGTCGCCCTATTGTTGATAAGCTCCTGGATCTCCCCCTTGAAACTATTCATGAAGGTCATAAGTTCGTTTCTGGTGATGGGGGCAGATCCCTCGACCGCCTGTTGACGATCAAGCGGCTAGCCGGTTGGTTTACTAGATCCAGCCAGGCAGTCCTCTCGTACCCTCCTTTCGGTGGGACGAGTGCGTCGAGCTCTGAGAGTCCCGTCAGGGGCCGTGCGAGTCTCGACATCGATTTCATTGTCAGTGCCGTGGTCCAACTGAACTAGGGAGTCGTCCATGGGACGCTTCTCACTTAGAACTGGTACAGATTGTGAATCCATCTCGAAAGTACTCTCCCCACAGACAGCGCCAAAATGTTTCGGGGTTTTTTGATGTCCTGCGGGAGAGTTACGATTCCGGGACTGGTATTCTTGCGCCTGTACCTGCAAAACAACGGAGAATCCTTGTGGTGGGAGCTCCGCCTCCAACGGTCAAGTTAGTACTTGTTTGAGGAGTGATAAATGCGGAAAGTAAAGGTGGGAGATCTGGTTCCTCTAGGGGAGGAGTGATCAATGTGTTTTGGTTTTCTCTAGGTGAGAGTGTTTCTTCTGAATCCCCTTTAATGAGGATTAATTAAGTATTTATAGTCTTGAGAAGCGTGCCAATTTTAGGTTTAGGTTAACCAGGGCAAATTGGGCTTCTCTCGGACTTTGGGCCTTGGTGGCCATTTTGCCTATTTGGCATATGGGAGGCCACGTGGCGTGCCCTGATTAGTCCATGTTGGACCTCTTAGGGTGACAAATGGCGGACGCTGATTGGCCCACGTGGTGGACACGTGGCAGGTCCGGATTGGTCCATTTGTCATGGGTAATTTTACCCTAAACAGGTAGAATGTAATAAATGAACATGCTCTAAAAATAGGTAAAATCTCCCTATTTATTGGGTCGTTAGAGTACGTGCTCAATAGGTCATTCTGATCTAATGGGCTGGGCCGAATTACGACTTTCTCGGGAATTAAGCCTTGAAGGCCGCAATTTCAATTGTCATCTAGGGATGACACATGTCACAAGGGTGACGTGAAAGGCGACGAGGCACCTGGACTCGTTTCTCCATGTTACATGTGTCCCCCTGTAAGTGTTAAACAATATTTTAATTGTTCACCTTCCGGGAGAATGATGGGGATGCCCCCGTTTTACCCTTCTATTTTGGGTAAAAACCTGTTCATGTAGACCAATTAGAGAGGGCCACATGTCCAGCTTAGGCAGGTCCATTTCGGTCAATTGCTGGTTGACACGTATCAGCCCCATATGCTTTCCAGCAATTGCAGCATTCAACGCCTAATTCCTAAGAACGCTACAAAACGGCGCAGCCCACCAAATCTAGGTCAAATGACCTAAGAGAGGGCACTTTCTCCAATGACCCTAAAAATAGGGAGATATCCCCCAATTTTGGGGGACATTCAATCATTTATTACACCTACCCTACATTCTCTCACATTAAAGAACACCTCATCTCGTAATCCGAGAAGATCTCCTTTCATTGTCCGCACCTTCTCCTACTCATATTCAAGTACTAACTTGATCGTCGGAGGCGGAGCTCCAAACACCCAGAGTCTCCGCTGTTTTTACAGGTACAGGCCGTGTGCAACCAGTCTTCGAGCCGTAACTCTCCCGAGGGACAAAAACACCAAAAACATTTGGATTCGTCTGTGGGGAGAGTACCTCAAGAATGGTTCAAGAGTCTGTACTGCCTCCTGACCCTAAGGCTAACCATCTGGAGGTCTTTACAAACCATGAGGATGATGATCCTCTAGTCGAAACATACATTTCCAAAGATGGCTCACTTATCACTAAGTGCTTCCGTCCCAGAGACACTCTGGAACGGGGTGAAAGACAAGCGAGTACAAGAGGGCCCCCTAGTCAGCCAAAAGGGGAAACCCAAATGGCAAGCGGATCCGCCCCAGTCACCAGGGACGAACTCATGAAATTCATGACTAGTTTCAAGAATGAAATCAAGGATCTGATCACTAAAAGCAAGGCTGGCCCAAGTAAGGATCGATCGGCAAGGAAGACATCTCAAGAGAAGAGGAAGTCAGTCAAGGACAGGCATCCAACTCTGATCTAAAGGACAAGGCAGCAGCAACCCTTGACTGATCCAGATCCTTCTGCCTCAGAAGGGTCTAAGAAAGCCCCGCCGGAAGGATCTACCGGTGGGTAACAAAAAAATCTACCCCTGACGCTCGGGAAATCATCGTGCGCAGGAGAATTCAACAGCTGTCCGAGTCAGCCTCTACATTGAGCTTTCCAGACAGCTTTAAAAACACATCTGCAGGGAATATTCAATCCTTGCATGAGAGCCATACATGCAATAATACCGTTAATTATGGCCCCCAAATTATTAGGAATGCACCGTACGTACCCCTTATGGTCTATGGTTCGTATTCTCCTCATTTTATGCATCTGAAACTCTTTGGAGTGAGGCGGCATACAATGTCTAACCTTTGGACTGGTAGCTCCGTCGGCTAAAACTTAGTGAACAAACATTAGTGTTCACCAAGGAGATAACCGAGGCCGCAAGGCCTGCCAAGGTTAAGAATGTGTTGGTGGGTGCTTATGACGGTACTACCAACCCGGAGGACCACATCATGGCCTACTCCAACCTCATGCACATCATGGAACAATAATAAATTCTGCCACTTTTATCAGGAAGTGGGCCATGACACCAACGACTACTATAGCCTCAAGCAGATGTCGGACCGTCTGGCTGACAAGGGCTTGCTGAAATCCTATGTCTTGAAGTCCAAAGCGACTTCTAAGACAAATCCGGGCCAGTCGTCAAAAACTGTCAAGCCTACTAGTAGCTTGGATACCGACAAGGATTCGGTCTACACAATAGCTGGCGAATTTGCATGTAGTGGCTCGACCATTCGGGACACCAAGGATCATCTGAAGAGGATGATCCATTCATTTGATGATAAAAATGCGTCTTCCAGTGGAACATTCCCAGACGTCTTCATCACTAAGAAGGATCGGGGTAAAGTTTACCGACCGCATGACGACCCAGTCGTCATTGAATGTAAGGTCGCCAACCAGTTGGTTGGTCGGCCTAATAGACACGGGTTTAATTGGCTTTGGCGGAGGAGTCGTGCACCTAGTCGGACAATTTGATATACCCAACTGGCGTGGGGAGAAGGAAAAACGCGGCACATGGTCGTCTGGTTCCTGGTGATTAAAGAGATGACCGCCTACAATATTATTCTTGGCCGACCCACTAAGAACGAGTGTAAGGCCATCATCATCCCAGCTCTCATTCTTCTCAAGTATGAAAAGGATGATGACTCTATTGGCTCCCTCAACGGGAATTAGAAGATGACAAGGGAGTGTTATCTCTTAGACTTCAAGCCGACTACTGTTGCAGCCGATCAGCTGAAGGAGCCAATAGACCTTTACGACGTCAAGGACCCTGATTCGCACCCTCCAGCTGCAAAGAAAAGAAAAACTGAACAACTGGTGGAGGTGAAGAAAGAGAAGAAATAGAAATCACTGAGCGGGGAAAGGTCAGATGATCTTCGTCCCTGATATGTCTATTTGATATAGTATTATACCCCCGTCCCTTGGTCATAATTGGTAGTGTTTTTAGCTCTTTAGAGCCACTTTTATTACTAATTGGTGTTTTCTAGTATTTTCGTAGTTTTGGTTGAGTTTTGTAGGTGTAGGGAATATTTCAAGGATTATCCCAAGCTTGAACCCCACTGTGATCATACACAAAAGTACGGTGGCGTCCAAAGGGAAAGAAGCTAGAGCAAAAGAGTCGCCAACAAGTTTAATGAAATTGTAAATCGTTCACAGGGTGAAGGTTACACCCCTTAATGATCCAGGAGATTGTCAACTCCAATAGGTCTGGAACCATGATTGGTAGTTTAGGGATGAAGGTACAAATCCAACCTAAAAGAGATTGAACCTGCCCTAATAATAGGCCTCTACTTTATTCTGATTGTATTCATGTGCGCTTTCTGACTAACATGCAATAATTAGGATTAACCTAAACCTATTTAATATATGTTGGTTGAATATTAATGCACAAATAATTCTATTATTGGTGATCACTTGAATTATAATAAAATTAACCCTAACCAAGATTATTAATTATCTTATTAAGCATGATTACAAGTACAAATTCCCGTTAAACATGTATAAAGGGTGTGATCAAGCAATAATAATAAATAAGCATCAAGCAACATAATAAATAATCACAACAATTATTATAACAATAATAAAAATAATCATAATAATATTATAATCAATAATCATCATCATCATGTTAAATCATAATAGCAAGATCCTAGGCATGATACTAACAAGATTAATAACAAACCCTAGCATGTCACTAAGCAATAAAAATCAAAGCTTTAACCCTAACATGATACTAACATGAATATTAGGAAAGAAATAGGAAGCATCGCAGGAATTATAATAAGCATATTTGATATTATAACCTTTTCCCTAAACATAATACTAGAAATTATTGTTGTCGTTCAAAATATCAAGCATCCTAACATGATACTAGGAATCATAATAACAACCTAGACATGATTTCTATATCATAATATCATTGCAAACAATTAAAGCACTTACTTGGATGCCTCATATCTCTTTCTAATAACAAAATACACACGTTAGTAACTTCAAGAAAAATAATAAACAAACAATTAAATTAAATAATTGAAATAGAGATTTGGGACCAAACCCTCATAAATTAAAACCTTTCACCTCTAGGGCGAAGGCAACTTCAAACTTGGCTAGGAGTGTCTAGTGCTAATGTATGAGGGAATGTGTTTGTAAAAGGCCAGGATAGAAAGAGAGAGAGAATCAAGAAATTCTAGATGAGAGTTGGTGAGAAGAAAGAATTAGAAAGAATAAGAATTGATGGAAATCGATGATTGTTGAGAATGGATGATTGAAAACAAAATTTTAAGAGGCTATTTATAGAGAAAATCAGTCAGATGGATAAAAAAAACAAATCAGAGTTTCAACGAGATTAAAACTCAATCAGCGCCAGACGCTTGACATTAGCGCCACGCACTGAAGGTTAGCGCCAGGCGCGAAGCCTTAGCGCCAGGCGCTATTGCTTGTCGTCAGGCGCTAATAATTAGTTTCACGCGTTTTTGTTTTTATCATATATTTTGATCCGGAAGTCTAAATAAGGCATACAATATGTTGTTGGAAAGCTCTTGAAGTCTTATTTCCAACCCAATTAGAATAAGATTAAAATATATTGTAGATAAAAATATATGGCCGAAATAGTAGGACGGTGTCAGTTTTGGATAGAATTTTGTATCATATTCATATCTTTTTCGTTATAGCTCGGAATTAATATTATATTATATCATTGGAAAGATAATTTCAATACCTATCCAACCATATAAGATTTGGATAAATATTGTAAAGCACGAAATTAATATCTGAATGTCTTTAAACATCTTTAAATTCGAATACAATTAGGATTTAAGAAAAAGGAAACTTTTAAAAATGGAAAGTTTTTATTTAACTCAAATTCTTTGATCTTATCTTTTCAAAAAGGATAATTAAGATCTTTTAGAAACTTATAGAAGCTTCTAATTAATCCTACTTAGTTTTGGAATAGGATTAGACCTTTGGACCCTCCACATGATCATTGGGTCGTAGGTAAAATCCGGTTCGGGCCCAGTTTAGTATTTTGGCCATAATTTCCTCATTATTCATCGAAATTGGGCTTATAATATATCGTTGGAAAGATATTTTCAAGCCCCATCCAACTACAACATTATTGGACCCATATCATGGAGAAAACTAAACTATAATGCATGTTTTTAAAAAATAGGGTAAGAAAAGAAATAATTTCAAAAATAGAAAGAAGAGTTATTTTAATAAAAACATCCTCATCACTAGACTTTTCACACTTTCAATTTGTTCGATAATTAAATGACATGAAAGGTATTCATCATGGTTTTGGTTTTGGGGAGGCACAAATGGGTGTCTACAGTAGAAAATCGCACCTTTGGAGCATTTTCCCAGGATTTTGTGGAACGACTACGAGCATTGGAGGGCACGACCACTTGCATTGGACACCGAGTATTCGAGAACCAAAGTGGAGATTTGAATTAGGCCAAGAATGAGGCCCAATCCCAAGTTTAACCTATAGCCGGGCCCGATCGGGCAATCCTTAGCTCGATCGGGCGGCTACCCTGAACAATGGGACGAAGAAAAAGGCGGGCCCGATCGGTCGCGCGTTTCTGAGGAGAATTGTTCGGAGGTTTACTTAGTTTTATTAAGGATTAAATAAGAGTTTTGTGTAAATAAGTTTTAGAGATTTTTAGTTTACTTCTCTTTTTAGACTTTCTCTCTCTTCTTAGCTTTTTTTCCCTCTCCCTACAACCCTATACTTTGTTCTTGGTTTAACCCTTTGTTTACATTAACTTTGGTAACGATTTCTTCTAGATTAATTTCAATATTTCTATTTCTTTTATTCATCATGTTCTCTTTAATTGCTTTGTTAAGTTTAGATTTAATTTTGCGTGAGTAGTTTTCTTTCTAGGGTTTATGGGGATCCATAAATAATATGAAGGGTTAATTTATTGTTGTTGATTATCAATGCTTGATTAATTTCCTATTGATTGATTTAATGCTATGCAAATAGACATGCGCATGTCTCTTATGTATGAGTTTAGCAATATTAATTCGACAGATGAGAATTGATATTTAGGTTTAGTTTCAATAGACAGGTTAATTTATAAATGGTTAAGTCGAGATTCGAGAGATGAGATTTAATACCAGTAGATTAATTTTGTGATTGTAATACGTAGCGATAGACCTTTATGATCTGGTTAATTGATGCATTGATGATGGATTATTATGTTTTACCCTAGAGTAATAATTATTGGTGATCCTATGCCCTAGGTCTTTTATTCACTCCTACTTTTATTCCTTCCCACTTTTACTCTTAGTAGTTTAGTCTCCTTTTATAATAACAAATTGGTTACTTGATAATCTAGATTATTTTTATTAATTAGGAATAAATTTACTTATTTCCCTGTGGTGCGACCCTTCTTCCCTATCTGCATAGTTAGTGGATATAGGTATTATTTTTGATAGGGTGATTATGACTTTAGCCTATCAAAATTTGGCGCCGTTGCTAGGGAAACAATTTTATTTATATTTATGATTATTTTTTGTAGTCTAGGTTATTTCTTCTTGTCTTAGAGAACGTTAGTTCTTTAAGGCAAGTCTCATATTTGCTTTTTAGTTCTTTATTTATGCCCAGGTGTTCCAGATCAGGTTATATCCCATTCGATCATGAGATCGAACGCTCTTTTCATAGACAAAAGAATCTTTACAGGCAAATCCTGGCGGGTTTTGGGGATAACAATAATCGCAGAGACCCTCCAACTGATTCTAGTGACTTAGAAGTTCCTTCGGATTCAAAATCAGAGATGACGTTACCTAAGAAGCTCAGCAATTATTCGCAGCCATCCCTGATAGATTTTCCACACCTTACTCCCACTCAGAAGTTCCTTTGGATTTAAAATCAGAGATGAAGTTACCTAAGAAGCTCAGCAATTATTCGCAGCCGTCCCTGACAGATTTTCCACACCTTACTCCCACTCTGGCTCTTGATGGAGTGCAACTCGAGATTAAACCCTAATTTATCACGATGATAGAAAGGAAGCAATTCAGTGGATCTAAGGGTGAAGACCCAAATCTTCATATTGCAGACTACTGTCAATACTGTAATACCATCAGGCAAGATGGGGTCACACAAGACCAAATCAGGGAGATTCTCTTTCCTTTCTGTTTATGTGGAAAAGCTAAATTATGGTATAATGGATTGAATAGAACTGCACTTAGTATAACTAACTTGGTATATGATTCTTGGGAAAGATTCAAGGATCTGCAGAGGGAGTGTCCCAACCATAATTTAGCGTAGTGGCTATTGATCCAAGCCTTTTATAATGGGCTTGGAAATTCATCTAGAAAGATATTAGATTTTGTAGCTAGTGAAAGGTTTCTGAACCTTGATGTTGATGATGCAGGTCAAGTTATCGAAGATATGGCAATCCAAAATTCCCAATATGGGAATCCTAGAGGCTTTGCTAACAAAGGGAAACATAGTGTCTACTCTGTATCCTTTTTGCAAGCTCAAATAACTTCTATTTGTTAGAAATTAGATAATCTTAGTACTGCAAATATAGCTAATGTTTCTGCAATTAATAATAATTTTAATGAGGCTTTCTGTGAAAATTGTGGAATTATAGGTCATGGGGAACAATATTGCAAGAGTTCCGTGGAGCAAGTCAATGCCTTTCAAGCTTATAGGCAGAATGACCCCATACTCCAACACCTATAATCTTGGGTTCTGGAATCATCCATATATTTTTTACCAGAGCACCAATGTTCAGAATCTGCCACCTCCACAACAATTACAGGTGTCACAACAACCACAACAGAAATATTACCATCCTAATGCTTGCCAGAATAACCAACTACAATAACCCTCCTCATCTTCCTATCCTACTTTGGCAAAAATTAGAGCGATGCTGGCTAGTATGCAAAAGCATATGGAGAGTAGAGATGCTCAAATTGATTCGATCATAGCACATAATAAAATTGTAGACAATCAAATTGGGCAGATTTTCTTTAGTTTACAGGCCTGTCAATAGGGAGCCCTACTAGCGCAGCCAACCAAGCCTACGGATTAAGCTTTTGCAATTACTCTAAGGAGTGGTTCACACTATGATGAACCTCTTATGCCCAGAGATGATGAACATGTTTCAATGAATAATGCTAATCTTGATTCCATTAAACCTAACAATGTTGCTAATAGCCCTACAGGGCTAAAGAGTAGTACTAATATTTCTGATGATAATACATTGCAGGGTACAACTCCTGGGAAAGTAGCAGCTCCAGATGAGAGCAGTAATGTTCCAAAGCCGGTTATCAAACTTCCATTCCCTAATCGTCATTAAAAAACAAATTTGGATAAGCTGTTTGGTAAGTTTCTGGAGATGGTTAAAGAATTGCAGGTAACAGTTCCATTTACAGAACTAATTACACAAATTCCTACATATGCTAAATTCATGAAGGAAATATTGACTAGGAAAAGATCTATTAGTGAGGTAGAGACAATCGCTTTTACCGCAAAATGTAGTGCCGTACTACAAAATGAATCTCCACATAAACTGAAAGAACCGGGTAGTTTTTCTACCCCTTTTCATATTGGCAATCTAATGATTGATAATGCATTGTGTGATTTGGGTGCTAACGTTAGCGTCATGCCATTGTTTGTGTGTTCAAAGCTAAGTATGGGTAAATTGAAAACTACTAATATTACTTTACAAATGGTCGAATGTACTTTTAAATACCCCTTAGGTGTTTTAGAGGATTTTCCTGTTAGAGTAGGTAAATTTTATATACCTATTAATTTTGTTGTTCTTGATATGGCTTAGGATTTGCAAACTCCAATTATTTTGGGTAGACCATTCCTTAACACTACAGGAGCAATTATAATTGTGAAATGTGGCAAACTGACACTATTAGTAGGGGATCATAAAATTACTTTAAATTTGAATAATACCCCTAAAAGCCCCATGACAGAGGAGAAGTGTTTTAATGTTAATGTGGTTGATAATTGTTCTAATAAGCCCCAGCTCTTGTAAAAGATCCCTTAGAGGCAGTGTCTTGTGTTGCATCTTCTACAGATTAAATAGACAAATGGAATAAAGAAGTTGATGCAATAGAAATATCCCTTTACTGCGTGGGTCTCGGCTTTGAAGATGAGATGGTGCAAACAAACAAGCAAGCTGCGGAAACTGAGCCTATTGTAAGTGTTCCACCAGATCGAGTTGCAATTGCTCAATCCAGTGACAACTTGAGGCAACTATTGGTCAAAAAGGGGTCTCTTGTGAGTAGTAGCAAAGAACCACCAGTTAACACCAAGGAGGATCCACCCGATAAGGTGAATTAGCTCCCCACAAGGTATGTCAGAAAGCCGCGTCGTGGTTTAAACACTACTTGACCGGGTGAAAAACCACCTGACCAGGCGGTAGACCAAGGGTCCTAACTTCTAATCTTACGGTAAAAGGGTCGTGCGGGCCCTAGATAAACCAACACTTTGCGAGAAGCAACCGTATTTATTGCTTTCTAGACTAGTTTTTCCTTCTTTTTATTTTAATTTTTTTAAGAGAGGTGAGGAGAGTGTAATTTTACCTTTTCAAAGTATTTTGTACAGGTTTTGAATCAATAAGTAAGGAGATTTACAGAGAAAAACATTAAAATATAGAGTGTTCCGAGCTGGGCAGGGGCCCGATTGGGCGGACCTCGCCCGATCGGGCGCGAGAGTAAAGTTCATTTTAAGTTTCAAGCTCGCCCAATTGGGTAGGCACGCTCGTTCGGGCGCGAAAGCGAGCTAATTTTGAGTGTGAATTTCGCCCGATCGGGCGATGCCTGTCCAATCGAGCACGCAAGTGATGAATGAAATTGAAGGAAAATTCGCCCGATCGGGCGCAAAATCGGAGAAATCGAGTGACCCAAAAAGATATCCCGGGCGAGGTGATCGAGCAATTTTCGATCTCCTCTCGCGTCCAATGGGGCGAAGCTCACCCGATCGAGCGCGTTGCTAGCAAATAAAAAATCTAAAGTTTGCGCCCGATCGGGCGCACCTTTTTACCTGGAGATACTTAACTCTTTTCCCCCTTTTTCTTTTCACTTTCTTCCTTATTTCTCCTTTTTCAATCACTCTTTCTCCCTCTAAAATCCATTAAAAATCTACACAATATCTTCTCAAATTCTCCCATCAAAACTCAAATTTTTTTTATCTTCTCACTAGTATTCTTCATCTTCTCACTTTCCTTTACAATCCACATATAATTTTCACTAGTTTTTCTCAATTTTTTATTAAACCCTAAGAGAGAGCAAGCTTCAACTTGTCAAGAAATCAACTTAAATGGCATTCAAGAGAACAAGGAGACAAAGGGATGAGTCATCCAGGCAACAACCATCACCCACAGTCGACCCGGAGCTCCAAATTCCAGGATGGAGCGAGGCGGTGGTCACAAGCTTGGAGAAAAAGACTAGTGTAGACATCTACTTTTGGCTTCCTGTCCCGAAAGGAAGTACAATGACATAAAATAAAACAATCTTCGTGTTGGATCAAAGTGAAGAATACTTATGGAGAACTGGTTAAGCCACAAAACACAAAAGACTAGCCAAATTAAAGATAAAAACCAAAACAAAGGTCCAATTAACTAAACCCGATCATAATTAGGCTTAAGCCCGTGGTTAAAACCCAATAATGACGGATTTAGGTGCGCCTAGGTTAAATCTTACTGCTGCCGCAGAAAAAGCTGCGGACATCTCAAACAGTCGCGCTGAGCTGTTGCGCGTAACTAATTCAGTTGCGCGCGACACCTTATGGAACCTCTAGAGTTTTACTGCGGAAGATTCAGAATAATATGGAAAATATATAATCGGATCTTACCATAAAGCCGCGAGAAAGACAATTAGTTGCGCTGCCCATAGCAGCGCAACCTAACCACTTGCGCTGGGATGCCACGTGCAACTCATCTTGTTGCGCGCGACACCTGCTGCAGAAGAATGCTCGTAACCCTAAACCTAATCATTCCCTATAAAAAAGAGCTTAAACCGAGGCTTAAACAAACAGAATATAACCTAAAACTCTTGCAAAATACTTGTGAACTTGTGCAACCTAGTCCCTCTTGTCCCAAACACTCACCCCTTTTGATATTTTGTTACTACGGTGGAGGTTCCCCAACAAGAAGGAGTCCATAAGTATTCTAAATGGAGATCTAGCAAAGATAAGTGGTTAATTCCTGAGCACTTAGTTAAATCCCATTTATTTTCTTGTTTAAAGGAACCTTAATTAATTAATTAATTAATTAGTTTGTTTGATCACCTTTAAAATAATTAATTAATCAATTCCACATAGTGTCTCGCGTTAAATAAAGATTAGAATTGAATTAAATAATTGTTGGTTGATCACTTAAGCAAAGGCGAATATTGTTTATTTTTTGCCCTTTTCACGAATTTGATTAAATAAAAATAACGACATTACGATGTAATTCCTTTGTTAATTAATATGTGTAAATAAAATCAACTAACATAGTTTTAGGTATTGCGTTGCATATATTGTTTGGTGATGAAATTGTAAAAAAGGAAGAGCTAGTAGAGGCCATACTAGGGCTAGGATAACGTTATTTTAGTACCCTCACTCCCGAACTCATTTCTGGTTTATAGACCAATTTGGGCATGGGTAAACTTATGATTCGTGCTAATTATTCCATGAACTCCACATGGAAGAAAGGCATGAAAGAGGTTTATGAGTTTTTCATAAAACTCATTGGCGACTCCCTACTTGTTTCTTACAAAAAAGCGTAATGATAGAATCAATTCTAATCAAGGTCCCCAGACAATTAGGAATTCAAATCCTACTACACCGTAACAAGTGTAAAGTCCTAGGCTTTTAAGTGGCCATGGGAATTTAAGAAGAGGACCCTTTACGATGGGAACCCCCTCCTTACAGTGGTGACTCAACTGGGGACTTAGAGGTTACATGATTAATTTGTAGTTATGATCCAAGGTTTCCAACACTAGGTTGCCTAAGGGTTGTAACGAGAATTAACTTGGATAATCTCTAGTTAGAGAGCGAGACTTGAATGCATAATATCTTCCTTTTGCACACAAGTAAAAACCAATGAAGCAACATTGCATCATGCATAAGCATAGCACACTTAAACCATTGGGGATTGCCTCATTGACTAGGGGTCGCCAACACTAGGCTTCTATTCCGAAACCAATAACAATCATCCCACCCATATCGCCAACAAAATGTTGGGAGGGCGATGTCATGAGTCAACACATCGAGTGATTGATTTGTGTGTTGTTTCTTAAGATATGGTACCTTTGGACACCCAAGCCTTTTTGACCTTAGAACGGCATTACGTGAATCTTGACTTGTGGCATGCTTATGTGATTATGTGACTATATGCAACGTGTTAGGATAGTCTTATTTTTCTCTTTTTAGTTTGGTCTAGCTTCCCAATTACGAAGTTGTCTCTTCGTGATTTAGCTTCATATTCAATGAATAGCATAAAAAAATCAAATAAAAAAAAATCGAATAAAAAAAACGATGACAAAAAAAAAACGCTCGAATTAAAAAAAATTTCTAAGAGCAGGTGGCGCGCGCAACTCAGTGAGTTGCACGACCCCTACCAGCGCAAGTGATTCCGTTGCGCGCGACAGCTGCGTGCAACTAAGTAACTTACGCGCGCCCACTGGACGAGTCAATTTTGATTTCTCAAAAAAAAATTGACTCGTCCGAACAATATCTTCATTAAAGAATTGTTAAGGGTTATGTTATCCGTTCGTTTGAATATATTTTGCGTCTTTTTTTTTCCTTTTTAAACAAGCGTATCGATTTACTTATCCTTTCGTACTCCTTCAGGGCCGGTTTCCAAGCTTGGGAAAGAGGACCCCCGGGCACTCGCAATCTACGTTTAACACCCAAAGATCAACCCCTTTCAAACCACTTTTCTTTGACAACTAATCCTAGTCCAACAACATTGCCAACCATCGAAAAACTTCAACAAGAGATTCTTTGTTTGAGAGAGGAAAAGGCTCAAGAGGCCGAGGAGAGAAGAATTAAGAAAATGGAGAAGGCTGAAAAGAAAATTGCTGAAACTTTAGCCTTGCAAGAAAATATGGAACAATTATGCATCAAAGAAAAATCGTTGGAGAAGCTAGTTCTTCGTTCTACAATGGGGAACAAATACTTTGACACAGAAAAGGTTGCTCCTCCTCCAGCACTTGCATTACCGAAAAAGTTCGTAGCTACGGACTTGCCAATATTTAAGGTGACCAATAATCCCCAAAATCATTTAATGTGTTTTACTGGCACTATGGCATTAAAGGAAGTTGATCCTAAGCTTTATGCTTTGACTTTCCCTTTACCTCTAGACCCAACCGCAAGAGAGTGGTACTCTGGGATAGATCCAAAATTCAAGGCAACATGGGAAGATGTATTTTCGGCTTTTATTACCCAATATGAGAGTAACTTAGAGTTTAAGTCAACTTTACGTGAACTCGAGATGCTTAAGCAAGGCGACGATGAAGGTTTCCTTGCTTTCTATGGTAGATGGCGAGAAAAGGCGGCCCACCTTGCCCAAAGGCCACCTGAACTCGAGTTAGTACAAAAGTTCATTGACAACTGTCATGAAAAGTACAACAAACATCTATGTTACCTTGGTTTAGACATTTTTCAAATGGTCTATTATGTGGCTAGTAGGATTGAAGATGATCTTGCTACAGAAAAAGCAAACAAACCTCATCATCATCATCATCATCATCAACCTAAGAATAACTACAAGAAGGGGAATGATAATGCATCATCCTTTATTGACGTATTTGTGATTTCCACGCAATACAATAACACAAATCGATATGATGATCCTAGAAAAAGATGGACAAAAGAAAGAAATTAAATGACTTGTTAGAGAAATTAAATGAAAAAGGCTTACTTGCGGCAACAGGGCCAACACCACCCACTCCACTAGAAAGAAGATTTTTAATGGGATGACAATGCTTATTGTGCTTATTATAGAGGCGTTGGACATGATATTGAACGTTGCTATGTCTTAAAGCACAAAATACAAGATTTAGTAGGCGATGGGAGAATTCCCACGCCTAAACCTAACAATAATGTATCCCCCTTAGGGGTGTTTCACATAAATGAGGACCATATGGGAAGTGATATGTTCAATCCTTTGGACTACATACAGCTATAGGAGAACCTCTACCCACAATACTCATAGGGACAACTAATGAAGTATGTGGACTATGGGACGACGACTTTCAAGATTTATATGTCTCTAAGTATGCCGCCGTCCCACTTCCATCTTGTTTACAAAATGAAACAAATGAAGCGCTTGATTGGGATCATTTCTTGGGGAAATCTCAAGATTTATCGAATCTCTCCTTGGATGAACAATGGCATCAAGCACAACTCATGGAACATCTTGAAATGGAGGCACGTCTAAAGCCTCTAGAAGAAATTTGGTTTATGAGTCCTACAACTAACCCAAACGAGATAGATCATTAATCTCGTTCTTGTCGAGTCTACCAAGAACCGCCGCCAAATGGATCTTCGACCACACAAAATCAAACTCAAGGTCAAGTACAAAATCCAATACCACCTCCAATTGAGGTGGAAGATCCATTGGTAAAAAAACTTTGCCAATCCAAGGCGAATGTTAGAATTTGGGAACTCCTAAATACTTCTAAAGAACATATGAATTCTCTTATGAACGCTCTAACAGCTTTGTCTGTAAGCACATACACAACCCCTCAGGATCTCGTTAGCTTGCTTACTAGCGAGAAATACGACAAATCAATCATTTTCACTAATGATGATTTGCCTTCAAAAGATACTACCCACAACAATGCATTATATTTAACTATGGGATGCAAGGGATGAAATATCCCTCTAACTTTAGTAGACAATGGGTTAGCTATAAACGTATGCCCATTACGAACAGCAAAATACTTAGGCCTAAATCCAGAAAAAGATTTTCAATCAACAACACAAAGCATTAGGGCCTATGACAATTCGAGAAGATCGGTGTGTGGAACTTTTAAGCTACCAATTACCACATGTCCAATTCAAAAGATGGTTGAATTCCATGTTATGGACATAAAACTTACATTCAACCTTTTACTTGGACGTTGGATACATGAGCTTGGTGCAATACCATCCTCACTTCATCAAATGATTAGGTTGAACAATCAAGGGCTTCCTATGACTATAAATCCTTCTCCACTCAAAATAGCAAAAAATGATCAATCACTCTTAGAAATAAACCATGATAATGATGAAGAGGACATGCGGGGATTCGCCGCGGAGCGAATCTTCACAATTGAAATGGAAGTAGACTTTAAACTATATCCATATTCCACTCGGATAGTAAACAACATCTTACTCAAGAGTAGTTACTTTCCTGGGATGCCTTTGGGAATAGGAATGAAGAAATCTCTCTTACTTCATATCCCAAAGAAAATCTTCTCCTTTGGATTGGGATAAACCAACCAAAGAAGAATTGGAGTCTCACGATGCGTAAAACAAAGCACGTAGAGACAATAATAAGAAAGGGATAATCACTTTACTCCCATCCTACCAACAAACCCTTAATGGACAATTCATTAGGGAGGGAGAAGATTACCCATGCTACAACTTTCCAGAACCCTTAGTTCTGGAAGGAATCAAGAAGCCTGGATTTGAAATATTTCATGATTGCTACTTCTTGGATGACGATATTAGTATTGTGAAATCAAAATACCCAACTCCACGGTGCTATGATGGGCAAGCATTTAACTTGCTATTTGGACTAGAGCAAAATCATGTCGCTACAATCACCAATCAAAACGTCATTCAAGATGAAGCTTTTGACCCAACCTCGTTGATCACCCCTTCAAATGAATCTTTTGAGCATGGATGGAGGAAAACTTTTAAATGGACCAATCACAAAGGCGATAAGCTGAAAATCGTAACAAGCGAAGGGAAGATGTTTGAAGAATCGGACGATGAATCTATTATAGACTCTTGGGAAGCTAAAAATCTAGGCCTTGTGGCCATTACTGTGTCTTTATTTTCTAGTTCTAAGGACGAAGATCCCAAACAAGATTCTTCTCTTGATGTACTCTCTTTTGATTTTAATAATATGAACTCTATTTCCGAGTATATGCCTTCTCTTGAATCTTTCGAATGCTATAAAAATCAATCTTATGAAGATGATAACATTAATAAATTGGTTGAACTAATGGATGAACGAGAACAAAAGAACCATGTCGTTGAAGAAACTGAAATAGTTAATATAGGAACTAATGAAAGTAAAAGAGAAGTCAAAATTAGCTTAACTCTAAATCCGAAAGAGTGATCGACCCTCATATCGACGCTTAAAGAATTTGAAGACGTGTTTGCTTGGTCTACAAGGACATGCCTGGAATAGATAGGGAAATCCCGGAACATACCATTCTCTTGAACCCTACCTCTAAACCAGTAAAAGAAAAACTTTGACGAATGAAACCTGATGGTGCATTAAAAATAGTTAGACGCAGGTTTTATTCGCGTATGCAATTACCCAGAATGGGTAGCAAACATCGTCCCAGTCCCTAAAAAGGATGGACGAGTTCGCATGTGTGTCGACTTTAGGGACCTTAATAAAGCTAGCCCTAAAGACGATTTTCCTCTACCACATACTGATATATTGGTAGATAACACGGCTAAACATGCGATGTTATCCTTTATGGATGGATACGCAGGTTACAACCAAATTTTAATGGAAAAAGAAGACGAAGAAAAGACATCCTTTATTACCCCTTGGGGTACTTATTGCTACATAGTCATGCCATTTGGTTTAAAAAATGTAGGAGCTACGTACCAAAGAACGGCTACGACTCTTTTGCATTATATGATGCGTAAAGAAAGAGAAGTGTATGTGGATGATATGATCGTGAAGTCCAAATATAGAATGGGACATATAAAAGCTTTACGCAAATTTCTCACTCGCATAAAAGAATACAAAATGCGATTGAATCCACAAAAATGCGCCTTCAGTGTAACTTCTGGCAAATTACTCGGATACGTAATAAAGCACATGTGGCATCGAGATCGATCCCTCTAAAATAAAGACAATTGTTTACATGCCATCCCCTAAAACAGAAAAAGAAATAAGGGGATTCCTTGGCAAACTACAATACATTTGTCGATTTATCAACAAATAACTATGACTTGTGAGCCAATTTTAAAAAATTGAAAAAGAGGAAAAACATGAATGGGACGGTCAATGCCAAAAAGCCTTTGAGAAAATCAAAGATTATATCAAAAGTCCACCAATTTTAGCAACACCAATACTCAAACTACCTCTGAGGCTATACATTACAGTTACAGACACAACCACAGGTGCCATGTTAGCACAAGAGGTAGAAAAAGTCGAGCGTGCAATATATTACATAAGTAAAAAATTCATCCAATATGAAACAAAATATAGCACCTTGGAAAAGACAAGCCTAGCATTAGTGTGGGCAACCAAAAAATTACGACATTATATGTTACCACACACTACTCATGTGATTTCTCAACAAAATTCGATAAAGTATTTGTTTGAACAACCACCCATACAAGGAAGGATATCTATCTGGTTGGTGATGTTGGCAGAATTTGAGTTAAAATATATTCATGAAAAATCAATGAAAGGAGAAGTAATTTCGGACTTTCTGGCACAACATCCAATTCAAACAAGTCGTGCAGAAACTATTCATCTTCCGGATGAAGAGATTGTCATGACACAAGATGACAAATGGGTAATATACTTCGATGGTGCATCCAATCAAAAAGGATGTGGCGTAGGAGTGTTACTCATAATTCTAGAGGGAGCACATACTCCAATCTCTGTTAAACTAGACTTTGAGGTTACTAATAATGTTGTAGAATGTGAAGCGTGCATTATTGGATTAGAAGCAGCAACTAGCATAGGTGTGCAAAAATCAGAGGTATATGGAGACTCTAGTTTGATTATAAATCATATACTAAAAAAATGGAAACTAAAGAACTCAACAATGATATTATACCAATCACACCTAGAGCAACTCATCGAGCATTTTGAACATATTTATTTTAAATATCTCCCAAGGGATGACAATCAATTTGCCGATGCGCTAGCAAAATTAGCCTCTATGATCAACATTCCAGATCACTTAAATATGATGTCGTTATGCGTTGATAGAAGAGAAGAACCAGCGTATTGCAACGCAATAGAGGAAATAAATGACATCGAAGGAGAGAGTCCCTGGTATGATCATATCCTCCAATATATTACCCATGGCACATATCCCGAAAATACTTCATCGAAAGACCAACGAGCCTTACGAACACTTGTGGCCCAATATGGTCTATTAAATGGTCAATTATGCAAAAAAGGACCTAATGGTCAAAGTTTATTGTGTATAAACCAACCAGAAGCCACACGCCTTATAGAAAATACTCACAAAGGTGTTTGTGGACCTTACATGAATGGTAAAATGCTTTTAAAAATAATTTCACGATAAGGGTACTATTGCTCCACTATGGAACATGATTGCATACAATATGTTAAAAAAATGTACAGAGTGCCAAACGTTCGCTAATTTACAAACACCTTCCACCATCCAAACTATACAATCTCACTTCCCCTTGGCCTTTTTCAACTTGGAGGATTGACATAATTGGAAAAATCTCTCCAATACGAGCAGGAGGGCACGAGTACGTATTAGTAGCCATCGACTACTTCACTAAGTGGATTGAGGCTGCTTCTTACGTGAATATCAACATGTCGCAAAGTTTCTCGAACGAAACATATTTTGTAGATATGGAGTTCCACATGAACTTATTAGTGATCAGGGATCTCAATTCAAATTTGAATTCCAGACACTGTTAACTCATTATAAAGTAAAATATCATCACTCATCCCTATACATACCTCAAATGAATGGAGCTGTAGAGTCGGCAAATAAAAATATAACAATCATCATTAAGAAAATGGCAGAAAATTATAAAGATTGGCCGAATAAACTACACTCTGCATTATGGGGTTATAGAACGTCTATACGAACATCAATAGGAGTAACTCCATACTCCTTAGTTTTTGGAATGGACGTAGTTCAACTAGTCGAACTAGAAATACCATCCATACGCATCGTACTTTAAAGTAAGCTACCGGAACCTGAATGGGTAAGTGCGAGGTATGAAGGGCTTTTATTCCTCGATGAACGACGATTAAGAGTTTTGCATCATGTACAAGTCTACCAAAGGCGCATTGCGCGTCTTTTCAATAAAAAAAGTCAAAACCAGAAATATAAAAGAAGGCGACTTTGTACTAAAGGAGGTTAGGGGTCCACCAACTGATCCAAGAGGGAAATTCAAAACTAATTGGATAGGTACCTACCGCGTAATTGAAATCCTATCAGGAGGAGCTGCCAGATTAATGGATATCGGAGGAGATGAAATTCGCCAATTAATAAACATTGATCGACTTAAGAAATATTACATATGAAATCCTGATAAACTTGTTGAATCATACAACCAATTTTAATTAGCATTCAATAACACGGTAAAAAAACATAACACTTGGGGGTGGTAATTTAGAAATAATAAACCGTTCTAAGTGTTCAATAACACGGTAAAAAACATAACACTGGGGGGGGGTAATAATACAGAATTTTTTTAAAAATTTCTCGAGACATTCGTAGCACAGGTGTCGCGCGCAATTGGAAGAGTTACGCTCGGATGTCACGCGCAACAAATTTCGTTGCGCGCGCCACCTGATGACAAACTACGAACCGGAATTTTTATGTTTGAGTGAAGTTGCTACTTCTACTTGCGGCAAAAAGAGGGTGTTTCTTAAAAATAACATATACTCGGAAAATAAAATTAAACTTTGATTTAATTCTTTTAAATATGGTTTGGTTAATTTTTCATTTAATTTCTACCTAAGAATTTAAAGAAAAAAAAATCCATAAAAAAAACATTAGAACTACGCAAAGACCTGATTTCGTAATGCGAATACGTAGGCAATCTTTATGATTCGGTCATATCAAAATATAAAAATATAAAGCTCATTTTAATTCATTTAAATTTTAAAAGAGAGACATTGTTGAACTAAATTGTAAAGGAAAAAAAAACATATTAGTGATTACACTTTATTCAATTTAAAACTAATGGCGAAACTGTGTAACACTCTAAGGTTTTACTATGGCCTCAATTATCACAAACAATGGAGGAGTAGTTTCCATCGTAGTATTTTCAGAAACCTTGGAGCTCTCCCCTACCCTCTTCTTCTTCACCCAAACATTGTTTTTTAGTTTAGGGATTGGGGCCTTTGCAACATGTTTTCCTTTCCCTTTGACTATTGGAGCTTTCTTGCGAGTATTTGGTGAAGGTTCATTGATCTTTACACCTTGTTGCACGGGTTTGGAGGGAGCTTTCCTTTTTGTTTCCTTCGAATGAGCCTTAGGGGATGAGAAGTCTAATATTCTTCTCACTCCTTTGTTTTGGCCACTAGGAGGAGTAGTAGTGGTTGAATATATCAAAGGCTTAGGTGGATTACGAGTGGTGGCGGTTTGAAGTTGAGATCGAGCCTTATTTAATTCGCCCTTTTCCGCCGCATTCATCTAATCTTTGTAAAAGGAAGATAGTGCAATACTCGCAGTATCTAGGAATAGTTGACCAATACTCCATCCAATGAAAATTTCACTCGGGTTTAAAAGTCACATCTTTAGGGGCATCACAATCTTGCGGGGAAATAATTTGTTTCATCCCGTATTGTCTCATACCCTACAAGGAAAAATATAAGTAGTACTAGACAGGCCTAAAAGCCTAATGTAAGAGCAATTGAGACTATTCCCGATCATACTATTTATGTTCCACCAAGGAATCACAAAACGTATGTTAGGAACCCCATGACAGAAAAACGACGTCCATTCCTCTTCATTCTTATGCATATAAAGGATTCGACGTCCAGGGAATGTCCTTACTCCATTAGCCTCAAGGTTTTGTGGCTGATCAACAATTCACAAACGCTCCATGAGCCAAATCTACAAAAAAATAAATAAATCAGTTTGCAATTTTTACACAAGCAGGTGGCGCGCGCATCAAAATCAGTTGCGCTGGTCATGCCAACGCAACTTTGTAACTTGTGCTGATAAACGACGAAAAAAAAAACGTACGTGTAATAGGAGTGGACTTCCTGTGAAATCGTTTTCGCTAGGGTCTCCTCTAAGGCGATTCAAACATAGAACGGTTTCCGCCAAAGCCAAAGGAGCGGGTGAATGACATCCCTCTATTTTCTCTACTATGGACTCCATGGAATAATCTCCATATTCTTTGCTTGTCCTAAGTAAACAATTAACAACAAGACAATAACACAAAGCACAAATTTTAAAGCGTTGTTTAGTCATGTTGTCACGATGGGCGACAAAATGTTCAATAAATTGAATCAAGTTCACGCCTTCTTCAGTTCCAATGTTGGTCATATCATTGTCTTACAAGCAAAAAAATCTTTATAATATAGGTTTGGGATCCGACAAGGTAGGCAAATAAGTCACAGGGAGAGTATTTGTAGGGAAACCTAGCAAGGCCTCAAACACACTTGGTTGGGGGACAATTTCGTCCCCTTTAAACAAGAAAAGATGGTGGTTAGAGTCTCAATGGTTGACTGCGGCATGAAGAAAATCAAAGTTAACCACTAGTTGCATATAATTCAATAGAGGGTCTAGGTGGTAAATTTTGAAAGCTAGTTTGTCCTCGGTTAAAAGGGAAGTGACCCGACGCTTCAAATGCTGTTCAAAGGTCTTCACCATTGTTAAAAAAAAAAACAAAAAAAAGAGAATTTAGAGAGATTAATTCTTTGTAGTTTCTTATATTACTAAGCGAATGAATGCGAGATGATCAAAAGCCTACACAAATCCACATTCGACTTAATGGAAAGTTCACCAATAGGTGGCGCGCGCAACTCGACATCCGCGTAATGCACATGCGCGCAACAGCCGCGCGCAACTCACGCAGTTGTGCGCGTCTCCCTTGACGCGGCATGTGAGTTGGATTTATTTCCATATTTTGGCTCACATAATGACGAAATTCCCCCGAAATCTTAAGACGAATCATACGCTTGCATTTTAACCCTTTGTGTCCCTTTTCTTGCCTACTTTCTTATTTTCTTTTTATTTTCTTTTATTTACCTACATTCTTATTTTCTTTTTTTTTATTATTATTTTTTTTTATTGTTATCCTGCTGTAGACAACCATTTGTGTCTCCCCAAAACCAAACCCGATGATAAGTACCTTTCACATCAAATCATAATCGAATGAAGTGAAAGGGTGGAAAGTCTAGTGTTGTGGATAGTTTTTATTTTTTTTCTTTCTCTCTGTTTTTTGAAAATCTATTTTAAGAAAATATTTAATCCAGTTTGGTTTGGTCCATGGAAAGGGTCCAATAATGGTGTAGTTGGATGGGGCCTGGAAAGAGCTTTCCAACGATATATTATAAGACCAGTCGTCATTGAATGTAAGGTCGCCAACCAGTTGGTTGGCCGGATCCTAATAGACACGGGTTTAATTGGCTTTGGCGGAGGAGTCGTGCACCTAGTCGGACAATTTGATATACCCAACCGGCGTGGGGAGAAGGAAAAAGGCGGCACATGGTCGTCCGGTTCCTGATGATTAAAGAGATGACCGCCTACAATATTATTCTTGACCGACCCACTAAGAACGAGTGTAAGGCCATCATCATCCCAGCTCTCATGCTTCTCAAGTATGAAAAGGATGATGACTCTATTGGCTCCCTCAACGGGAATTAGAAGACGACAAGGGAGTGTTATCTCTTAGACGTCAAGCCGACTACTGTTGCAGCCGATCAGCTGAAGGAGCCAATAGACCTTTGCGACGTCAAGGACCCTGATTCGCACCCTCCAGCCGCAAAGAAAAGAAAAACTCAACAACTGGTGGAGGTGAAGAAAGAGAAGAAATAGCAATCACTGAGCGGGGAAAGGTCAGATGATCTCCATCCCTGATATGTCTATTTGATATAGTATTATACCCCCGTCCCTTGGTCATAATTGGTAGTGTTTTTAGCTCTTTAGAGCCACTTTTATTACTAATTGGTGTTTTCTAGTGTTTTCGTAGTTTTGGTTGAGTTTTGTAGGTGTAGGGAATATTTCAAGGATTATCCCAAGCTTGAAAAACCCACTGTGATCATACACTAAAGTACGGTGGCGTCCAAAGGGAAAGAAGCTAGAGCAAAAGAGTCACCAACAAGTTTAATGAAATTGTAAACCGTTCACAGGGTGAAGGTTACACCCCTTAACGATCCAGGAGATTGTCAACTCCAATAGGTCTGGAACCATGATTGGTAGTTTAGGGATGAAGGTACAAATCCAACCTAAAAGAGATTGAACCTGCCCTAATAATAGGCCTCTACTTTATTCTGATTGTATTCATGTGCGCTTTCTGACTAACATGCAATAATTAGGATTAACCTAAACCTGTTTAATATATGTTGGTTGAATATTAATGCACAAATAATTCTATTATTGGTGATCACTTGAATTATAATAAAATTAACCCTAACCAAGATTATTAATTATCTTATTAAGCATGATTACAAGTACAAATTCCCTTTAAACATGTAGAAAGGGTGTGATCAAGCAATAATAATAAATAAGCATCAAGCAACATAATAAATAATCACAACAATTATTATAACAATAATAAAAATAATCATAATAATATTATAATCAATAATCATCATCATCATGTTAAATCATAATAGCAAGATCCTAGGCATGATACTAACAAGATTAATAACAAACCCTAGCATGTCACTAAGCAATAAAAATCAAAGCTTTAACCCTAACATGATACTAACATGAATATTAGGAAAGAAATAGGAAGCATCGCAGGAATCATAATAAGCATATTTGATATTACAACCTTTTCCCTAAACATAATACTAGAAATTATTGTTTTCGTACAAAATATCAACCATCCTAACATAATACTAGGAATCATAATAACAACCTAGACATGATTTCTATATCATAATATCATTGCAAACAATTAAAGCACTTACTTGGATGCCTCATATCTCTTTCTAATAACAAAATACACACGTTAGTAACTTCAAGAAAAATAATAAACAAACAATTAAATTAAATAATTGAAATAGAGATTTGGGACCAAACCCTCATAAATTAAAACCTTTCACGTCTAGGGCGAAGGCAACTTCAAACTTGGCTAGGTGTGTCTAGTGCTAATGTATGAGGGATTGTGTTTGTAAAAGGCTAGGATAGAAAGAGAGAGAGAATCAAGAAATTCTTGATGAGAGTTGGTGAGAAGAAAGAATTAGAAAGAATAAGAATTGATGGAAATCGATGATTGTTGAGAATTGATGATTGAAAACAGAATTTTAAGAGGCTATTTATAGAGAAAATCAGTTAGATGGATAAAAAAAACAAATCAGAGTTTCAACGAGATTAAAACTCAATTAGCGCCAGATGCTTGACATTAGCGCCAGGCGCTGAAGGTTAGCGCCAGGCGCTATTGCTTGTCGTCAGGTGCTAATAATTAGTTTCACGCGTTTTTGTTTTTATCATATATTTTGATCCGGAAGTCTAAATAAGGCATACAATATGTTTTTGGAAAGCTCTTGAAGTCTAATTTCCAACCCAATTAGAATAAGATTAAAATATATTGTAGAAAAATAGATATGGCCGAAATAGTAGGACGGTGTCAGTTTTGGATAGAATTTTGTATCATATTCATATCTTTTTCGTTATAGCTCGGAATTAATATTATATTATATCTTTGGAAAGATAATTTCAATACCTATCCAACCATGAAGCACGAAATTAATATCTGAATGTCTTTAAACATCTTTAAATTCGAATAGAATTAGGATTTAAGAAAAAGGAAACTTTTAAAAATGGAAAGTTTTTATTTAACTCAAATTCTTTGATCTTATCTTTTCAAAAAGGATAATTAAGATCTTTTAGAAACTTATAGAACCTTCTAATTAATCCTACTTAGTTTTGGAATAGGATTAGACCTTTGGACCCTCCACATGATCATTGGGTCGTAGGTAAAATCCGGTTCGGGCCCAGTTTAGTATTTTGGCCATAATTTCCTCATTATTCATCGGAATTGGGCTTATAATATATCGTTAGAAAGATATTTTCAATCCCCATCCAACTACAACATTATTGGACCCATATCATGGAGCAAACTAAATTATAATGCATGTTTTTCAAAAATAGGGTAAGAAAAGAAATAATTTTAAAAATAGAAAGAAGAGTTATTTTAATAAAAACATCCTCATCACTAGACTTTTCACACTTTCAATTTGTTCGATAATTAAATGAAATGAAAGGTATTCATCATGGTTTTGGTTTTGGGGAGGCACAAATGGGTGTCTACAGTAGAAAATCGCACCTTTGGAGCATTTTCCCAGGATTTTGTGGAACGACTACGAGCATTGGAGGGCACGACCACTTGCATTGGACACCGAGTATTCGAGAACCAAAGTGGAGATTTGAATTGGGCCAAGAATGAGGCCCAATCCCAAGTCCAGCCTATAGCCGGGCCCGATCGGGCAATCCTTAGCTCGATCGGGCGGCTACCCAGAACAAAGGGTCGAAGAAAAAGGCAGGCCCGATCGGTCGCGCGTTTCTGAGGAGAATTGTTCGGAGGTTTACTTAGTTTTATTAAGGATTAAATAAGAGTTTTGTGTAAATACTTTTTAGAGATTTTTAGTTTAAGACTTCTCTTTTTAGACTTTCTCTCTCTTCTTAGCTTTTTTTCCCTCTCCCTACAACCCTATACTTTGTTCTTGGTTTAACCCTTTGTTTACATTAACTTTGGTAACGATTTCTTCTAGATTAATTTCAATATTTCTATTTCTTTTATTCATCATGTTCTCTTTAATTGCTTTGTTAAGTTTAGATTTAATTTTGCGTGAGTAGTTTTCTTTCTAGGGTTTATAGGGATCCATAAATAATATGAAGGGTTAATTTATTGTTGTTGATTATCAATGCTTGATTAATTTCCTATTGATTGATTTAATGCTATGCAAATAGACATGCGCATGTCTCTTATGTATGAGTTTAGCAATATTAATTCGAGATTCGAGAGATGAGAATTGATATTTAGGTTTTGTTTCAATAGATAGGTTAATTTATAAATGGTTAAGTCGAGATTCGAAAGATGAGATTTAATACCAGTAGATTAATTTTGTGATTGTAATACGTAGCGATAACCCTTTATGATCTGGTTAATTGATGCATTGATGATTGATTATTATGTTTTACCCTAGAGTATTAATTATTGGTGATCCTATGCCCTAGGTCTTTAATTCACTCTTACTTTTATTCCTTCCCACTTTTACTCTTAGTAGTTTAGTCTCCTTTTATAATAACAAATTGGTTACTTGATAATCTAGATTATTTTTATTAATTAGGAATAAATTGACTTATTTCCCTGTGGTGCGACCCTTCTTCCCTATCTGCATAGTTAGTGGATTTAGGTATTATTTTTGATAGGGTGATTATGACTTTAGCGTGTCAAAATTTTGCGCCGTTGCCAGGGAAACAATTTTATTTATATTTATGATTATTTTTTGTAGTCTAGGTTATTTCTTCTTGTCTTAGAGAACGTTAGTTATTTAAGGCAAGTCTCATATTTGCTTTTTAGTTCTTTATTTATGCCTAGGTGTTCCAGATCAGGTTATATCCCATTCGATCATGTGATCGAACGCTCTTTTCATAGACAAAAGAATCTTTACAGGCAATCCTGGCGGGTTCTGGGGATAACAATAATCGCAGAGACCCTCCAACTGATTCTAGTGACTCAGAAATTCCTTCGGATTCAAAATCAGAGATGACGTTACCTAAGAAGCTCAGCAATTATTCGCAGCCATCCCTGATAGATTTTCCACACCTTACTCCCACTCAGAAGTTCCTTTGGATTCAAAATCAGAGATGAAGTTACCTAAGAAGCTCAGCAATTATTCGCAGCCGTCCCTGACAGATTTTCCACACCTTACTCCCACTCTGGCTCTTGATGGAGTGCAACTTGAGATTAAACCCTAATTTATCACGATGATAGAAAGGAAGCAATTCAGTGGAGCTAAGAGTGAAGACCCAAATCTTCATATTGCAGACTACTATCAATCCTGTAATACCATTAGGCAAGATGGGGTCACACAAGACCAAATCAGGGAGATTCTCTTTCCTTTCTCTTTCTGTGGAAAAGCTAAATTATGGTATAATGGATTGAATAGAACTGCACTTGGTATAACTAACTGGGAGAATCTTGTTTTAAATTTCTATAATAAATAATTTCCTGCAGAGAGGACAACTTTGCTAAGAAGCGCAATTCGAAACTTTGCCCAAGAGCAAGATGAAACTTTATATGAGTCTTGGGAAAGATTCAAGGATCTGCAGAGGGAGTGTCCCCACCATAATTTAGCGTAGTGGCTATTGATCCAAGCCTTTTATAATGGGCTTGGAAATTCATCTAGAACGATATTAGATTCTGTAGCTAGTGAAAGGTTTCTGAACGTTGATGTTGATGATGCAGGTCAAGTTATCGAAGATATGGCAATCCAAAATTCCCAATATGGGAATCCTAGAGGCTTTGCTAACAAAGGGAAACATAGTGTCGACTCTGTATCCTTTTTGCAAGCTCAAATAACGTCTATTTGTTAGAAATTAGATAATCTTAGTACTGCAAATATAGCTAATGTTTCTGCAATTAATAATAATTCTAATGAGGCTTTCTGTGAAAATTGTGGAATTATAGGTCATTGGGAACAATATTGCATGAGTTCCGTGGAGCAAGTCAATGCCTTTCAAGCTTATAGGCAGAATGACCCCATACTCCAACACCTATAATCTTGGGTTCTGGAATCATCCATATCTTTCTTACCAGAGCACCAATGTTCAGAATCTGCCACCTCCACAACAATTACAGGTGTCACAACAACCACAGCAGAAATATTACCATCCTAATGCTGGCCAGAATAACCAACTACAACAACCCTCCTCATCTTCCTATCCTACTTTTGCAAAAATTAGAGCGATGCTGGCTAGTATGCAAAAGCATATGGAGAGTAGAGATGCTCAAATTGATTCGATCATAGCACATAATAAAATTGTAGACAATCAAATTGGGAAGATTTTCTTTAGTTTACAAGCATGTCAATAGGGAGCCCTACTAGCGCAGCCAACCAGGCCTACGGATTAAGCTTTTGCAATTACTCTAAGGAGTGGTTCACACTATGATGAACCTCTTATGCCCAGAGATGATGAACATGTTTTAATGAATAATGCTAATCTTGATTCCATTAAACCTAACAATGTTTCTAATAGCCCTACAGGGCTAAAGAGTAATACTAATATTTCTGATAATACATTGCAGGGTACAACTCCAGGGAAAGTAGCAGCTCCAGATGAGAGCAGTAATGTTCCAAAGCCGGTTATCAAACTTCCATTCCCTAATCGTCATTAAAAAACAAATTTGGATAAGCAGTTTGGTAAGTTTCTGGAGATGGTTAAAGAATTGAAGGTAACTGTTCCATTTACAGAACTAATTAAACAAATTCCTGCATATGCTAAATTCATGAAGGAAATATTGACTAGGAAAATATCTATTAGTGAGGTAGAGACAGTCGCTTTTACCGCAGAATGTAGTGCCGTACCACAAAATGAATCTCCACATAAACTGAAAGAACCTGGTAGTTTTTCTATCCCTTTTCATATTGGCAATGTAATGATTGATAATGCATTATGTGATTTGAGTGCTAACATTAGCGTCATGCCATTGTTTGTGTGTTCCAAGCTAAATATGGGTAAATTGAAAACTACTAATATTACTTTACAAATGGCCGAATGTACTTTTAAATACCCCTTAGGTGTTTTCGAGAATTTTCCTGTTAGAGTAGGTAAATTTTATATACCTATTAATTTTGTTGTTCTTGATATGGCTTAGGATTTGCAAACTCCAATTATTTTGGGTAGACCATTCCTTAACACTACAGGAGCAATTATAGTTGTGAAATGTGGCAAACTGACACTATTAGTAGGGGATGATAAAATTACTTTAAATTTGAATAATACCCCTAAAAGCCCCATGACAGAGGAGAAGTGTTTTAATGTTAATGTGGTTGATAATTGTTCTAATAAGCCCCAACTCTTGTAAAAGATCCCCTAGAGGCAGGTCTTGAGTTGCATCTTCTACAAATTAAATAGAAAAATGGAATAACGAAGTTGATGCAATAGAAATATCCCTTTACTGCGTGGGTCTCGGCTTTGAAGATGAGATGGTGCAAACAAACAAGCAAGCTGCGGAAACTGAGCCTATTGTGAGTGTTCCACCAGATCGAGTTGCAATTGCTCAATCCAGTGACAACTTGAGGCAACTATTGGTCAAAAAGGGGTCTCTTGTGAGTAGTAGCAAAGAACCACCAGTTCACGCCAAGGAGGATCCACCCGATAAGGTGAATTAGCTCCCCACAAGGTAAGTCAGAAAGCCGCGTCGTGGTTTAAACACTACTTGACCGGGTGAGAAACCACCTGACCAGGCGGTAGACCAAGGGTCCTAACTTCTAATCTTATGGAAAAAGGGTCGTGCGGGCCCTAGATAAACCAACACTTTGCGAGAAGCAACCATATTTATTGCTTTCTAGACTAGTTTTTCCCTCTTTTTATTTTAGTTTTTTAAAGAGAGGTGAGGAGAGTGTAATTTTACCTTTTCAAAGTATTTTGTACAGGTTTTGAATCAATAAGTAAGGATATTTACAGAGAAAAACATTAAAATATAGAGTGTTCCGAGCTGGGTAGGGGCCCGATCAGGCGATTCCTATCCAATCGAGCACGCAAGTGATGAATGAAATTGAAGGAAAATTCGCCCGATCAGGCGGATGCACCCGATCGGGCGCAAAATCAGAGAAATTGAGTAACCTAAAAAGATATCCCGGGCGAGGTGATCAAGCAATTTTCGATCTCCTCTCCCGTCCAATCTGGCAAAGCTCACCCGATCGGGCACGTTGCTAGCAAATAAAAAATCTAAAGCTTGCGCCCGATCGGGCGCACCTTTTTACCTGGAGATACTTAACTCTTTTCCCTCTTTTTCTTTTCACTTTCTTCCTTATTTCTCCTTTTTCAATCACTCTTTCTCCCTCTAAACTCCATTAAAAATCTACACAAGATCTTCTCAAATTCTCCCATCAAAACTCAAATTTTTTCTTATCTTCTCACTAGTATTCTTCATCTTCTCACTTTCCTATACAATCCACATATAATTTTCACTAGTTTTTCTCAATTTTTTAGGAAACCCTAAGAGAGAGCAAGCTTCAACTTGTCAAGAAATCAACTTAAATGGCATTCAAGAGATCAAGGAGACAAAGGGATGAGTCATCAAGGCAACAACCAACACCCACAATCGACCCGGAGCTCCGAATTCCAGGATGGAGCGAGGCGGTGGTCATAAGCTTGGAGAAAAAGACTAGTGTAGACATCTACTTTTGGCTTCCTGTCCCGAAAGGAAGTACAATGACGATAAATAAAACCATCTTCGTGTTGGATCAAAGTGAAGAATACTTATGGAGAACTGGTTAAGCCACAAAACACAAAAGACTAGCCAAATTAAAGATAAAAACCAAAACAAAGGTCATAATTAACTAAACCAATAATGACGGATTTAGGAGCGCCTAGGTTAAATCTTACTGCTGCCGCAGAAAAAGCTGCGGACATCTCAAACAGTCGTGCTAGGCTGTTGCGCGTAACTAATTCAGTTGCGCGCGACACCTTATGCAACCTCTAGAGTTGTACTGCGGAAGATTCAGAATAATACGGAAAATATAAAATCAGATCTTACCAAAAAGCCGCGAGAAAGACAATTAGTTGCGCTGCCCATTGCAGCGCAACCTAATCACTTGCGTTGGGATGCCACGTGCAACTCATCTTGTTGCGCGCGACACCTGCTGCAGAAGAATGCTTGTAACCCTAAACCTAATCATTCCCTATAAAAAAGAGCTTAAACCGAGGCTTAAACAAACAGAAAATAACCTAAAACTCTTGCAAAATACTTGTGAACTTGTGCAACCTAGCCCCTCTTGTCCCAAACACTCACCCCTTTTGATATTTTGTTACTACGGTGGAGGTTCCCCAACAAGAAGGAGTCCATAAGTATTCTAAATGGAGATCTAGCAAAGATAAGTGGTTAATTCCCGAGCACTTAGTTAAATCCCATTTATTTTCTTGTTTAAAGGAACCTTAATTAATTAATTAATTAGTTTTTTTGATCACCTTTAAAATAATTAATTAATCAATTCCACATAGTGTCTCGCGTTAAATAAAGATTTAAATTGAATTAAATAATTGTTGGTTGATCACTTAAGCAAAGGCGAATATTGTTTATTTTCTTGCCCTTTTCACGAATTTGATTAAATAAAAATAACGACATTACGATGTAATTCCTTTGTTAATTAATATGTGTAAATAAAATCAACTAACATAGTTTTAGGTATTGCGTTGCATATATTGTTTGGTGATGAAATTGTAAAAAAGGAAGAGCTAGTAGAGGCCATACTAGGGCTAGGATAACGTTATTTTAGTACTCTCACTCCCGAACTCATTTATGGTTTATAGACCAATTTGGGCATGGGTAAACTTATGATTCGTGCTAATTATTCCATGAACTCCACATGGAAGAAAGGCATGAAAGAGGTTTATGAGTTTTTCATAAAACTCATTGGCGACTCCCTACTTGTTTCTTACAAAAAAGCGTAATGATAGAATCAATTCTAATCAAGGTCCCCAGACAGTTAGGAATTCAAATCCTACTACACCGTAACAAGTGTAAAGTCCTAGGCTTTTAAGTGGCCATGGGCATTTAAGAAGAGGACCCTTTACGATGGGAACCCCCTCCTTACAGTGGTGACTCAACTGGGGACTTAGAGGTTACATGATTAATTCGTAGTTATGATCCAAGGTTTCCAACACTAGGTTGCCTATGGGTTGTAACGAGAATTAACTTGGATAATCTCTAGTTAGAGAGCGAGACTTGAACGCATAATATCTTCCTTTTGCACAAAAGTAAAAACCAATCAAGCAACATTGCATCATGAATAAGCATATCACACTTAAACCATTGGGGATTGGCTCATTGACTAGGGGTCGCCAAGACTAGGCTTCTATTCCGAAACCAATAACAATCATCCCACCCATATCGCCAACAAAATGTTGGGAGGGCGATGTCATGAGTCAACACATCGAGTGATTGATTTGTGTGTTGTTTCTTAAGATATGGTACCTTTGGACACCCAAACCTTTTTTACCTTAGAACGGTATTACGTGAATCTTGACTTGTGGCATGCTTATGTGATTATGTGACTATATGCAACGTGTTAGGATAGTCTTATTTTTCTCTTTTTAGTTTGGTCTAGCTTCCCAATTACGAAGTTGTCTCTTCGTAATTTAGCTTCATATTCAATGAATAGCATAAAAAAATCAAATAAAAAAAAAATCGAATAAAAAAAAACGATGACAAAAAAAACGCTCGAATTAAAAAAAATTTCTACGAGGAGGTGGCACGCACAACTCAGTGAGTTGCACGACCCCTCCCAACGCAAGTGATTCCGTTGCGCGCAAAAACCGCGTGCAACTAAGTAACTTAGGCGCGCCCACTGGACGAGTCAATTTTGATTTCTCAAAAAAAAATTGACTCGTCCGAACAATATCTTCATTAAAGAATTGTTAAGGGTGATATTATCTGTTCGTTTGAATATATTTTGCGTCTTTTTTTTTCCTTTTTAAACAAGTGTATCGATTTACTTATCCTTTCGTACTCCTTCAGGGCCGGTTTCCAAGCTTGGGAAAGAGGACCCCCGGGCACTCGCAATCTACGTTTAACACCCAATGATCAACCCCTTTCAAACCACTTTTCTTTGACAACTAATCCTAGTCCAACAACAATGCCAACCATCGAAAAACTTCAACAAGAGATTCTTCGTTTGAGAGAGGAAAAGGCTCAAGAGGCCGAGGAGAGAAGAATTAAGAAAATGGAGAAGGTTGAAAAGAAAATTGTTGAAACTTTAGCCTTGTAAGAAAATATGGAACAATTATGCATCAAAGAAAAGTCGTTGGAGAAGCTAGTTCTTCGTTTATAATGGGGAACAAGTACTTTGACACAGAAAAGTTTGCTCCTCCTCCAGCACTTGCATTACCGGAAAAGTTTGTAGCTACGGACTTGCCAATATTTAAGGTGAACAATAATCCACAAAATCATTTAATGTGTTTTACTGGCACTATGGCATTAAAGGAAGTTGATCCTAAGCTTTATGCTTTGACTTTCCCTTTATCTCTAGACCCAACCGCAAGAGAGTGGTACTATGGGATAGATCAAAAATTCAAGGCAACATGGGAAGATGTATATTCGGCTTTTATTACCCAATATGAGAGTAACATAGAGTTTAAGTCAACTTTAAGTGAACTCGAGATGCTTAAGCAAGGGGACGATGAAGGTTTCCTTGCTTTCTATGGTAGATGGCGAGAAAAGGCGGCCCACCTTGCCCAAAGGCCACCTGAACTCGAGTTAGTACAAAAGTTCATTGACAACTGTCATGAAAAGTACAACAAACATCTATGTTACCTTGGTTTAGACATTTTTCAAATGGTCTATTATGTGGCTAGTAGGATTGAAGATGATCTTGCTACAGAAAAAGCAAACAAACCTCATCATCATCATCAACCTAAGAATAACTACAAGAAGGGGAATGATAATTCATCATCCTTTATTGACGTATTTGCGATTTCCACGCAATACAATAACACAAATCGATATGATGATCCTAGAAAAAGATGGACTAAAGAAAAAAAAATTACTCCATTTCCTGTAAGCTATAATGACTTGTTAGAGAAATTAAATGAAAAAGGCTTACTTGCGCCAACAGGGCCAACACCACCCACTCCACTAGAAAGAAGATTTTCTTAATGGGATGACAATGCTTATTGTGCTTATTATAGAGGCGTTGGACATGATATTGAACGTTGCTATGTCTTAAGGCACAAAATACAAGATTTAGTAGGCGATGGGAGAATTCCCACGCCTAAACCTAACAATAATGTATCCCCCTTAGGGGTGTTTCACATAAATGAGGACTATATGGGAAGTGATATGTTCAATCCTTTGGACTACATACACCTATAGGAGAACCTCTACCCACAATACTCATAGGGGCAACTAATGAAGTATGTGGACTATGGGACGACGACTTTCAAGATTTATATGTCTCTAAGTATGCCGCCGTCCCACTTCCATCTTGTTTACGAAATGAAACAAATGAAGCGCTTGATTGGGATCATTTCTTGGGGAAATCGCAAGATTTATCGAATCTCTCCTTGGATGAACAATGACATCAAGCATAACTCATGGAACATCTTGAAATGGAGGCACATCTAAAGCCTCTAGAAGAAAGTTGGTTTATGAGTCCTACAACTAACCCAAACGAGATAGATCATTAAGCTCGTTCTTGTCGAGTCTACCAAGCACCACCGCCAAATGGATCTTCGACCACACAAAATCAAACTCAAGGTCAAGTACAAAATCCAATACCACGTCCAATTGAGGTGGAAGATCCATTGGTCAAACAACTTTGCCAATCCAAGGCGAATGTTAGAATTTGGTAACTCCTAAGTACTTCTAAAGAACATAGGAATTCTCTTATGAACGCTCTAAGACCTTTGTCTGTAAGCACAGACACAACCCCTCAGGATCTCGTTAGCTTGCTTACTAGCGAGAAATACGACAAATCAATCATTTTCACTAATGATGATTTGCCTTCAAAAGATACTACCCACAACAATGCATTATATTTAACTATGGGATGCAAGGGATACAATATCCCTCTAACTTTAGTAGACAATGGGTTAGCTATAAACGTATGCCCATTACGAACAGCAAAATACTTAGGCCTAAATCCAGAAAAAGATTTTCAATCAACAACACAAAGAATTAGGGCCTATGACAATTCGAGAAGATCGGTGTGTGGAACTTTTAAGCTACCAATTACCACATGTCCAATTCAAAAGATGGTTGAATTCCATGTTATGGACATAAAACCTACATTCTACCTTTTACATGGACGTTGGATACATGAGCTTGGTGCAATACCATCCTCACTTCATCAAATGATTAGTTTGAACTATCAAGGGCTTCCTATGACTATAAATGCTTCTCCACTCAAAATAGCAATAAATGATCAATCACTCTTAGAAATAAACCATGATAATGATGAAGAGGACATGCGGGGATTCGCCGCGGAGCGAATCTTCACAATTGAAATGGAAGTAGACTTTAAACTTGATCCATATTCCACTTGGATAGTAAACAACATCTTACTCAAGAGTAATTACTTTCCTGGGATGCCTTTGGGAATAGGAATGAAGAAATCTCTCTTACTTCCTATCACAAAGAAAATCTTCTCCTTTGGATTGGGATATAAACCGACCAAAGAAGAATTGGAGTCTCACGATGCGAAAAACAAAGCACGAAGAGACAATAATAAGAAAGGGATAATCACTTTACTCCCATCCTACCAACAAACCCTTAATGGACAATTTATTAGGGAGGGAGAAGATTACCCATGCTACAACTTTCCAGATGCCTTAGTTCTGGAAGGAATCAAGAAGCCTGGATTTGAAATATTTCATGATTGCTACTTCTTGGATGACGATCTTAGTATTGTTAAATCAAAATACCCAACTCCACGGTGCTATGGTGGGCAAGCATTTAACTTGCTATTTGGACTAGAGCAAAATCATGTCGCTACAATCACCAATCAAAACGCCATTCAAGATGAAGATTTTGACCCAACCTCGTTGATCACCCCTTCAAATGAATCTTTTGAGCATGGATGGAGGAAAACTTTTAAATGGACCAATCACAAAGGCGATAAGCTGAAAATCGTAACAGGCAAAGGGAAGATGTTTGAAGAATCGGACGATGAAGCTATTATAGACTCTAGGGAAGCTAAAAATCTAGGCCTTGTGGCCATTACAGTGTCTTTATTTTCTAGTTCTAAGGACGAAGATCCCAAACAGGATTCTTCTCTTGATGTACTCTGTTTTGATTTTAATAATATGAACTCTATTTCCGAGTATATGCCTTCTCTTGAATCTTTCGAATGTTATAAAAATCAATCTTATGAAGATGATAACATTAATAAATTGGTTGAACTAATGGATGAACGAGAACAAAAGAACCCTGTCGTTGAAGAAACTGAAATAGTTAATATAGGAACTAAAGAAAGTAAAAGAGAAGTCAAAATTGGCTTAACTCTAAATCCGAAAGAGCAATGACCCTCATATCGACGCTTAAAGAATTCGAAGACGTGTTTGCTTGGTCTACAAGGACATGCTTGGAATAGATAGGGAAATCCCGGAACATACCATTCTCTTGAACCCTACCTCTAAACCAGTAAAAGAAAAACTTTGACGAATGAAACTTGATGGTGCATTATAAATAAAAGAAGAAGTACAAAAACAGTTAGACGCAGGTTTTATTCGCGTATGCAATTACCCAGAATGGGTAGCAAACATCGTCCCAGTCCCTAAAAAGGATGGACGAGTTCGCATGTGTGTCGACTTTAGGGACCTTAATAAAGCTAGCCCTAAAGACGATTTTCCACTACCACATATTGATATATTGGTAGATAACACGGCTGAACATGCGATGTTATCCTTTATGGATGGATACGCAAGTTACAACCAAATTTTAATGGAAAAAGAAGACGAAGAAAAGACATCCTTTATTACCCCTTGGGGTACTTATTGCTACATAGTTATGCCATTTGGTTTAAAAAATGTAGGAGCTACGTACCAAAGAACGGCTACGACTCTTTTGCATGATATGATGCGTAAAGAAAGAGAAGTGTATGTGGATAATATGATTGGAAGTCCAAATATAGAATGGGACATATAAAAGCTTTACGCAAATTTCTCATTCGCATAAAAGAATACAAAATGCGATTGAATCCACAAAAATGCGCCTTCGGAGTAACTTCTGCCAAATTACTCGGATACGTAATAAAGCACACGTGGCATCGAGATCGATCCCTCTAAAATAAAGAAAATTGTTTACATGCCATCCCCTAAAACAGAAATAGAAATTAGGGGATTCCTTGGCAAACTACAATACATTTGTCGATTTATCAACAAATAACTATGACTTGTGAGCCAGTATTTAAAAAATTGAAAAAAGAGGAGAAACATGAATGGGGCGGTCAATGCCAAAAAGCCTTTAAGAAAATCAAAGATTATATCAAAAGTCCACCAATTTTAGCAACACCAATACCCAAACTACCTCTGAGGCTATACATTACAGTTACAGACACAAACACAGGTGCCATGTTAGCACAAGAGGTAGAAAAAGTCGAGCGTGCAATATATTACTTAAGTAAAAAATTCATCCAATATGAAACAAAATATAGCACCATGGAAATGACAAGCCTAACATTAGTGTGGGCAACCAAAAAATTACGACATTATATGTTACCACACACTACTCATGTGATTTCTCAACAAAATTCGATAAAGTATTTGTTTAAACAACCACCCATACAAGGAAGGATATCTATCTGGTTGGTGATGTTGGCAGAATTTGAGTTAAAATATATTCCTGAAAAATCAATGAAAGGAGAAGTAATTTCGGACTTTCTGGCACAGCATCCAATTCAAACAAGTCGTGCAGAAACTATTCATCTTCCGGATGAAGAGATTCTCATGACACAAGATGACAAATGGGTAATATACTTCGATGGTGCATCCAATCAAAAAGGATGTGGCGTAGGAGTGTTACTCATAATTCTAGAGGGAGCACATACTCCAATCTCTGTTAAACTAGACTTTGAGGTTACTAATAATGTTGTAGAATGTGAAGCGTGCATTATTGGATTAGAAGCAGCAACTAGCATAGGTGTGCAAAAATCAGAGGTATATGGAGACTCCAGTTTGATTATAAATCATATACTAAAAAAATGAAAAATAAAGAACTCAACAATAATATTATACCAATCACACCTAGAGCAACTCATCGAGCATTTTGAACATATTGATTTTAAATATCTCCCAAGGGATGACAATCAATTTGCCGATGCGCTAGCAAAATTAGCCTCTATGATCAACATTCCAGATCACTTAAATATGATGCCATTATGCGTTGGTAGAAGAGAAGAACCAGCGTATTGCAACGCAGTAGAGGAAATAAATGACATCGAAGGAGAGAGTCCCTGGTATGATCATATCCTCCAATATATTACCCACGGCACATATCCAGAAAATACTTCATCGAAAGACCAACGAGCCTTACGAACACTTGTGGCCCAATATGGTCTATTAAATGGTGAATTATGCAAAAAAGGACCTAATGGTCAAAGTTTATTGTGTATAAACCAACCGGAAGCCACACACCTTATAGAAAATACTCACAAAGGTGTTTGTAGACCTTACATGAATGGTAAAATGCTTTTAAAAATAATTTCACTATAAGGGTACTATTGCTCCACTATAGAACATGATGGCATACAATATGTTAAAAAAATGTACAGAGTGCCAAACGTTCGCTAATTTACAATACCTTCCACCATCCAAACTATACAATCTCACTTCCCCTTGGCCTTTTTCAACTTGGAGGATTGACATAATTGGAAAAATCTCTCCAATAGGAGCAGGAGGGCACGAGTACGTATTAGTATCCATCGACTACTTCACTAAGTGGATTGAGGCTGCTTCTTACGTGAATATCAACATGTCGCAAAGTTTCTCGAACGAAACATATTTTGTAGATATGGAGTTCCACATGAACTTATTAGTGATCAGGGATCTCAATTCAAATTTGAATTCCAGACCCTGTTAACTCATTATAAAGTAAAATATCATCACTCATCCCTATAAATTCCTCAAATGAATGGAGCTGTAAAGTCGGCAAATAAAAATATAACAATCATCATTAAGAAAATGGCAGAAAATTATAAATATTGGCCGAATAAACTACACTCTGCATTATGGGGTTATAGAACGTCTATACAAACATTAATAGGAGTAACTCCATACTCCTTAGTTTTCGGAATGGACGTAGTTCAACCAGTCGAACTAGAAATACCATCCATACGCATCGTACTTTAAAGTAAGCTACCGGAAGCTTAATGGGTAAGAGCGAGGTATGAAGAGCTTTTATTCCTCGATGAACGAAGATTAAGAGTTTTGCATCATGTACAAATCTACAAAAGGCACATTGCGCGTCTTTTCAATAAAAAAAGTCAAAACCAGAAATATAAAAGAAGGCGACTTTGTACTAAAGGAGGTTAGGGGTCCACCAACTGATCCAAGAGGGAAATTCAAAACTAATTGGATAGGTACCTACCGCGTAATTGAAATCCTATCAGGAGGAGCCATCAGATTAATGGATATAGGAGGAGATGAAATTCGCCAATTAATAAACATTGATCGACTTAAGAAATATTACATATGAAATCCTGATAAACTTGTTCAATCATACAACCGATTTTAATTAGCATTCAATAACACGTTAAAAAACATAACACTTGGGGGTGGTAATTTAGAAATAATAAACCGTTCTAAGTGTTCAAATTTTTTCGAACATCACGAAAAAATCTTCACACTTGGGGGGGGGGGTAATAATACAGAATTTTTTAAAAAATTTCTAGAGACATTCGTAGCACAGGTTTCGCGCGCAATTGGAAGAGTTACGCGCGGATGTCACGCGCAACAAATTTCGTTGCGCGCGCCACCTGATGACAAACTACGAACCCGAATTTTTATGTTTGAGTGAAGTTTCTACTTCTACTTGCGGCAAAAAGAGGGTGTTTCTTAAAAATAACATATACTCGGAAAATAAAATTAAACTTTGATTTAATTCTTTTAAATATGGTTTGATTAATTTTTCATTTAATTTCTACCTAAGAATTTAAAGATAAAAAAATCCATAAAAAAAAAACATTAGAACTACGCAAAGACCTGATTTCGTAATGCGAATACGTAGGCAATCTTTATGATTCGGTCATATAGAAATATAAAAATATAAAGCTCATTTTAATTCATTCAAATTTTAAAAGAGAGACATTGTTGAACTAGATTGTAAAGGAAAAAAATACATATTAGTGATTGGGGCCTTTGCAACATGTTTTCCTTTCACAGACAATGGAGGAGTAGTTTCCATCGTAGTATTTTAAGAAACCTTGGTGCTCTCTCCTACACTCTTCTTCTTCACCCAAACATTGTTTTTTACTTTAGGGATTGGGGCCTTTGCAACATGTTTTCCTTTCCCTTTGACTATTGGAGCTTTCTTGCGAGTATTTGGTGAAGGTTCATTGATCTTTACACCTTGTTGCACGGGTTTGGAGGGAGCTTTCCTTTTTTGTTTCCTTCGAATGAGCCTTAGGGGATGAGAAGTCTAATTTTCTTCTCACTCCTTTGTTTTGGCCACTAGGAGGAGTAGTAGTGGTTGAATACATCAAAGGCTTAGGTGGATTACGAGTGGTGGCGGTTTGAAGTTGAGATCGAGCCTTGTTTAATTCGCCCTTTTCCGCCGCATTCATCTAAGCTTTGTAAAAGGAAGATAATGCAATACTCGCAGTATCTAGGAATAGTTGACCAATACTCCATCCAATGAAAATTTCACTCGGTTTTAAAAGTCACATCTTTAGGGGCATCACAATCTTGCGGGGAAATAATTTGTTTCATCCCGTATTTTCTCATACCCTACAAGGAAAAATATAAGTAGTACTAGATAGGCCTAAAAGCCTAATGTAAGAGCAATTGAGACTATTCCCGATCATACTATTTATGTTCCACCAAGGAATCACAAAACGTATGTTAGGAACCCCATGACAGAAAAACGACGTCCATTCCTCTTCATTCTTATGCTTATAAAGGATTCGACGTCCAGGGAATGTCCTTACTCCATTAGCCTCAAGGTTTTGTGGCTGGTTAACAATTCGCAAACGCTCCATGAGCCAAATCTACAAAAAAAAAAAAAAAAAAAAAAAAAAATCAGTTAGCAATTTTTACACAAGCAGGTGGCGCGCGCATCAAAATCAGTTGCGCTCGCCATCTACGCTGGTCATGCTAACGCAACTTTGTAACTTGTGCTGATAAACGACGAAAAAAAAAACCGTACGTGTAATAGGAGTGGACTTCCTGTGAAATCGTTTTCGTTAGGGTCTCCTCTAAGGCGATTCAAACATAGAACGGTTTCCGCCAAAGCCAAAGGAGCGGGTGAATGACATCCCTCTATTTTTTCTACTATGGACTCCACGGAATAATCTCCGTATTCTTTGCCTGTCCTAAGTAAACAATTAACAACAAGACAATAACACAAAGCATGAATTTAAAAGTGTTGTTTAGTCATGTTGTCACGATGGGCGACAAAATGTTCAATAAATTGAATCAAGTTCACGCCTTCTTCAGTTCCAATGTTGGTCATATCATTGTCGGACAAGCAAAAAAATCTTTATAATATAGGTTTGGGATCCGAAAAGGTAGGCGAATAAGTCACAGGGAGAGTATTTGTAGGGAAACCTAGCAAGGCCTCAAACTCACCGGGTTGGGGGGCAATTTCGTCCCCTTTAAACAAGAAAAGATGGTGGTTAGAGTCTCAATGGTTGACTGCGGCATGAAGAAAATCAAAGTTAACCACTAGTAGCATATAATTCAATAGAGGGTCTAGGTGGAAAATTTTGAAAGCTAGTTTGTCCTCGGTTAAAAGGGAAGTGACCCGACGCTTCAAATGCTGTTCAAAGGTCTTCACCATTGTTTGAAAAAAAAAAAAAAGAATTTAGAGAGATTAATTCTTTGTAGTTTCTTATATTACTAAGCGAATGAATGCGAGATGATCAAAAGCCTACACAAATCCACATTCGGCTTAATGGAAAGTTCACCAACAGGTGGCGCGCGCAACTCGACATCCGCGTAATGCACATCCGCGCGACAGCCGCGCGCAACTCACGCAGTTGTGCGCGTCTCCCCTGACGCGGCATGTGAGTTGGATTTATTCCCATATTTTGGCTCACATAATGACGGAATTTTCACGAAATCTTAAGACGAATCATACGCTTGCATTTTAACCCTTTGTGTCCCTTTTCTATCCTACTTTCTTATTTTCTTTTTATTTTCTTTTATTTACCTACATTCTTATTTTCTTTTTTTTTTATTATTTTTTTTATTATTTTCTTACTGTAGACAACCATTTGTGTCTCCCCAAAACCAAACCCGGTGATAAGTACCTTTCACATCGAATCATAATTGAATGAAGTGAAAGGGTGGAAAGTCTAGTGTTGTGGATAGTTTTTATTTCTTTTCTTTCTCTCTGTTTTTTGAAAATCTATTTTAAGAAAACAGTTAATCCAGTTTGGTTTGGTCCATGGAAAGGGTCCAATAATGGTGTAGTTGGATGGGGCCTGAAAAGAGCTTTCCAACGATATATTATAAGCCCAATTCCGATGAATATAGAGGAAGTTATGGCCAAATTACTAAACTAGGCCCGGTTTAATCTTTATGTGTGGCCCAATGATCTAGAGGAGTGCCTAATATTTATTTATCATTCCTAATGCAATTAGAATTGATTTTAGTCTTCTAGATTCTTCTAGAAGGTTCTTTTCATTCCTAATTCAATTAGCATTGATAAATTGACTTTGGTTGACTTTTTGGAGTTTTAATCAGAATAAAAGAGTATTTTTAAGGAAAATACAATTTTGCCCCTCCGTACGGCTAAATTTAATCAAAATTAAAAAAACGCATGAAACATATTATTAGCGCATGACGACAAGCATTAGCGCCTGGCACTAATTTTCAACGCCTGGCGCTAATGTCCAGCGTCTGGCGATAACCTGTTTTATTCTCGTCGATACTCTGATTTGTTTTTCTATCCGCCTGGCTGATTTTCTCTATAAATAGCCTCCTAAAATCTCCGTTTTCCATCATCAAATATCATCAATTCTTATTCTGTCTAGCTTTTAAGAATTCTTCTCTCTCTAGCTTTTTCCATAAAATTCCGCATTCACAAGACCTAGAAGCACCTAGTAAAGTTAGAAGTTGCCTTTTCCCTAGACGTGAAAGGTTTTAATTTATGAGGGTTTGGTCCGAAATCTCTCTTTCAATTATTTAATTTAATTGTTTGATTTTATTTTCCTTGAAGTTACTAACATGTGTATTTTGTTATTAGAAAGAGGTACGAGGCATCCAAGTAGGTGCTTTAATTGATTTATTGATTTTATGGTTCTTAGAAATCCTGTCTATGTTGTTATGGTGATTCCTAGTGTCATGTTAGGGCATTTTGATCTTCCTAGTATCATGTTTAGGGTAAAGAATAAGTTCCTTAAATCAAGTATGATTGTTATGATGCTTCCTTTTCTTCCTAATATTCATGTTAGGATCATTTTAGGGTTAAAACTTTGATCTTTGATGTTTAGTGACATGCTAGGGTTTGTTATTAATCTCGTTAGTATCATGCCTAGGATCTTGCTATTATGCTTTAACATGATTATTTTATGATGATAATTATAATTGTTATAATAATTATTATGATTATTATTATGTTGCTTGATATATTTTTATTGTTACTGCTTGATTACACCTTTTATGTATGTTTAAAAGGAATTTGGTACTTGTAATCACGCTTAATAAGATAATTAATAATCTTGTTTAGGGTTAATATGATTATAATTCAAGTGATCGCCAATAATAGTTTATTTGTGCATTAAATTCAACCAACATAGATAAACAGGTTTAGGATAAACCTAATGATTGCATGTTAGTCAGAAAGCGCACATGAATACGATCAAAATAAAGTAGAGGTCTATTATTAGGGCAGGTTCTATCTCTTTTAGGTTGGATTTGTCCCTTCATCCCAGAACTACCTATCATGGTTCCAGACCAATTGGAGTTGACGATCTCTTGGATCGTTAAGGGGTGTAACCTTCATCTCGTAAACGGTTTACAAGTTCCTAAAACTTGTTGGTGACTCTTTTTCTCTATCTCCTTCCCTTTGGACGCCACTGTACTTTAGTGTATGATTACAGTGGGGTTTAAGTTAGGGATAATGCTTGAAATATTCCCTACAGTTTTTTGGCGACTCTACTAGGGAGGATTTCTATTTTAATTTCTGAAATCTATTTCGGCAATGATTTGGAATGCGTGGATGAGACTCGAAAAGTTCTAAGTATTTCATGTGCGTAATTTTGATTAACATTATTGTCATATGCATAAAAAAGATCTCATTGGATAGACCATCCGTAATGAGTTAAAAACATAGGATTTTTACACGTAGGAAATTTGAGGAATATCTTTCACAACTAGGATCAAAATAATGCTGCGCGAAACTGAAAAATGTTATCGAGCACAGAAAGCTGCTGAGGCATGTAGGAACTACCGTCAGAAAACAGAGTATAGCGCCGAGGATTTGACTCTGGCGCCAGGCGACACTCTTATCGCCAGGCGCCAGAGCCAAATTGTGGCGCCGGCCTCTGTTCGCTGGCGCTAAGTTCTTCCAATACCGAGCCAGAAATATGCGTTATAATTTTGACCAGTTTTTAGCACTGTTTGCTCGATCCTACTTCCTGATTGAGTTTTTCTCACTTTTCTGAAGCCCATATGTGTTCTACATATGGACATAATCCTCTTGAAATTCATGCTCCATCTAGCTGAGTGAACGCTCTATGCAACAAAGGGTACATCTGAGAATGTTGAATTCACCAAACCATGGAAGCGGGTTTTTCTTAACTCGCGGTGTCCCATCCACTCGAGCCAACCCTTCACGGTTAGGCTTCCACGCGGTGCATCCGGAAAATTTACCATGGACCATCTTTGACTAACCCATATCCCGAACTTTTGAGACCTAGAGCCATGGTTAGGTTGCAAACTCATTGCATTATGTTGTGCCTACTTAACTAATTGTGCATTATTTGTTGTGCATACTCTATATGTTTTTCCTAATTGTTTGTTTGACTTGTGTTAAGACTAATTAAACTGATTTATGACTAAAATAAATTTTCCTAATTAATTAGTTAATTAATTTAAGTAATTAAAGCCTAATAATTTAATCATAGTTGACTTAGTACGACTTTAGGCATATCTTGTAGAGTAATAATACCGAAAACAGTTCCAGATCGACGTTCCAGCAATGGCGCCGAGATTTAAACTTTAGCACCACTCTGTGGAGCGTAGCGCCTGGCGATAAACCTGTCTTTTGGCGCTACACTGCAAAGAGAGGCGCCAGTCCTGTCGTTTTGGCGATAGTTTAGTTTATTGCTCATGTCATCACTTTGTGTCTAATTGAACAGTTTGCTAATCAATTCGGTTAATTTTTACTGATGATAATACCATGTCAAGTCATTAATCACGTCTAGGCACTAAGTCCTATAGTCTTACACACGAGTCAAATCATGTGACTTGCACTCACCATGTAAAGCTCACACTAATATGTATGCACACTTTGACCATGTCTAAGAGAGTCTTGTATGCGCGTATTTTCCGTCATTTTTTAGGGGGTAAGTCGGATATTAATCCTCCAATTTAAACCACTTGATTGAACCCTACACTTAATTCCCAAAAATATACACCTTATTTTTGCCAAAAATATGCACCCATTTTGCTTTTTTTCTTTTTCAAAACCCAATAAATTCAAAGTCAATTTGAGTCAAGTCATTAAAACAAAAATGGTTTGATTCACAGCACGTGGTCAAGAAAGGAAGGGCGTTTGATCAAAGACAACCTTTTTAATCAAGTTCAACTTTTCGACAAACCAATCGCTCGAAAAAGGAAAGCTAAAAAGATAATGGCAACTCAAGAGGAAGTTAATGAGCTCAAGAGCCAATTGATTACTGTGACTGAGGCGTTGCAGGTTTTAACACTCAAAATCGATGATCCTGTGAAGCAACAACAGATGGACCTCATGCAAGAAAGTTTGAGCAAGTTCTCTAGTGACTACAAGTTTCAAGGAATTAGCTCACAAGGGGTCTCGGTGGACAAGGATCTTCTTCCGCAGAAGTTCAATGCCAACGACATCTCGAAATTCAAAGCGAATGACAACCCTTACTTTCACTTAAGAGCTTTCGAAATAATAATGAGTATTAAGGGTATTGACAAGTAGGTGTTTCCCTCTTTGTTTTCTCTATCTCTTGAAACCGTTTGCCAATAATGGTTCTTTTCTCTTGAGAAAAAAAGAACCTCTACTTGGGAGTCAATAGTGAACAATTTCATTGATAGGTACAAGTGCAACATTCAAGTTGAAACTGACTATAGGGAACTTGAAATTCTCAAGCAGAAGGAGAATGAAGGTTTCACTTCTTTATTCAACAAATGGAGAGAAACATCTGCTAAGATGATTGAAGTACCAAGAGGGAAAGAATCTGTGAGGTTGTTCATCAAGAACCTTCAAGATAAGTACTACAAGCATCTCAAATACCAGAATAATCTCCATACCTTCAAAGTCGTCTATGATATTGGAATTAATATTGAAGATGACCTGGCTAAGTTGAAAGCTGCTAACAGTAACTCCAACAGTGGTTGGAAAGGCAAGAAGAACGATAATCCTTCTTGTTCCAAAACTATCCACTCAAACAATGTTAGCACCTTTAATTTAAGTGAAGTCCTTGCTATGAATAACCAAGGGCAAAAGAAACCATTTAGGAGGAACTTTACTCCTATAGGTATGAGTTGTGATACCGCATTTGACCGACTAAATGCAAAAGGTCTTATAACTCCTATTGGACCATTTGGGTACCCACTAGTTGAGAAGAGGACAGCTAACTGGAACCTCAATGCACATTGCAAATATCACCAAAGGTAGGGGCCATCTTGCCAAAAATTGTTGAAAGCTTAAGGAAGCTATCCAGGATTTAATTGATAACAACAAACTGCCATTGCCTCCTTCCAGTAAGAACCTAAGCATTGACAATGCACCTCTCGCTCATTCCTTGGCCATCTCTGATGAAGAAAACGAGGTTGATCCCTCATCTCTCATCAAACCTATTGAAGAAATTCATTCTATCGAAGAAGAGGAAGAGATATTTTTCGATGACATAGATGACTTTCCTGAACCAGCAAGCAAAGAGGATGTATGGTTGCTTACATTGTCCATGTGGGAGGGATCAAGCTTGCTACGTGAAGATCTTGAAGACGCAAAGAAACAATTAGAGGAGCTATAGAAAAAGTATGATAAAGTTCCACCCACGAAGAAGAAACCCTTCTCTCTACAAGTAATTGACAGACCTAAGAAGATTAATAAACTCTATACTCCAATTGGGATTTCCTACGCTAAAATGTTCAAAATGCTCTCTGAGAGTGGCAAGATCAAACCACTCAATCCGAGACCATTTTAATTGCTAAAAAAGGACATATAGGTTCTACTTTCAATACCATCAATCAGGGGGTCACACTATTGGAAACTGTTTTAAATTTAAAGATTTAATTCAGAAAATGATTGATGATAAAAAGCTAGTCCAAATTCCATAAGAAGAAGATATTAGCATCAATGGGATTTGAGAAAGCAATGATGAAGACGTTTATCTGAAAGATATGGAAGAACTTCCACTTTCAGTCATATACCCAATAAGCGATTTTTGGGATGAAGAAGATTCATCTATAGACGTCCTCACAAGATCTGGGAGAACGCAACATCCCATTTCAACACAACCTATACCGACTACGAAGCAAGTTCCCATACCTATCATAGAAGACAATGATATTGTCAAACAGTTCAAGAAAACAAAGGTTGAAATAAATGTATGGAAGCTTCTAGCAACATCTCGAGAACATAGGTTGGTAGTGATGAATGCCTTAGATAAGATAGGGATAGATTCTGACACCACTCCTGAGGGGTTGGCTAACTTCCTTACGAGTGATCTCCCTAATCCTATCAACTTGATCACCTTTTCTGATAAGGATTTACCTCCAGGAGGTGACAAGCATTATAAGGCACAAAACTCACAGTAGTTTGCAAGAGAATGAACGTCCCTCTGACTCTTGTAGAAAATGAATGAACGTCCCACTCTGAACTGTGAGAATGCTAGGTATAAAGGATGAAGACTTAACCCCGTAAACACAAGGAATAAGAGCTTATGATAACATTCGTTGTCAAGCTCTTGGTAAGATTACCATGAATTTAACGGCGGGAGCGATAGAACACGCTACTACATTTAAAGTGGTAGATATAAAAACTCCATTCAATTTATTTTTGGGTCGCCCTTGGCTTCATGAACTAAAGGTCGTCCCTTCATCTCTCCACCAACAAGTAAAAGCCATAGTTGGAGGAATTCCTGTTATGATCGATGCTTCACCCATGAGGATTAAAGCTATTGAAAATCCCATCTTTAATGTGGAGAACGATGAAGACGATGAAGACTTGTGGGGCTTAAATAAAGAGGTCTCCTTAATCAAAGAGGATGAAAGGATCCCTCTCTGCCACGACCCACTCTAATATGACAGTGAACACTATTCTGAAGAAACAAGGGCATTTTCCTAGAATGACTCTAGGAAAGAAGAAAGGAATAGCAAAATCGCTGGAATTACCTGGCCTCCCTAAGTTAGACACTTTCAGACTTGGTTTCGGACCGACTCGGGAAGATCTCAAGAAAGGCGCGTAGGAACAATCGCATCCAAAAGAAAGCAATCCCAATTGATCAGTATCCTGTTACTCTCAATGGACAATTCATAAAAGAAGGATAGGACTATCCATGCCACAAATTTCCCAAACCTTTTGTTGTAAATGGCACAAGGCAACCAGGATTTGAAATTTTCCTAGATTGCTATTTTCTAGATGAAATCCCAACTCCTATCCTCAAGGAGAAAGCACCCCCATGCTTTGACTTTTATGTCATGAGATTACTATTTGGGCGAGAAAAAGATGAGCCGACGTACATAGAGGATAACTCCTCGCTCATCCAAACAGTCCTACAAATCGAAAACTTTGACCCCTCGAAACTCATCACTCTAGCGGAAGGATCACTACAAGGGTGGTGCAAGACAATCAAGGTGACTACTCCAAGTGGAAGGAGGATCTCCATTATGACAGGGCAAGGATTGATGTTCGAAGAGTCGTCTAAGTTAGAGTTCTTTCCTGTAGAGTCATCTAAGTCCTTAGTTGTAGCATCTCCCTCTTCTATCTCCTCCCCTAAGATAGTTAGCAATCAAGTCCCTGAGGACATATCTCATTTCGATGTAATGATTTCCGAGTTTAATAATATGTCTTCTTCCTCTTACTCCTCGTGCTTTTCTTTAACCCAAGATGACGAGCATTGCTTAACTAACAATGAAAATGACAAAGAAATTATTTAAGAAATGGAAACAATTAAAAAGAAAACACCAATAATTGAGGAAACTGAGACAGTTGATATCTCAAATAATTCAACCATTAAAAGAGAAGTTAAAATCGGATTAACACTTGATGAACAAGAAATAACCGATTTAATCAATCTACTTAAAGAATTCATCAATGTATTTGCTTGATCATATGAAGATATGCCAGGTTTTAATAGAGAAATAGCTCACCACACCATACCACTAATTCAGGGAATGAAACCTGTAAAACAAAATTTGCGTCGAATGAAACCCGACGTAGCTCTTAAAATAAAAGAAGAAGTTCAAAAACAAATAATTGCAGGTTTTATCAGGGTATCCAAATACCCCGAATGGGTGGCCAATGTCGTCCCAGTTCCAAAAAGGGATGGAAGGGTAAGAATGTGTGTCGACTATCGAGATCTAAATAAGGCAAGTCCAAAGGACGACTTCCCTTTACCACACATCGATATTTTGGTAGATAATACAGTGAATCATGAACTTCTTTTGTTCATGGACGGATAAGCGGGATACAATCAAATTCTTATGGCAGAAGAAGACATGGAGAAAACAACCTTCATAACACCATGGGGTACTTACTGCTACACGGTAATGCCATTTGAAAAATGCGGGTGCTACTTACCAACGAGCATCGACTGCCTTACTGCATGACATGATGCACAAAGAAGTTGAAGTATATGTGGATGATATGTGAAGTCAAAAGATCACCCCGGCCATCAAGTGGCCTTGAGAAAATTCTTTGAAAGGCTAAGAAAATACAACATGAGGTTGAACCCATCTAAGTGTGCTTTTCAGAGTCACCTCAGGCAAGATTTTGGGTTATGTCATAAGCTCTAGAGGAATAGAGATAGACCCAACCAATATTAAGGCAATCATGTCAATGCCACCACCCAAAACCGAGAAGCAAATTCGAGGATTTATTGGCCGGTTGCAATACATAAGCAGGTTCATATCAAAATTGACAACAATATGTGAACTAATATTCTAGAAGCTTAAAAAGAATGTACCGGTAATATGGGATGATGAGTGTCAAAATGCCTTTGAGAAGATCAAAGCCTATCTCCAAAATCTTCCCGTATTAGCACCAACACTTCTAGGAATACCTCTTAGGTTGTACCTAACAGTCACCAAAGAAACAATGGGGGCCATGCTTGCACAAGAAGTAGAAGGTAAAGAAAATTCAATCTACTATCTAAGTAAGAAGATGCTCGAGTATGAAGTACGCTATACACCACATGAGAAATTGTGCCTCGCATTGGTGTGGGCCACAACCAAGTTAAGACATTACATGCTCGTGCATACAGTCTTTGTAGTCTCCCGAATGGATCCACTCAAGTATTTATTCGAGAAGTCTACACTCAATGGGCGCATATCAAGATGGATAGTCAGCTTAGCCCAGTTCAATGTAAGATTTATGCCTAAAAAAAGCTATCAAAGGATCTGTGGTCTCAGATTTTTTAGCGGACATTCCAATAGAAGATTCAACGCCAATACACGACAATGAATTTCCTGACGAAGAATTAATGGTCATAGAAGATGATTATTGGACCCTATACTTCGATGGAGCCTCAAACAAAAAGGGATGTGGCGTTGGGGTATAACTAGTATCACCTAACAAAGAGCATGTTCCAATCTCCATAAAGTTTGATTTCGACGTTACCAACAACGGTGCTGAATACGAAGCATGCGTGGTAGGCCTTGAAACAACTTTGGCATTGGGAGTGAAGAATTACGAATATTTGGGGATTCTTCATTGATCATCAACCAGATTTCTAAGAGATGGAAAGTAAGGAGCTAAAGTCTAGCCCCTTACCAAACTTATCTGGAAACTCTCACCAATCAGTTAGAGAAGGTAGAATACGCGTATCTACTTAGAGAGGAAAATCAATTTGCTGATGCCTTGGCAAGACTAGCCTCAATGGTTAGGATTCCTACGGAAATCGAGTAAATGCCTCTAACGATAGAAAAAGGCATAAACCGGCTTATATTCAAGCAATATAGGAGATGATGAAGTGATCCAAGATGAAGAAGAAGAAGAAGAACTGTGGTACACGGATATACTTAATTATGTCACCAAAGGAGAGTACCCTCCTCATGCTGACAAAAGAGAAAAACGAGCATTAAGACTTTTGGCTTCCCAATACGTACTCATAGACAACGAGTTACATAAAAGGGTACCTAAGGGTTAATCTCTCTTATGTGTGGGAAAAAAGGACGCACAAAGAGCAATGAGGATAGTCCACGAAGGCATTTGTGGAACTCACGTAAATGGCAAAATGTTAGTCCAAAAGATAATGCGAGAAGGATACTATTGGACTAACATGAATAGGTATTGTCATCAATATGTAAAAAGATGCCCTAAGTGCCAAATTTATGCCAATTTACAACATGCTCCTCCATCTCTACTCTACACCTACACTTCACCATGGCCATTCTCTACGTGGGGAATTGACATTATTGGAAAAATTACTCTCCCAGGAACAGGAGGTCATGAATATATCTTAATAGCAATTGATTACTTCACAAAGTGGGTCGAAGAACAATCATATGCTAAACTCACTACAAAACATGTAGCACTCTTAATCGAAAGGAATATTATTTGTCGATATGGAGTCCCACATGAAATGATAAGTGACAATGGAACTCACTTTCAAGATGAGTGTGAAGAATTGTTACAAAAATATGGCATTTAACACCATCATTCTTCTCCTTATAGACCTCAAGCAGACGGAGCAGTCGAAGCGGCTAATAAAAATCTAAAGACTATCATCGAGAAAATGACGAAAAATTACAAAGATTAGCCTAACAAACTCCATTTCGCACTGTGGGGTTATCGCACGTCAATTCGCACATCGACAGGAAATACGCCATTTTCCTTTGTTTATGGAATGGATGTCCTACAACTTGTGGAGTTAGAGGTACCATCTCTACGCATTGCATTAAAAAGAAAACTCGATGAAGTTGAATGGACTAGGGCGAGATATGAGGAACTATTTCTACTTGATGAAAAACGACTAGAAGCTCTACATCATACTCAATGCTATCAGACTCGTAAGGCTAGGCATTTTAATAAGAAGGTCAAGACAAGAAACATCAAAGTAGGAGACTTGGTGTTAAAAGCATTAAGGAAAAATGTTTTAGATCGAAGGGGTAAATTTTGGCCAAATTGGTCTGGACCCTATATTTTAAAAACAATCCTATGGATGGCAATGAGTTCTCGAACATGACAAATCTTGACCAACATAAAAAGTACTACCCATAATTACTTGAGTAGGATACTCAAGAGAGCTACGTTTGGCCCGATTCCTTAAGAAAGGATACGTAGGTAATCCTTTACGGGTGCGGCCACTTTACTTTTTGCAAACCTCGCATCCCAGACTTAAAAATAATTCGACAGAAATTCGATGAAGCATCGACATCACAGAAAACGTTCTGTCGCCAGCCGATTAACTCTAGTGCCAGACGACAGTGTGTGTCGTCTGACGCCAGACTGCCGCAGTTGGCACCAATCGTAAAAAAGCGGCGTCATTTTTCCTGAGAGCACATGGGAATATTTCGGTGATTTTTCGGAAAATTTTCGACTTCCGTACTCGAAAAATTTCTAGAAAATTAAATTTTCAATTTTCATTGTTTTAATAAATTAAATTTTAAGGAGATGATTTAATTAAAAAGCTGAAATTTTATTAATAAAATAAACTAACAAATTAAATTATTGATGGAATTTAAATAAAGCTTAAATAAAAAAAATTAACTTTAAATTTAAAACTAATTCTAATAACTGAAAGTTAAGAAATGCTTTAATCTTTTTTCTCTTTCTTAGCTCTCATCCAATTTTTATCTGCATCCTCTTCATCATCCATGACTTTAGCTAGTAAACATCCTTTAGAGGACCTACATTCAATTTTGGAGTAAATAGTTTCTCCCTTAGCTAGGACTCCATGTTTCTTCTCTACCCAAGCCTTCTTCTCTGAAGTGTCAGCTTTTCTTTTCCTTTTATCCTTCGTAGAGATCTTCTTCCTAGGCATTGTAGGTGTTTTGAATTCAACCGTTTCACCAAGTGTTCCTTAACTGGAATCACTTTGTCACTTAGACGACTTTTCACATCAGTTTTACTCTGATTTTTCTTCATTTCCTTTAAAGGTTTCTTGAGGAGCCACCTCTTCACATCATTTTTTTTTTGATAAATAAAGAATTTTATTACCAAAGAGAAAAAGTTACAACTTACAGCAAGCTAATCTATAACCAACAACAAACACCACAAGACCCAAAAAGGCCAAACAAACACCAAAGATCCAAGAAACTATCAAGCCACCTTCTAGGAAGGGTACTAGACAGAACCAAGGACCAGAATTGGACTAAAACTTCCAGCAACCTTCTAGGAAGGGTTCTGGAAGCAAGGACCAGACAAGACAAGAACAGCAACAAAAAAAAAACAAACAGGCCTGGGCTTACAAGACAAAAGATCCAGAATTTGAACATCAAAAGTACAGGAATTTCCAGTCCGACTCAGAACACCTAACTGCAACTCTATAAACAATCTCTCTGAAGACCAAATCAGCAGGCTGACAGCTACCATTGAACATCAAACTGTTCCTCTAAAGCCGAATACTATGAACAATTTCAGCAAAGAACATCAAATAAAGCCTACACTTCCTGTTAGCTTTCCTACAAAACCTTGCAGTCCATTGTTGTTCAAGTTCAAAACATTGAACTGTCTTCTGAATTTTCAGCAAATCAAGGATTTTCTACCAAATTTCTCTAGAATATGAGCATGAGAACAATAAATGAGCAATACTTTCCTCACAGTTCTGGCAAAAGATACACAAAGGATCACAGTTAATATGCCATTGAATAAGCCTATCCTTAGTCACCATTCTATTCTTCAAAGTCATCCAAGTTATGAATATACTCTTAGGAGAAGCTTGATTGTTGCAGACAAGCCTCTTCCAGCTCACTTTATCAGCCTGAGGTCTTATTTTAGAGTATACTCCATAGATACTCATTTTTCCATTGTGAGTAACTGCAGGCCAACCACCAATGTTGTCAATAACTTCCTTGCACCCTAAAATTTTCTTTAAAACCCAAGTGCACTTATTAGGAATAGTAGCAGACCAAAGATTCTTCTTGCTGAAATAGTATGTATGAACCCATTTAACCCATAAACTATTAGATTTATGAGCTAAATCCCATAAAATCTTACAGATAGCAGCTTTGTTACAATCACTCAGCAATGTGATATTCCAACCACCACAAAATTTAAGAAGGGTCATATGATTCCAAGAAACAGGAGCTTTCTTAGAATAAGCATTTCCCTAAGCATCAACCCAAAGAAACACCCTAAATCTAGACTCAATTTCCCTAAGCACCTTTTTGAGAAGAATAAAGATCTGAGCCCAATAAGCTTGAATGCTAAAAAGGACACTTTTAATAAGTTGTAACCTTCCAGCATAAGAAAGATGTCTAGCAGACCAGTTATCAATCCTAGAAGTAACTTTCTCAATCAAGGGTCTACACTGAGCAATAGTCAACTTCTTAGAAGACAGGGGAACACCAAGATACTTGAAAGGAACATTACCCCTACTCATCCCAAGAATAGCTTGTAAGTTATCTTTTTCAGCTTCAAGCAAACCACCAACGTACACCTCACTTTTGCGAAGGTTAGCAGACAAACCAGAGGCATTAGAAAACTTCTGAAAAGCATTCAAAAGAAGTTGAATAGAGCCAGCATCAGCTCTAGCAAAGAGCAATAAGTCATCAGCAAACATCATATGAGTAATACCAAGCTTCTCACATCTAGGGTGAAAATTGAAATTAGGATCATGAGTCATCTCTTTCAAGCACCTAGACAGATACTCCATACAAAGAGCAAAAAGAAAAGGAGACATAGGATCACCTTGTCTCAACCCTTTTTGAGCTGGGAAAGGCTTAGAAGGAAAACCAGTCATCATTATAGAATAAGAGACAGAGGATACATAAGTCATAATCCAATTAACCACCTTTTGAGGAAAGCCAGTTTCCTCAAGAACAGTCTTAAGAAAGCTCCATTCAACAGAATCATATGCTTTCTTCAAATCAATCTTGAGCATACATCTAGGAGTGATAAATTTATGAGTGTGGCCCTTGATAAGCTCAGTATCCAAAAGAATATTATCCCTAATATGCTTCCTAGGGATAAAGCCAAATTGAGATTCACTAACAATAGATCCCACAGCCTGAGCAATTCTATGAGTAAGAACTTTAGAGATTAACTTATAAACCATAGTACAACAAGCAATGGGTCTGTATTCTTTAACATAAGAAGGATGGGGAACTTTAGGAACTAAAGATACTGTAGTGGAACTCCATTGCTTAGCAATAATACCAGTTTGAAAGAACTGAGTAACAGTAGTATAGATGTCATGCTTAATAATATGCCAAGCCTTCTTGAAGAAGACAACATTAAAGCCATCAATACTAGGAGCCTTGTCATTGCCAATACTAGCCAAAGCAGCATCAATATCAGGATAAGTAAGCTCTGCAGACAAGATATCCATAGCAATTTTGTCCAGCTGTTTACCAGCACTCATAGTTTGAATATCAACAGCAGGCAAAAAGGGAGCTCTAGTACCCAGCAAAATCTTATAGAAGCCAACAATCTCATTTTCCACTTGAGTAGGATCCTTCAGCAGAACATCAAGATCAGTAAAAATAGAGTCAATTCTATTCCTGCTTTGCCTTTGCAATCATAACAGAAAAGAAATAGTGAGAGTTAGAGTCACCTAACTTGATCCAATCCACTCTAGCTTTATGTTTGTATATGTTCTCCTGAATATTCATCCAATGCTTAATTTGTTCAATAGCAGCATCCTCCTGTAAATGCAAATTTTCATTGGTAATATCAACAACAAGCTTCTCTTGGATTTGAGTTAAAGCAGAATTAGCTTGATCCACTCTATCATCAATGTTTGCAAAACATTTGATGTTTAAGCTCTTAAAACCTTTCAAATTCTGCCAAATATCAGACATAGCAGTGCTCTTAGACACCTTAACCCAACCAACTTCAACAACAGAGCAAAAATCTTTGTGATCAGCAAGGCAATTCAAGAATCTGAAAGGAATTCCCTTCCCAGGGATATGATAACAAACCTGCACCAAAATAGGACAATGATCAGAAAGCAAGGGAGGGAGAAAAATAGCTTCAGCAGAAATGTAAATAGACATCCAGGCTTGGTTAACAAGGCCACTATCAATTCTAGTAGCAATCCTATCATCACCATGCCCTTTATTATTCCAAGAATAGAAAGAACCCTTACTCTTGATTTCACATAAATCCATGATCTCACTACACTCTTTAAAGTGCTTCACCTCATAGTTAGTAATAGCAGCACCATTAAACCTATTACCATCATGAAGAACAGAATTAAAGTCACCAATGAGAAGCCAAGGATCAGCAGACACTGAAATGTTGCTAATACCAGTCCAGAGAGGGACCCTATCATGTATAGAGTGAAGACCATACACAAAAGTAACTAAAAAATGATGTTGTATGTCTTTAGAACAAATATCAACATGAACAAACTGCTCATGAGAAGAGAGAACAGTCACATTCACCTTGTCCTGTAACCAACCAATCCAAATTCTACCTCTATGAGAATGATCATAATTGCAGAACCAAGACCAAGCTTTGCCAAACTTCTTCTGTAACTTGATACAATTCTTCAATTTCACCTTGGTTTCCAGAATACCAATTACATCATCAGACTGCTCAGAGAGTAACTTCTTGAAAGAAGCTACTTTTTTAGGGTCATTTAGACCCCTAATATTCCAAGAGACAACAATCATCCTCCCAGAGGGGGATTACCATCACCCCCGATAGGCACAGTGTGAGTATCTTCAAACAAAGAAGAATAAGGATTAGAACTAGACAAATCTGGCACAGGATGAGACACACTAAGACCTCTATGCTTCCTTCCAACTATTCTCCAATCATAATCAGAATTAGCTTTATGTGCAGAAAGAGCAGGAATAATAATAGCAGCACCATGAATTACCTCATTCACACTAGCATTAGAGAAAGGAACATCAGCAGCAGTAGCAGGAGAAGGATTAGGCTACCTAGGAACACAAACCCTAGCTTGCTCCTTAGTACCAGGCTGTTTCTTCTAAGCCTGAGTCTTAGGCTTAGCCGGAGCACTACAGTCATGCCCTACCTTATTACATTTCTTGCAAAAAGGAGGAGACCATTCAAAGATAAGCTTCTGTTCAATGAGGTTTCCATCTGGATTCTCAACCCAAACACTCTTAGGCAAAGGTTTAGTAATGTCAACTTCAATAAGCAATCTAGCAAAAGTAATCCTTAATTGCTTAGAAGTACAGTCATCAGCATACAAAGGCACCCCAATAACACTTCCAATTCTACTTAAGGTATCAACCCCCCAACAATTGAGAGCAAGATTAGGAAGTCTCACCCATAAAGGAACAGTTCTGAGAACCTCAGAATGAAAGTCAAACTTATCACTCCAAGGTTTAACAATAGTTGCCCTGCCATAGAACATATGTGGACCAGCATTCATAAGTATGCATATCATCACAGTTTTGCATCTTAATCAAGAAGTAACCATCATCATGCAAGTATAGAATTCCAATTCTCAAAAATTTATCTATGAACAGTAGCAATTGTAGAGTAGTAACCAATAACATAAAAAATGACAGAGTTTTTCCATTTAAGATTACCTGCTTGCAGTTCAGCACTCTGCAGCTGAGCAATAGACTTTCCATCCTTAAGAACAGGAGCAACAAATGACAGGGAAGCTCCTTTAGCAGTGAGTTTGGAATTGGACCGAGGATTATCTTTCTGAGGCACTTCAGCACCCACAGGAAAACCACCAGCATTCTCAGGCACAACCAGATCATCAATAGCAGAACTAGCTCCAGTATTCAATGGAACAGTAACTCGAGGATCCATAACAACTGATTGAGCTAGATCTGGAGCAATGTCTCCAAAAATAAGACTAGCACCGGCATTAGGAACATCAGAAGTGCTGCTAACACCATTCAATTGAGTTGGATTTCTCTTAATAGCTCCAGCATCCAATGGAACAATAACCCGCGAAACCCTAGTCACTGTTTTATTGGATTTCTGCAGAAAACTAGGTAAAACAGATTGATGAGTCAATTCAAGGGCTCTAAGTTCAGCTCTAGTAATCTTACCAGCAGCGGAAGAAGGATTCACCAGATGAGGAGGTGGTGTAACTAGTTCATCCATATCAGACTCCTCTGGAATCGAAGAAATACTAGTAACAAAACTATCAGCATTAAGCTGATTCAAGCCAGAATTCAATGAAGTCGATGATGCTAAGTTTGAGGGTTAAGGAATTGGAGTTTCCTGCTTCTTCTTCTTAGCCATAATCAATCAAACAGAGTGAAAAAAAAAACCAGCTTAGAAAATCGCCATGGGAGAGAGAAAATTCAACAAAATGCAACCCTCCCTCTTCACATCATTGGGCATGGAAGGAGAACCTTTTGGGTAATCAATTCCCATAAAGGTCTAGCGCTCCAATAAGCATCAAATTTTCCTACTTCTTGAGAAACAGGGAATTCATTGGGACGACGAAGATCCCCAGAAGGAATTGTTTGGAGTAGGTCGTACTGTCTTTTTACCCTGCAGGGATAATAAAAAGTCATTTTGGATAAGCTTGGAAGACGGCAGAAGGGTTGCTTGTTGACACCAACCATATTCTCTATTTTCCACCAAAGGATGACCCACTTGATGGCAAAGTTGCAAGAGGCAAAGACCTTTTTCCACTCATGGCGCCCCATCTTAGAGAAGCGTTTCTTCCTTCTCACAAAGAAATTTGGAGTGTATTTTTCAACGTTGTCGGGAGGACTAATTAATTCTAGTTTCTCCATTAGCCACATCTGTAAAAAAAAAAATTCAATGCAAATAAATTAATATTACTATATAAAAATATGTTTTTGATTTCTGTAATTAAAAATATTATTTTTCTACCTGTAATAAAATTGGAGAGCCTCGAAAAGGTGCTTTTGGATTTCTCTTCAATTCATCAAGACTAAGCATAGTCTCTCCAACGGTTAGTGGCATTGGATTTCTCCAAGATTCAATCTGCTCCAAAACAGTTAATATAATTGCTTGACTCTCATTAATTCTACCACTAGTGAGATGTGGCATTGGTTAAGCATGCAAAAGAGAAAAACCCTTCTTCTATAAACATGAAAAGACTCAGAATAAGGTCTATCAAAATAATGGCGAGCAAATTCTTTTAAATTAACTATGCTACTATCAACTATATTTGTTAGATCTTTGTCTTTTAAATTAAAGAAGCGCTCAAAATCCTTATAATAATATTCATTTATTCTAGGGATTACTGCAAGATCTAATGCATGGAAGCCTAAGATAGCACCGAATTCTTCCGACAAAGGACAAAGGGCTAATTTCATCACACCCTAGTCTAAAACAATGAGTATAAACATCCCAATATTCTAAGGCGGTATGAATGAAGTCTACATCAAGATCTACCCCCTTGACACCATAAATACCCCCCATATGAAAAAAGTCTAATTCTTTTCTCTTCTTGGCAGTTAGAGACCGACACCATTCATGAGTGAAGTTTATAAAACTCTTCGAGATTAAAGACATGATTATTTATTTTTTCAAAAGCTAAGACTACATTTAAACTGCTGAAATTATGATGAAATACACAACATCGACAAATTTTCAATCTGGAAAGGATTCAGAGTCAGCGCTCATCAGCGCCAAACGATAGAGTCTGGCGCCAAGCGCTAAGAATTAGCGTCTGGAGCGAACGCAAAACGCGTGGCACCAGGTGGCGCTAACGTGTCTTATCATACAAGCTTTTCAAAAACTGCGTTTTTTTGGATGATTCGAGTCTAAACAACGACTTTACGATTTTCATTATCTTTTTATACCCTTTTAATTAAATATATTAATTATATTAATTGTATTTTTTGGATTTTAATTAGACTTAATTTTTAAGTTTTTACAAGTCCAATTTTATATTTTTTTTCATTTTCTTTTTTGGGGGAGAAAATCGGATACCCTCCATCAATAATAAAAATGACGGAATTTTTGCGCAAAATTATTAGTTATCACAATTCTTTGCACAAACAAACATGCACATAAAAAATGAAAAATAATTGTTAAACAAATAAACTCATAGTGGTATGTATATACAAATATGTCTAATAAATGAGTCTAAAAAAGGCAAAGTTCTATACAAAGTCAAAATAAAAAAAGCACAGGCATAAACTACGGCGCCGGAGGACGCAGATGATGAGAGACGCCCATCATATCATAAAACTGCGTAGTACGAGGAGTAAACTCTCCTCCAGCTCCAGATCCAGTCTCCTCGGGAGGTGGAAAACTTAGCTCAGGACCCGTCCACCCAAGATCACCCTAAGGCAGAGGCTGCTGCGATGACGAGCCTACCTCGTACATCCCACCACCTATAAGAGCCATGGTAGCCTCTCCCTGGCCTACCGATCCAGCACGTGCACCCTCAGATGAAGAGCCCGAGCCCTCCACCGCATCGGTCCGAGCAGCCTCAAAATTTCCACCTCGACCGCCAGAGCCAGTACGGCGACATCTCGAGCTAGACCTCGCCGGGTCTCTCCGGACCTCTGGTCTCGTCTGGGTACGAGGAGGAATGGGCTGACCCTACAAGAAGAAACTAAGTCAGAAACAATCAAAATAGAAGCAATAATGCAAAAATAAGAAGGAAGGCTACCTCCTGAATGGCGTCGTTGCGCTGACGCGTAGCCACATTCCTCATCCGAACTAGCTGGCTCCGGAAGGCATCTATACACCGTGCCATCGCCGTGACCACCTTGCGCGAGAACTGTCAAAGAAATAAAGTCACTAACAATGCATAACATATATGAACAAAATTGTAAATAAATAAAGCTTACCCGAGTCTGGTGACGAGAAATCGACCGCTCCGCGAAGCGCTCATCCTTAGAAGCCGGAGGAATCATCTCCCCGATCGGCCGTATGTCCCCTGATAATGGATTGACATACGAGGTGGCACGAACTCAGTAGGTCCAACCTGACGAAAGCAAATAAAAATCAGTAAAATATCACTTGGGGGCTACTTAATTAAAGGTAAAAGATGAAAATCATACCACCACCTCCTCAGCCAGAACAGGGGCTAGAGCTAGCAGCGGCAGCAGCTCCTCCTCAGAGCACCGCCTAGGGATCGCATAAGATCGCCAAGGGGTACTAGCCCTCTCTAACATGCTCACCAGCCTCGCGCCATTGTACATATGCCGCGGCGGAGGAGCAGGAACGATGAAAGTGTCTGAGGAATGCTAAATAGCAACCCTCTCTCAAAGATATGAAATCGCTCCATATGTCCCTAAGAAGTAGCGACGCTCAGCGGTGTACTGCGCAGCTAACCCAGTGACAACAAAGTTGATCCACGGCCGGTACTGCACGTCACACTCCTACAAAGAACGCCTATAAGATAAGAATCTACTAAAGGTAATACGAAAGTGTTCAACTATTCAAAGAACCATACCGATATGATTTGATCTTGGACATATGCAGTAAACATCCCAACGCGGCGGCCTCCCCAACAGGCGCTCACAGGAAACCTGCGCGGCGACGGTCTCGCCAGCGTGACTGAAGGAAAGTACTCGTAGAACCAGATCTATAAAAGGAGAAAAGTATCAGCAAGTGCTAACCAAATCTTAGAGCTAAATTCATGGGTGATAAAGTATACCTCTACTACTCTGCAGAAGCCGGATCAAGCGACCTTTCTCGTGAAGGACCGGTGTCAACACGAGTCTCGAAACGCTCGAACAAAGTCAGCATAGGCCAAGCTGGCCCAGTCGTAAGTCCCGATTAAGTGAAGATCACAGACCGCAGGTAGGTAGTAAAGCAGTACTCTACTACCCTTTTCAGGGGAAACGTCCTTGATAGCAAGATAAGCACAAAGATGCGCACCTGCTACTCTCGGGTGGTCGCATCATCCTCGAAAGCTGCCGCCAGAGTCGATTGGCGAATGCCCTTAGCGCTAAAATAAGTCGACTCTACCTCAGCACGAGCTTGAACAGCAATCGGACCAACCAACACCTCAACCTCAGGTGAGAAGACACTGATCTCGCTGTCGAACGGCAGCGCAGTAGAACTAAAATCCAGTCTCATAATGAGACTGAAGTTGGTCAGGGTGACCATCATCTCACCCTAAGGGAAGTGAAAAGTGTTGGTGGTGTCCCAAAAGAACTCCACCAGGACATGAGCCATGTGGTGACCCCCGCTAGAAGAAATCATGGCCTCCGAGGTCTCAAACAGTGCAGTCAACCCGCAAGACTCCGAGAGAAGTCTCACCTCTCCATCGACACTAATATGCATATTGTACAAATCGCCTAGGGTGTCGCAACCTGAGCTGTTGTAGCACGTCCTACCAACCGTGATCCCACATTGCACCTTCTCAGATATGTGGTGGATGAGGGAGAAGTATAGAGTCCGCTCATCCCACTTAGGGAGGGGACCAAGAGAAGTAGACGGGTCGGCGTCCTCCTCTACGGGCTCATGCTCTCGTCGCGTGTCTCGGGACCGTGAACCCGAACCTCGCTGTCTAGCCATGCTACATTGTGCAAAATCAATATAAATTAAGGATCTACAGTATCTAAGGTTTGCCTAGCCGCATGATACTATGTTCGCAAAAAAAAAAAAAAAAACAGAGTAAGTGGACTTAAAACAGAGCATAATTTCAAAATGAGCATACACGACATTTTTCAAGCAATCAAACAATTTCTTGTAATACTATAGTATTTATTGTGAAAAATTGGACAAGAATTGCTAGCAAAAACATCAAGAACAAGCTACATTGTATTCCCGACCTTGAGAGGTCCAACAATGGTGATTTGTTTGTTTCTTCACCAAATTGAGTCAAATAAGTCTCAAATTACTCCCAAGGTAATATGTAAACATAATCAAGATATTTCATGGCATAAAATTTGACAAACAAATTTAATTAAGCATTATAAATTTTGAATTTTCAAGAAATTTTTGAACAAACATGTACCAAATTCATCAAAACCGGAGTGAGTTTGGAGAAAACTTACATAAATCGGGAAATTATATGAAAGAATCTTTGATTTGCAACAACCTTGGGCAAATTCGGTTAAGAAACGAGCAAGAACGAGTGAATTGAGCTCTGCGGCGATTTTCAAACAAAAAAGAAAGCAGCAGCAGCGGAAATGATGAAGAAAGGGATATATAATCCTGACTCTAGCGCCAAGTGACAGGCCTTGGCGCCAGACGATAGGGATTAGCGCTTGGCTCTAGAGCCAAATATGTGGCGCCAGTGATATTTCAGTGGCGACAGAATGCTCGGCCACTCAGTGTGGTTATTTCGACCTCTTACAACAATTTTGGGTTCCTTGGTACGCCAGTTATCCCTCTAAGAAATTTGACATTATTTAGTAATTGGCTTAATTACAATTTCATAAAGTGATCGACCTGATGAATGATCGTCTCACTTAGCTTAAAGCGCCTAAGCATTGGCTCATCGCAAAGCACCAACATAATGGTTCATATAGCAACGACACCGACATAATGGTTCATACAACAAAGGCACCGACATACTAGTTCACAATTCAAAAGGCATCGACATACATGTTCAAGAGCAGCAAAAGCGCCGACGTACTGGCAAAGCCGAAGCGAAGTTCAAGCGATTTTTAAAGATCGACAAGGGTGGGTCTTCAGTAATTTTTCTCGGAATATTATCGCAACAAATGAGGATAGCTTCAGGCAAGGATATCTTCGACATCATTCCCTAGCTTGCGGAGAGTTGTCACAAACAACTTGAGGTGATTTCAATCAAAGTTATCTTCAATCATGTTCCTTGGCTTGCGGAAGATGGTCACAAAGCGCTATAAGGTGGTTTCAAGCGAAGAAATCTTCAATGGGGTTCTCTAGCTTGTAGAAGTCTATCACGGCGGAATTGGAGGCAGTTACAGGCGTAGCAGTCTTCAGGCGGTATTCTCTAGCTTGCAGAAGATCGTCAAAACAAACAGCGGGATGACGTTCCCTAGCTTACGGAAGGTTATAAAAAGTACAGCAATGCAGCAATAAACCGGTTACCTTATGAGACGTGTGCTCGACGGTGAAAGATACGCGTTTCTTAACTCTTTTATCTGTTTTAACTAATGCTAGTTTGCAGGTATCGTCGCTACAAGAATGATTTAGAATAGTAGAACGTTCTGAATTATTCTCCGTCCCTATCGATACTTTGACTTTTGTTTTTGAAACTTGCGTTTCTCCAAACTCATTCAAAGTTGGGGCTTCTATAAACACCCATTTGTGTCTCACCAAAACCAAACCCGGTGATGAGTACCTTTCACGTCAAATCATAATCGAATGAAGTGAAAATGTGGAAAGTCTAGTGTTGCGAATAGTTTTTATTTCTTTTCTTTCACTCTGTTTTTTGAAAACCTATTTTAAGAAAACAGCCAATCTAGTTTGGTTTGGTCCATGGAAAGGGTCCAATAATTGTGTAGTTGGATGGGGTGTTGAAATGAGCTTTCCAACGATATATTATAAGCCCAATTCCAATGAATAATGAGGAAGTTATGGCCAAATTACTAAACTGGGCCCGGTTTGATCTTTATGTGCGGCCCAATGATCTAGAGGAGCGCCTAATATTGATTTATCATTCCTAATTCAATTAGAATTGATTTTAGTCTTCTAGATTCTTCTAGAAGGTTATTTTCATTCCTAATTCAATTAGCATTGATCAGAATAAAAGAGTATTTTTAAGGAAAATACGATTTTGCCCCTTTGTACGACTAAATTTTATCAAAATTAAGAAAACGCGTGAAACTGATTATTAGCGCCTGACGACAAGCATTAGCGCCTGGCACTAATTTTCTGCGCCTGACGTTATTGTCCTGCGTATGGCGCTAAGCTGTTTTATTCTCGTTGAAACTCTGATTTGTTTTTCTATCCGTCCGGCTGATTTTCTCAATAAATAGCCTCCTAAAATCTCTGTTTTCCATCATCAAATATCATCAATTCTTATTCTCTCTAGCTTTTAAGAATTCTTCTCTCTCTAGCTTTTTCTACAAAATTCCGCATTCACAAGACTTAGAAGCACCTAGCCAAGTTCGAAGTTGCCGTCGCCCTAGACGTGAAAGGTTTTAATTTATGAGGGTTTGGTCCCAAATCTCTCTTTCAATTATTTAATTTAATTGTTTGATTTTATTTTCCTTGAAATTACTAACATGTGTATTTTTTTATTAAAAAGAGGTACGAGACATCCAAGTAAGTGCTTTAATTGATTTATTGATTTTATGGTTCTAAGAAATCATGTCTAGGTTGTTATTATGATTCCTAGTGTCATGTTAGGGCGTTTTAATCTTCCTAGTATCATGTTTAGGGTAAAGAATAATTTCCTTAAATCAAGTATGATTGTTTTGATGCTTCCTTTTCTTCCTAATATTTATGTTAGTATCATGTTAGGGTTAAAACTTTGATCTTTTATGTTTAATGACATGCTAGGTTTGTTATTAATCTTGTTAGTATCATGCCTAGGATATTGCTATTGTGCTTTAACATAATTATTTTATGATGATGATTATAATTGTTATAATAATTATTATGATTATTATTATGTTGCTTGATATATTTTATTGTTACTGCTTGATCACACCTTTTATACATGTTTAAAGGGAATTTGGTACTTGTAATCACGCTTAATAAGATAATTAATAATCTTTTTTAGGATTTTGCTTTTATTAATAAAAATAAGAATAATGTACACATGGAAACAAAAAATAATAATAATAATGATGACATATATACAAATGTGTCATATGTACAACAGTGTAAAAATAAATAAATAAAAAATATATATAGACATCTGTTTCCTAAAATAAATAACAATATGTGTACAAAAGGAATCAGGGTGCTCAACGACTACTAGACGGTTGTTGCACATCCGGAAAAATCCAAAATGAAGATTAATACATGAATTGTAATAACTTCGTTGAAAAGAAAAGAAATAAAACTTACCGCGATCTTCCGATGATCACGGCATGACAAAGTCACGACGGCTCTCCGATAAGCAGCTCGGAAACCACGTAGAGTCCTCACCATGCCGTTCACGGTTTCCTGCGGAACCTAATCCAAAAAATACACGGATAGTTAGGAAACAAATGTTTATGAAACAAAAAATAAACAAAAATGTTTAAGTACATATACACAAAAGACATACCGACTCAACCGTCTCAGGTACAAATGGTATCCCCTCATCATCCTCCGATGTTGGAAGGGTCTCATGAATTACCGCTCTGACAGCATCGGTATACGTGATCTCCGCTATCGGAGCCACCCAATCACCTAGCTCGACCCGCTAAAATATACATGACAAAAAATGATAAAAGGGTTAAATTTCCGAAACATAAATAGAAACAAGGAAAAGAGAGAGTTAGAATACTAACCGGAACAAAAGCTGGAAAAGGAGTCAGCCTGGATGCTATAGAAGCCGAATAAGAAACCTCCGGTTGCACCAGCTGCTCTGCTGGATAACCAAGGATCGCCTGAGCTCGATCCTCGGTAGAAAACAAGTCTGGACGTAACATCCGGATCGGAGGATCCTAAGGAACCAAAGGCTCCTCGAAAGAAAGTTTCCAGAGATAACGCTCGCCTAAAAACCAAGCGTATGTCCTCCGGAGCACCGAGAGCCCCGGATAGAGGACCCAAAAACGGCAACGAACCATGCCAGACCGGATAGCCTCAGGGACTCCGATGATTAAACTCCAAGGACGGAGATCGATCTATATAACACAACCACATGAAAAATCGTCAGAAAATAAATAAATAAATAAATGCACATGTAGTTGGAATACTCATCGACGCACGAGTCACCAAATGGATCCTCTGGCGAAAGTCGCCGGCAGAAGTGGCTGGTCTTTCTTAATCGAGACCAATCGATGGCCGATAGGAAAGCGAGCAGCCCCAAGCACCATGGGGGATAAGAAAGGAAGGTTCGAGTATCCCCAAGCCTGAAACCGAGAAAAAATAAGCCTAAAGGAAAAATCAAAATTAATAACCGAAAGAAGCTTAAAACATGTACCTCAAGGATATGACCATGCTACGTAAAGGAGATCTGAGGCACGTCAATAGATGCCGCAGAATCCAACACCCGGGTCGCCTTGCCCATAGCTGTAAGCATACGGGCATACGACACCTCTGCCGAACTCAGGTCACCTACTTGCCCCAAATCGCCGAGGCAAATAAGTAAACCTATGGCGAAACGCTCTCCTCGATCACTGAATATGGTGACAAAAAGAACGTGAACAATGTATATCCGAGCCAGCTGCTCAGGTGTACACTGCCGATCAAGCTCGTCAGCCGACAACTCGTCGGCAAGAACCGAGTACGGACAAGACTACGCATACACGTGAAGGGCCGACGCAAGACGGTCCCTCACAAGGTCACGCAATCTCTCCTCTAACCCCTTAACGAACTCTATGACTACGGGCTCGCCTCTAAAAGGAAAACCCGTAATCATAGAGAAATCGAAAGGGGTAACAGTTATCTCTGCCCATGGAAAGTGGAAAGTGTTGGTGGAATCCCACCAAAACTCCAGCAATCCACGGAGGAAAACTTACAATGTAGGCCGACTCGATAAATCCTGAAGAGACGCCAATTGGGAGACAATCCCAAAAAGTGCTACAATCTCCTTTGCCACCTCGGGCAAACTGTCAAAACGGGCTCGCAGGTCACCAAAGTCGTATAAATACATGCTAGGCTCACTCTAAATAAAAGAAAAAAATAAAAAAATGATTATGGTTTAAAAAGAAGAAACAAAGGCGCAAAAAACTCATGATGTCGCGCCACCCTCTGATCGAAACCTGATGGTCTGGGTCCCACTTAAGGACCCTAGGGTCCTTGTTGGGAGGAGCCTCCCAAACCACATCCTCCTGGTGACGTCGATCAGCCGCGACGCGTCACTCTCGAACCTCCTCTCGAGGATGGGTCACTCTCTTTCGAAGGCGAACCGCCTTGTCCGGACCACCTAGGATCTTTTGAGCATCGACAAATAGAGGCGAGTCCATGCTATGATGGATAAAGTTTCTTCAATTAGTTTACTTTATTTCCTAAACTAAATTAATATACGTATTCTAGACCCATTTCGGCAGCATAACGACTGTTAATAGGGCAAAATACGAAAATTGAATGCCACTCATACTTGGGGGCTACGATGCCTGCAGTTAAACTCAGTAAATGGGGGATTGTAACACCCACAAAATCCATCCTATACCAGTTTCAACTAAGTATTCAAGGGATTGTATTTCTAAAATATCAAAGAATCAACTAATTCTAGACTAATAACAGTAATATAAACATGGTTATCGTCTACCAAACAATTTTGAAGTTTGAACATGGAAAAAATAAGCTAAGAGTATGTTTTGCGCCATTTTCCAAATATTCAAAATTCGTGAAAATGAATTATGAAAGTAATATTGGTTCCATCACTATAATATACTTCATAGTCAGCGATTATAACCAAAATGAGCAAGAAAAAGCAATAAAATTAATCAAAATTCGAAGGAAAAGAGCAAGAACGAACTTGAACAAAAAAATGCTCATACAAGGTTCAATACTTAACCATTTTTCATGAAATTTGTTGCAAAACACTCCTTGAACATAGCATGCCAACATAGAAAAAACAATTTCAAGAATAATGGACTGAATCGAAAACCCCCAAATTCAAAATTTGGGGTTTAATGATTCGAAAATCATTCAAATTCATCTAGAAAAGAACAAATTCTAGCCAAAAATTTACATTGGATTACGACAAATATGAATTAAGGACAAAATTTGCTTCCATTAGCTTCGAAAATCGCAAAAATCCGAGCTTTCTAGAGAGAGAAAGGGGCGAAAATGGCGAAGGAAGAAGAAAAAAAGAGTGAAGTGAAAATCGCGCTCAACAATTTCACTTTACTGACATAAATTTCACGCACAACTGAATCTGTTGCGCGTGCGTACTAGCGCAACTCAAAATGATGCGCGCACCTGGCTTGCGCGACCCACTGAGCTGCACGCAGATACTGGACACTAAAATGACCGGAATCTTGATTTTGATCCGTTTGATCATTTTTTAACGGTTTTTGCTCGTGATTAGGCGTAATGGAGCAGAAATTATCAAAATCTTTTAAAATTGATTTGCATATTGTAGTTTGTTTTCTTCTTTGTTAGTTTTTTGCATCATTTATGCATGCACACCGTGCTTTGTGCCTTCCCCAAGCATACGTTTTGAACGTTTTTCGTAAGAGTGCCTTAAGACGTTTCGTGGTGTTGCTTTACGTAAAAGCACCCATAGACAGGTTGTCATTTTACTGTACTGACGTTACAAATGTCCGGGTTTTCTTCTTTTTTCACGACCCAAGCAAAAAGGAAGGCGTTTTCATGCAGCGTAAAAATGCAAATGGCGTATCGTACGGCGCAAAATTGTACGGCGTAGGTGTTGCGTAAAATTTTACTTCAGCCCAAGCTTTGTGAGATATACCTCTCGGGACTAAAAGGTAGAGAATTACTGTAGGCGTTAGCTCACGAGTCGACAGCAGCGCCGAACCATCAGGAACATGCACTTCTTGAATGGGAGCAAATACGGTAGTTAGTGCGCTTACTAACTTACCGGACAGTTAGGGTGTCAAAATCATCCCCTGTATAAAGAAGCAACGAGACGATGTCGTGCCTATGTAGTCATGTGCCCCCAGTCCTAAGACATGTGTACTCATCTTATGGACAAAACTGTTGAGAGAGTTGCTGACTTTATTCCCTCTCACTTGATTTGGATATATGCCTCCAGTCCTAAGACATGTATTTCTATCTTGTGGACATCCGGCTCGAATACTGGACCCAGCTTGAATACCAAACCATTTCGGCTCGAATACCAAAAACCCCTTTTTATCTTTTTTACCTTGTTAAAGTCAGGCTAAAGTTCCAATGACATATCGAGGGACTTTAGACCAACGATGACACGATTGAGAAGAAATCTTCCCCTTTTATCCTTTTAAAACCGATCTCTTCTCATGACTTGAAATCACCTAGAACACCTTTACTTGGAAAAGCGTTCTACAATTGCAAAGGATCAATCTAGATTCTTTAGCGCGTTAAGACTAGCAAAAACTTTTTCTAGCCTTAATAGCTACTTCTTTCAAACACATAGCGAACCAAGGATTGTTTCGAAATCCTTAAAAATTACAGAAAGATTCTCTATCCTTAGAGAAATTTGCAGAATGATTCTCAAATTTATTTCCTTGACTACTTTGATCATCGTCTATTCTAGACTCGACCAAAGTGGGGGCTAACTGTAGACATCTACTTTTGGCCTCCTGTCCCGACAAGAAGTGCAATGACGATAAATAAAATCATCTTCGTGTTGGGTCAAAGTGAAGAATACTTATGGAGAACTGGTTAAGCCACAAAACACAAAAGACTAGCCCAAATTAAAGATAAAAGCCAAAACAAAGGTCTAATTAACTTAACCCGATCATAATTAGGATTAATCACGTGCTTAAAACCCAATAATGACGGATTTAGAAGCGCCTAGGTTAAATCTTTCTACTACCGCAAAAAAAGCCGCGCGCATCTCAAACAGTCGCGCTAAGCTGTCGCGCGTAACTAATTCAGTTGGGCGCGACACTCAGCGCAACCTCTAGAGTTGCGCTGCGGAAGATTTAGAATTATACGAAAAATATAAAATTGAATCTTAACATAAAGTCGCGCACAAGACAATTAGTTGCGCTACCCATAGCAGCACAACCTAATCACTTGCGCTGGGATGCCGCGCGCAACTCCACCTGTTGTGCGCGACATCTGCTGCGGCAGAATGCTCATAACCCTAAACCTAATCATTTGCTATAAATAAGAGCTTAAACCAAGGCTTAAACAGATAGAAAATAACCTAAAACTCTGGCAAAATACTTGTGAACTTGTGCAACCTAACCCCTCTTGTCCTAAACACTCACCACTTTTGATATTTTGTTACTACGGTGGAGGTTTCCCAAATAAGAAGGAATCCATAAGTATTCTAAACGGAGATCTAGCAAAGAGAAGTGGTAAATTCCTAAGCAGTTATTTAAATCACATTTATTTTCTTGTTTAAAGGAACCTTAATTAATTAATTAGTGTTGTTTAATCACCTTTAAAATAATTAATTAATCAATTCCACATAGTGTCTCGCGTTAAATAAAGATTAGAATTTAATTAAATAATTGTTGGTTGATCACATAAGCCAAGGCGAATATTGTTTATTTCTTGCCCTTATTTGATTAAATAAGAATAACGACATTACGATGTAAGTCCTACGTGAATTAATATGTGTAAATAAAGTCAACTAACATAGTTTTTGGTATCGCGTTGCATATATTGTTTGGTGATAAAATTGTAAAAAAGGAAGTGTTAGTAGAGGCCGCACTAAGGCTAGGATAACGATTCCCCTTTAAAGGGAATGCTATTTTAGTAACCTCGCTCCCGAACTCATTTCTTGTTTATAGACCAATTTTGGCATGGGTAAACTTATGATTCGTGCTAATTATTCCTTGAACTCCACATGGAAGAAAGGCATGAACGAGGTTTATGAATTTTTCCTAAAACTCATTGGCGACTCCCTACTTGTTTCTTACAAAATTGCGTAATGATAGAATCAATTCTAATTCAAGGTCCTCCAAACATATAGGAATTCATATCCTACTACACCCTAACAAGTGTAAAGTCTTAGGCTTTTAAATGGCCATGGGCATTTAAGGAGAGGACCCCTTACGACGGGAACCCCCTCCTTACAACTAGGATGCTTAATCTCATCGAGAGGCAGGTAATTCCTACTCGTTTTGTTCACCACCCAACTTTGTGTAAATTAGGAATTGACAAGCATGTGGAAAAATTATTTAAAGGAATTGGAATTAGTGGTTTATTCAATTTGCATTACGATAACTATGATTATTTGAATGTTGAATTTATTTCTACATTTAATTTGATTAAGTCTAGTGCGTCTGTGTATCGTGTTAAATTCCATTTGCTTAATAAAGAGTTTAGATTTTTGTTTAAAGACTTTGGTAAAATATTTGAGTTAAAATCCGATAGGCCATCGGAACCACCTAAAGACAATTATGCCGATATCTATTTGGCCTTGACATGAAATATGCTAGAAACCTCCAACATGCCAAGGGAGCTTGGATTCAACATCCCGTGCAAAAATTTGGGCAACGGTTTGTTGGCCTCATCATCTTTGGGAGGCATGAGCTAGCGAACGTGAGGAAGGATGAGTTATAGTTTTTAGCCACCTACATGATCCCTAGTTGTGAAAAGCTAAACATCCCACTTAGGATGGCTCAACACTTTCAAAGGAGTGGTAAGGCGGCCGAGGCCGGTAGAGCTAGGACCCCTATTTACTTTGGTGGGTTAGTCACCCGTATTGCGGTTAAATTGATGGGTTTTACACCCAATGATCGTAGAAAAGCAAATGGCCCTAACCATATGGACATAGCATATTTAGGAAGCCTCAACTAGATCCAAGATACCCCTAGTGAAATATGGTGGATAATTCATAGAGAGAATGGTAGGAGGGATCAAGCCTTCACATTGCCTAACCCAAACTTCTCCAAGTTCGAAAAGGGTAAGTACACTTATACTTTTGAACTAGGAAACCAAGGAGAGGCTAGACAGGCTCACCACTCACCACCTCAACCACAACCCCAATTCCAACCTCCTCAGCAACCCCAACCATACATGTATGATATCCCTACTTCTTCCGTTGACTACAACATCGATCCCAACACACCATATGACTTTTAGATTTTTGGAGCCAACTTGATAGGATCGAGAGGGGCCAAGGAAAGGTGGAGGGTTTAGTTCAAAACCTTGACTCTAGAGTAGGTTCTCTAGATAGACGGGTGGGGTATGTGGAGAGAAACCTAGGGAGGTGTTTATACCCCATGTATGATGACTATGCCCTCCGAGGAGCTATTCCCCCCAAGGCTCTTGTTCTTGATTGGTCTTAATACCTCTAAGGAGGGTATTCGACTCCCGATGCTTTTGGTAAATATGTGGACTATTCTTCGGTCCATGGTTATGGGGCCGATGTCCCTTTTGGTGGGCTAGGGGGGAATGTTGACCCTAACTACTTTGCAGGTGGTTCGGGTCATGGAGGTGTTGGCTCTAGACATGGTGGTGGTTATGCTAGGTTGGAGGAGGATGAGGATGATGATGAGGAGTAGCTAATCCTAGCTACACTCCCAAGTCAATGTGGGCATTGCTTGATTTGGATTGGGGGGGGGGAGATGATCTTGTATATCTGGTTTTTCTCTCTCTCTTTTCTTCTTTTTATTGCTTTCTAGTAGAGTATCTTTTATTGCTTTTTAGAGTAGTTTATTTCTTTTGAAAAAAACAAAAATACAAAAAAATTAAAAATAAAAAAAATACAAAAATACAAAAATACAATCCAATGAAGAAAATGAATCATGCTTCCCTATGCCCTTTGAAAAAAATTGTTTTGACTCTTGGTCACTAATGATGAACATTGTGGATTAGTTGTTCATTATTTGATGTTTGATTGCCTTGAAACCTTAACATGGGTCAATTTTGTCCAACTACTTGTGAATATAGTGCTTGACTAGTTGATTTGGTGAGGAATGTGTGTTATTTCCTGGTATATCAATGAATCTGAGTATTAATTTGTTACTATGAGTAATGTTTATATGATTCACTATTATGCACAATGTGGAGGACAAAGGTGTTAATTCTCTTCAGACGATATTAGATACATTTTGTTCCCTTCTTGCTACCCATGTTGTTGCTTGTGCCCTTTTATTGTTTATTTAGCCACATTACAAGCCTATTTGAGCCCCATTGGTTACTAGTCCCAAGCTTTGCTTGGGGAGGATATTAGTTAGTGAGGTGAGGGAGTTGTGGTGTGCATATTATTTGCACAATGTGGGAATAAAAGAAGAGTGATTGTTCTTTTGATATTGTGATTGGAAAAAAAAAATTAAAATAGGTGTTCAAAGTTGAAAAATCCAATGGGAGATTAAAAGAAAAAAAAATAGCAATGAGAAAAAATTGTTTAAAATGTTAAAATGTTCTATGTGAATTGAAGGTTGCTCAAAGAAAAACGAAAAAAATAGAAAAAAAATTAAAAGTAAAAAAAAAAAGAAGTTCAAGTTTGAAATTCAAAGAAGAAAAAAAAGAATGAGTTCAAAGTTTGTATATTCACTTTAATTCTTTAATATCATATTTTTGTGAGTGAATTTGTAAGTGTTGCTGGTTATGTGAGATGTAAATTTTGGTTGTTTGGTGAACTTTTGTGGATTTAAGTTCTGATTTGAGATGATTTGGTCATTACTTGTTTTTTACCTTGGGATTTATTAGGATATAACTCCCTTAAGCATAGCTTTTCTCTTACATTTTCCCAAATACTTTCCTACCCTTTACCCTAGCCTTACATTACAAGCTTTAAAGACCTTCCGACCTTTGTGCATAGAATTGTGTAGATGTGAAAGTAGTTGTTTGTCAATGCAAAGGATGACTTGATGTATTCAAAGGCAACTATATAGGTTGAGTGCTATTCTCTTTAAACACACGAGTGTTGTGATTTTGGGAGGGCATTGTTCACAAATAAGGGGTGGTTGGAGAGCAATCGAGTACATTCTTTACTCGCCACATAAATGAGAGTTGAGTGTGTGAGCACTAGTCTTGAATTCTATATGTTTTGGGTATTTTTTGTCCCTCGGGAGAGTTACAGCTCAGAGACTGGTTGCGCGCTGCCTGTACCCGCAAAATAACGAAGACTCCAGGTGGTTGGAGCTTTGCCTCCGACGATAAAGCTAGTACTTGAAGATAAACGGGAGAAGGCGCTAAAAAAGAGGTGAGATCTTCTCGGATTCCGAGATCAGGTGATTCTCTGATGTAAGAGAATGTAGGGTATGCTGTAATAATTGTAGATGCCCCAAAAATGGGGGAAATCTCCCTATTTATAGGATCATTGGAAATTGTGCCTTAATTAGGTCACTCTAACCTAATTATTCTGGGTTGCGCCGAATTACAGCTTTCTCGGAATTTGGGCCATTGAAGGCGGCCTTTTTTTCCCCAAGTTCTAGGAAGGACACGCGTTTAATAGAGATTTGCCCAATTCGGACCAACCAGGGTATGACACGTATCGAGTGCTGATTCGGCCAAAACATTTACCCTTCACATATGTGACGTGGCGCGCCACGTGGCATTTGTGACACGTGTCACTCCACGATAGGTGGTAAATAAATATATATATATATATTTTTTTTTTACTGTGAAAAGTGTAACTTTTCACATTCCGTGGAAATTACGAAATAACCCTCAAATTTGCCCCTCTATAAATACTAACTTTACCCCCCTAGTTTTGGACGTTTCTAAAACATTCTAGAGAAATAAAGTCAAGGAGTTAGAGAGAGAGAGTTTGCCTTCCATCTGTGTGTGTGAACACAAATTTAGCATTTTCTCGCCTGCGTCAGCCGATTCTCAACCGCCTGTGCCCCAAGCAAGCAAGGACAACTTCGGCAGCAACCCTCACTCGGACATCGCCGTTTGCCCCCCCTTTCAGAAACAAACGTAAGGTAGCTATAGGGTATATTTCAAGAATTACCCCAAACTTGAACCCTCTGTGATCATACACTAAAGTACGGTGGCGTCCAAAGAGAAAGAAGCTAGAGCAAAAGAGTCGCCAACAAGTTTTAGGAACTTGTAAACCGTTCACAGGGTGAAGGTTACACCCCTTAACGATCTAGGAGATCTTTAACTCCAATAGGTCTGGAACCAAGACTTGAAGTTCGGGGATGAAGGTACAAATCCAACCTAAATGAGTTTGAACCTGCCCTAATAATAGGCCTCTACTTTATTATTCTCGTATTCATATGTGTTTTCTGAATAACATGCAATCAATAGGTTTACCCTAAACCTGTTTATCTATGTTGGTTGAATTTAATGTACAAATAAACTATTATTGGCAATCAGCTAAATTATAATCATATTAACCCTAAATAAGATTATTATTTATCTTGTTGAGCGTGATTACAAGTACAAATTCCTGGTAAACATGCATAAAAGGCGTTATCAAGCAATAACAATAATAATCATCAAGCAACATAATGATAATAATAATTATAATAATCATAAATCATAATCATTATTATAATCATGTTAAAGCATAATAATAATAGCAAGATTCTAGGCATGATACTAACAAGATTAATAACAAACCCTAGCATGTCACTAAACATTAAAAATAAAAGCTTTAGCCCTAACATGATACTATCATAAATATTTGGAAAGAAAAGGAAGTATCAAAGGAACAACAATTGTCATGTTTGATATTAGAAATTATAGTTTTTACCCTAAATATGATACTAGGAAGAAATAAAACATCCTAACATGATACTAAGAATCATTATAATAATCTAATCATGATTTATATATCATAATATCTATTAAGTAATTAAAGTACTTACTTGGATGCCTCGTACCACTTTCTAATAACAAAATACACGCGTTAGTAACTTCAAGGAAAAAAATAAACAAAAACAATTAAATTTTATAATTGGAATAGAGATTCGGGACCAAACCCTCAGAAATTAAAACCTTTCATGTATAGGGCGAAGGCAAGCTAGTTTAGAAAATATAGAGAGAGTATCAAGGATTTCATGATGAGAGTTGATGAGAAGAATTGATGATTTAAAAACAGAGGTCTAAGGAAGCTATTTATAAAGAAAATCAGCCGGATATGATAAAAAAGAATCAGAGTTTGAAGAGGAATAAAACATGACCGCAACACCAAACAGGCGCCTGTCGACTATTTTTATAGATTTTGTTTTTATCATATCTTTTGATATAGAAGTCTAAATAAGTCATATAATATGTTTAGGAAAGCTCTTGAATTATTCTTTACAACCCAATTAGAATCAGATTAAAATATGTTGTAGATAAAAAGATATGGCCGAAATAGTTAAAGGGTGTCAGTTTTGGATAGAGTTTCATATCTCATTCATATCTTTTCCGCTAAGCTCAGAATTAATATTTTAATATATCATTGGAAAGATAATTTCAAGTCCATATTAAATTTTGATAAATATTACGAGGCACAAAAATAATATCTGATTGTCTTTGAACATCTTCAAAATTCGAATAGAATTAGGATTAAAAAAAAAGGAAAGTTTTTATTTAACTCAAATTCATTAATCTTATCCTTTAAAATAGTATAATTAAGATTCTTTAAAAACTTATAGAAGCTTCTAATTAATCCTAATTATTTTGGGAAAAGGATTAGAACTTTGGACCCTCCACATAATCATTGGGTCGTAGGTAAAATCCGGTTTTGGCCCAGTTTAGTATTTTGGCCATAACTTCCTCATTATTCATCAGAATTGAGCTTATAATATATCATTGAAAAGGTCTTTTTAAGCCCCATAAAACTACACTATTAGTAGACCCATATCATGGACCAAACTAAACTTTAATGCACATTTTTCATAAATAGGGTAAGAAAACAAATGCTTTCAAAAACAGAAAGAAAAAAATATTTTAATAAAAACATCCTTATCACTAAACTTTTCACACTTTTATTTCGTTAGATAATCAAATGACATGAAAGGTATTCATCACTGGTTTTGGTTTTTGGGAGACACATTTAGGTGTCTACAGAAGCCCCCACTTTGACTGAGTTTGGAGAAACGCAAGTTTCGAAAACAAAAGTCAAAGTAGCGATAGGGACGAAGAATGATTCGGAACGTTCTCCGATCCTAAATCATTCATGTAATGCCGATACCTGCAAAACTAGCGTTACTTTAAACAGATAAGAGAGTTAAAGAGCGTATCTTGCACCATCGAGCACAGGTCTCTAGGGTAACCGATTTGTTGCTGCATTTGTCATTTTGACAACCTTCCACAAGCTAGGGAACACTATCTTGCTATTTTGATGTTCACTCATCTCTGAACAATAGAGCTGTTTTGATATGTCCACGCGTCTCTGAACAACAGAGCTTCGATATGATATGCCCACGCGTCTCTAAGCAAAAGAGTTTTTTCCTTGAATCATAGTGACAACTTCCCAATCATAGCAAAAGTCGCCGAAGACCACCTCATCACGAATCGCCCTTCTCAAATCTCGGTGAAAACCTCCACAATCTTAGCGAATGCCGTCGAAGACCGCCCGTCTCGTGCTATTTTCTCAAATCTTGGTGACAACCTCCACAATCTTAGCGAATGCCGTCGAAGACCGCCCATCTCGTGCTATCTTCTCAAATCTTGATGACAACCTCCACAATCTTAGCGAATGTCATCGAAGACCGCCCATCTCGTGCTATCTTCTCAAATCTAGTGATAACTTCCACAACCATAGAGAAAGATATAAAAGACAACTTCATCTTGAATCGTTCTTTTCTCAAATCAAATAATAACCTCCTCAATCATAGTGAAAGCTATCGAAGATCGCTTCATCTCAAACCGTCCTTTTCAAATCCAAGTGGGAGACTTTTTTTTTCCTCTTAATGCCCCCCTGTTGAAAGCTTCGTCGTCTTATATCTTCAAATCAACCCTTCCATTTTGGAAAAATCTTTAAATCTTTTTCAAGAACTATATCCACGATTCATAAAGGCTTCAAATTGATTTGTGATAATCTTCCATCCTAGGAATTCATTGTAAACCATTATGTCGGTGCTTTTGCTGTTTGTGAACCATTATGTCGGTGCCTTTACTGTTTGTGAACCATTATGTCGGTGCTTTTACTATGAGCCAATGCTTAGGCGCTTTAAGCTAAGTGAGATGATCTTTTATCAGGTTGATCACCTTACGTGATTGTAATCAATCCGACTACTTAATCATGTCAAATTGCTTATAACGGCTAACTAGGGTACCAAGGAACCCTAAATTGCTGCACTAGGTCCGCATAATCTAACATGGTGGCCGCGCATTGTGTTGCTGCATCAGCGCCTGCTGGAAGACTTCTGGTGCCGCACTTTGCTTCTGTCGCCAAGAGAAAGATGTTGTCGCCAGACGCCATCCTTGTCATCTGGTGCTGGAATCGGGTCTTCTTTATTTTGCCCTTACCGTTGTTGTTCGTTGCTTGGTTTCGCTTCGAACTTTGAACTTGGTCGTTTCCTTTCATCAAAATCTGCTCAAATCTTTTGTAAATTAAAGCTCTTCATCTCCTATTTACTAATCCATGTAATTTTGCTCAAACTCCTTTCATCTTGGAAGAGTCTCATACGGCGTATTCTTAGTTTTTCGAAAAAATCCGGGAATGTTCTTGCTTGCTGGGATGCACCTGCATTTATATCTTTGACTATAGGACTTTTCTCATGTGATTTAGGGTTGATCCAAGACTTAGCGTTTGCTTGACTCATTAACTTGACATGACTTTTGACTCAATGATGACTGACTCGAGGTTGACTCGTGTGTGCATAGTATTGACTCAATGTGATAACACGGCATGACTCAATGTGTACATGACTCGTGTGTGCATTGTAATGTGATCGTGCGACTCGAAAATGCAAAAAAGCAACAATTTTCCATCATTTTTGTGGAGGGTAGCGACTTTCTCCCGAAAAAGAAAGACTCGAAAAAAAAGAATCGAAGTGAAGTTTTTGAAGGTGCATGTTGAATGAGCTTAGTCAAAATGTTGTTTGATACTCTCTCTCAAGGTGCAAGGATTAATTTATCCTAGGCTATCCTAGTTGACTCAATAATGAAAGTATGTAGGTAACTTACGCACGGAGGCTAATCACTTCATACTTCGTGATGCGATAACGATTGATGATGATATGACAAGGCATGCTTTAGCGTTGTGTTAAGATTTCATGACAAGGGAGGAAAAGTATATTTGGTCATGTAACTGTGCGGTGTGTGAAAGTGATACTAAAGTTAGGCCGCAAGGGCTTAGTGTGTTGAAAAATATATTATTTCAAGAAGAATCAAATGATGGTGACTCTTAGGCTAGGTAAGCTAATGATGTAGGGATCAAGCCCCCAAGTCTAGCTCTAAGTAAATAGGGATGAGCATAAGAGATCCCTTGATATGATCATGATGTGTGAATGTGAATGTGAAAGAATTTTTATTATGGCCGAACCTCGATGTGAGGTTGCCTACTTATCTGTTAGGAATTAGGCCGAACGTAGCTCTAGCCGAACCTCGCACAAGTGTGTGTATACCTTAAAAAGGTCTTTTTAAGGGTTGTAATGTGGTTAGGCTAAAGGTTGAAGAAGAAGGGGATAAAGGCTCAACACCCTAGATAAGTCCCTAAGGTGTGCAACCTTGCTTTTGAATCTTTATATTTTTATGCTTGAGGCTTTTAACTTTTTTTAAACTCTCTTTTTTTTTATATTTTGCTCTCTCTTTTGCTTTAGCATTTATTTTATTTTTTATAAGTGTGGGCAATCCCGATCATGCGGTCTATCACTTACTTGGCATTCATGTTTCTCAGGCACGCTACCAAGCACTCGATAAGAGACGCAATCTGAGACGTGTTCATATAGAAGACATTTTCATATCAAAGACATTGGAACACTTACCCTTTTTGTACACTTTTATTATTATTTTTTATTTCTGTTTTATTTATTTTGATCTTTAGAAATCACTCAAGCATTTTTTTAAATTACATAAGTTGCACACTGTCCCATCCAAGGTTAGGTAGATGTGGGTTGAAGAAAGAAAGGTATGTCGTTAGACGAGGCTCAAAATGGTTTATAAAAAAAAGATGTATATTTGAAGGGTGAAAGGTGATATGATGTAGCTACCAGGGGTGCCTCAAATCATTGGTATACCTTGTCCTTAGTTCGACAATGATATTTTTAATTTTTTTTTATTTTATCTAAGGAGAATAAAAAGGTGCCTATGCTACACTTATTGGGGAAAGGGTAAATAAAAGAAATAGAAAAGAGGAGGTCATGAAATCTTGTCGTTGAAGCTCGCCTCTTATCTTGTGTCGTTTGCTTTATCATCACTCGCTCTTCTTGCTAGTTGGAGGTATGGGAAGCTTGTCATTATTCGATCAAATGCTGGATATCCTCCTTTAGTTTCCAACAACTCTCAGTAGTATGACCCCTTTCTTGATGATATTTGCAATGTGCATCTGGATTCCAACTAGGCAATCTTTTCTCAGGTGCAGGATCTTGAATAGGTCCAATGGGAGTAATTAGTCCCTTGGCATGGAGTTGATCGAAGGCAGTATCGTAGCTCATCCCAATGGGAAAGAAGTCTTTCCTTAGTTGCTTCTTAGATCCTTGGTTATCCATGGCTAAAACTTCACTGAGATCATAGGTACTAACATTGTTACTAGAGTGGGCGTTTTCGAAAGAAGAAAGATTATCATTCTTCTTTCCTTTCCACCCATTGTGATTACTATTGTTAGTAGCTTTTTGCATTGCGAGGTCATCTTCGATCTTGATGCCTATGTCATAGACGGCCATGAAAGTATTCAAGTTGTGTCGATATTTTAAGTGCTTTGAATACTTTTCTTATAAATTTTTGATGAACATCCTCACAGATTCTTTTTCGGCGGGTACCTCAATCATCTTAGCGGAAGTTTAACTCCACTTATTCAAGAAAGAAGTAAGACCTTCATTCTCTCTTTGTCTTAGCATCTCAAGTTGTTTATATATATAATCGGTTTCGACTTGTATATTGCACTTATATCTATCAATGAAAGCGCATACTATCGATTCCCAGGTAGAGGTGTTCTCTTTGTCAAGGGAGAAGAACCATTGTTGGCAAACGGTTTCAAGAGATAAGGAAAACAAGGAATGAAAGACTTTCTTATCAATCCCCTCAATAGTAGAAAATAGCAATAGGCAGCCCCTAAATGGCACCGATTCAGGCCAAACCGTTGCAAAAATCGGTCTAGAATAGGCGGGATTTTAGAGCATGAGATATGGCACCGGTTTGGCCTGAACCAGTGCCTAAAATAAAAAAGGCACCTGTTTGAACCGGTGCCAAATTCAAAAAAAAATGCGGCCTTATTTCTTCTCCTTCCTCTCTTTCTCTTTAATTCCCTTGCTTCATCTCATTGTTTCATTAGAGCTGAGAGAAAACCACCCTCCCCCTTTTCCCCTCCACAACAGCCGCCACCTTCACCGGCCACTAGAGGTGTCGAAAACCACCTTCAATCCTCCCCTTCCCTTCTATTTTCCCTTTCTTTCTCTTTCAAAGTTGTTGCCTTGTGGTTCCTCCACTAACATTGTTTGAAAACAACAGCCACCAGCATTTACCGCGCTGAGGTTCCTCCGCCACCAAGCCGTGCCACCGCCCTGAGGCTCCTCCACCACCGAGTCACGCCACCGCCCTGAGGCTCCTCCACCACCGAGCCGTGCCCTGCCCTGAGGCTCCTCCTCCATCTGCTGCCCTCCTTCTCTCCTTCCATTTAAGGTTTTCTTTTTAATTTTTTTTTACATTATTTTCCAATTATATACTTATATATATATTAATTTGTTTTGCATTTTGAACTATTGTTAGCAAATTAAAATTTAGGTTTTAATATAATTTTTCTCATTTTTAGGTTTGAATATAATTGGGAAATTGAGAAAATATTAGAGATTAGTAACCTTGTTACTCAATTAGTTGGATTTTATTATGTTTTAATGGTTAATTTAATGTGTTTTGGTGGATAATTTGGAAACAATTATAGAATATATATTAACCTTGGTACTTAAATAGGTGAAATTTGGTATGTTACTTTTAATGGTTAATTTGAAGTTGTTTTGATGGATTATTTTGAATAAGTTAGAGATTAGTGAACTTTGTTATTAAATTATTTGAATTTTGGAATGTTTAAATGGTTAATATTAAGTTGTTTTGATGGGTATATTTGAATAAATTTGAAATTAGTAACCTTGCTTGTTACTAAAGTAGATGAATTTTGGAATGGGCGAATGGTTACTTTTAAGTTGTTTTGATGGGGATTTTTAAAAAAATTAGAGATTAGTAACCTTGTTAGTTTAACAATTTTGAATAAACTAGATGAATTAAAGTAGTGAATACATTGTATAGCAATTGTTAGTTCGATGAATGATGTGTTTTAGCTTATAAATAAATTAGTGAATTGACATGTTATGAGAAAGAAATAGTACATACCTAATATTTAACCTAATTTTTGTTTATTGTTTTTTTTTTAAAAAAAAATTGTGAATTGAAGCACGAGTTTAGCTTGAGGACTACATATTGAGCTCAAGTGGGTAGTTGCTATATTGGTATGACTTATAAACTTTAGTTAGTTATATTTCTTTCTATTTATCCATTTAATAAAAGTTTATCCATGAAATTGCAACATGTGTATTGTTTAATTGCAAATAAATACAACAATATATAGAATACTTGCATCATCATATGCCTAGATACCCGTTCAAGGCTTTCTCATTAGGAAAAAGTTTTGAATAGTCCCCGGTTGGGACAATTGTTGAATGTGTACTCTCACTTAGGTGGTGAATGTATGTTTTCTTTTCGATTTCACGGAACATCTTGGCTTACCATTTCCTCACTATGTTCTCTGGGTACATATGTGGGTAATTAATTATATACATCGTGTACTTGGAGAACTAGGGGGAAATGCTGCTGATTTTTCCTTAAAATTGGAAAGTTGTCATACATTCACTAGTGAGAGTAGACACTCAAGGATGGGTTAGGTTGGAGTGATAAGGACCCTTTGGAAACATGCAATTTTTGACTATATGAATGGTAGATTCATGTTTTGTACTTGAATTTGATTTACATAAAATATGTAGCAATTACACATTATTCATTATATGTCTCTACATATGGTTAGAGACAATTTACTAAATGGAGAAGGATCGTGGTTGGATGTATGGTAGACGCGATACATTGGAATTTTGGAATGGGGTTCAAGAGTTTTGCGAGAGGGCTTTAGCTTATCAACGCAAACTGGGTGACAAAGGCCTTTATTATCCTTGTGTTGATTGTAATAATGTGAATGTTGTCGATAGTGTTGAAATCATTAGAGATCATGTATTATGTCGTGGGTTTAAGCATTTATACCATGTGTGGATTTGGCACGGAGAAAGTGGAGAGTACATTGGGGATCTTGATCGGAATGATGTGCGTGTTAGAAGCAATGACATTCATGTGGACGAGGAATACGATAATAATGACTATATTGTTGATAATGGTGAGGATGGAGCCGATGATGATCAGGCGGATGAGGTCGAGGATGAAGAAGTGGATGAGATGTTGCATGGTGTTGAAATGGAGTGTTTGAGTTATTATAGGAGGCTTCCAAAAAGCCTTTGTATCCTGGGTGTAAAAAATACTCCAAACTATCAGTTGTGCTAACACTTTTCAACATTAAATCGAAGCATTGGTGTATGAAAATTAGTTTTATTTCTTTGTTGACCGCATTAAGTGATATGTTACCTGATGGGAATGAAATTCCTAAGTCTTACTATTACGCAAAGAAGCTCATGTGTTCATTTGGTTTAGAGTATAAGAAGATACATGCATGTCCTAATGACTGTATTCTGTATCGAAATGAGTATGAACAGTTGCAGGAGTGTCCACGATGCAAGCGGTAACGCTACAAGCGCATGAGTTGCAATCCTGGTACGGAGGGACCTCCTGCTAAGGTGTTGTGGTATCTTCCCATTATTCCAAGGTTTAAGCGTTTATTCTCAATACCAAAAGACGCTAAAAACTTGAGGTGGCATGCAGAGGGAAGAAAGAAAAACAGAATGCTAAAGCATCCAGCTGACTCTCCACGGAGGAAGAACATTGATTTGAAGTTTGAGAAATTTGGTGATGAAGTTAGAAATTTAAGGCTTGGGTTGTGCACGGACGGGATTAATCCATTTGGCACTCTTAGTACCCAATGCACCACATGGCCGGTACTTTAAGTGATTTATAATTTGCCTCGTTGGTTGTGCATGAAACATAAGTATGTAATGCTTTCGTTGCTAATAGTTGGTCCTAGGCAACCTGGAAATGATATAGATGTTTACCTTGCGCCGCTTATTGATGATTTGAGTAATATGTGGGACGAAGGGGTTTCCGTTTTCGATGCTCATAAGAACGAGATGTTCACATTGCGTGCAACCCTTATGTGGACCATGAATGACTTCCCTGCATATGGAAACTTGTGTAGGTACAAGGTCAAAGGGAAAAAAGCATGCCCCATATGTATTGATGACACATCAAGCGTATACCTTACTCATTCTCACAAAGATGTCTACCTACGGACTCGAAGGTTCCTTAGGCGTGATCACCCATACTGTAGGCAGAAAAAGGTTGTCGATGGAATAGTGGAAGAGGATACTGCGCCTATAACATTGACTGGTGCTGAGATTTGTGCTCGGGTGAAACGAATACGAACGGTGTTTGGAAAATCAGAAAAAACTGTGGTCTCAGCTGCTCTATTTAAGAAAGAATAAATCTTTTGGAAGCTTCCGTACTGGAGAGAACATGACGTTAGGCATTGTCTTGATGTGATGCATATAGAGAATATTGTGTGCGATGCTCTTTTGGGAACACTTATGAACATCCAAGGCAAAACAAAGGACGGAAAGGGTGCACGGTTAGATTTGAAAGAGATGGGGTTTCGTCCAGAATTGTGGCCTCAAGAAAAGGTTAGAAAGGGAAAATAACCAAGAAAAGAAGATGAAAATGTTTCGAAAAAAGGGAAGGAGAAGAGCAAGGGAAAGGGAAAGGCCAAAGATGCGTCAAAGAAGAAAGTTAAGGGTAAAGGGAAGGATGAAAAGAATTATTTACCCCCGGCTTGCTATGCATTGTCAATGGTAGAGAATTGTACGTTTTGTGCATGTCTGTACGGCACTAAGGTTCCATTAGGGTACTCATCTAACATGGAAAGATTTGTAACCTTAAATGGAGAATTGAAGCTAACAAGTATGAAATCCCATGATTGTCACATTATGATGCAAGTATTCCTACCGATTGCAGTCCGTGGTATTCTACCGAAACACGTGAGGGAAGCGATTACAAGCCTTTGTTCGTTTTTCAATACAATTTTTTGCAAAGTTCTTGATCCTTGTACACTAGATGCTTTGCAAGAAAATGTGGTTGTGACTTTGTGCAAATTTGAGATGTATTTCCCACCCTCATTTTTTGACATAATGGTTCATCTGGTTCTTCATTTGGTGCTTGAGATTAAGTTGTGCAGTCTAGTGTTCACGAGGTGGTGCTACCCTTTTGAAAGACACATGGGTACATTACAAGATAAAGTATGGAACCGGGCTCACCCTGAAGGAAGTATGATGCAAGGGACCGTGGGTGAGGAGATAGGTAAGTTTTTGGCGGACTACATAGCCCTTGCTCAATCTATTTGTCTTCCTACTTCTCGACATGAAGGTAGACTTGATGGTCATGGCACCATTTGGTCGAAACGAATGTCACCAGACCGAGATCAGTTCTTACAAGCACACCTTTATGTGTTGCACCATGTTTCAGATGTGCACCCATATTTAGACGAGCACATGGCTAGTTTGCGTGATGAATTTCCATCAAAAGGTGAAAGGGCACATATGCAGTTGCATAATAAGAGGTTTGTAAATTGGTTTTGTGATCGATTGATGAGTGGATTGGATGATACTAATGTGACCGATACAGTACGGTGGCTTGCGTACGGTCCTAGGGATGATGTTCGTTCATTTGAGGGATATGACATCAATGGGTACACTTTTTGGACCGAGGGTCATGATTTGAAATCTTCCTACACCCAAAACAGTGGTGTAATGCTTGTGGAATCGTCAAGGAATTTTGCAAGTTCTAAGGATAAATCACCTGTCGGTGCAGAGTTGTCATACTATGGTCGAATTCAAGAAATATGGGAGATTTATTATTGTGACTTCACGGTTGCTCTTTTCAAGTGTAAGTGGGTTGATAATATCAGGCGTAACGTCAAATATGAGGACTTTACCCTTGTAGATCTTTGCCACTTAAATGATAGTGCGGAACTATTTATCCTTGCATCTCAAGCTAAGAAAGTGTTCTACGTAACTGACCTAGTGGATTCAAAATGGTTTACAGTGCTAGCTGGCAAAAGAAGAATCCTATGCATTGGAGATATTGAGGATGAGGAAGAATATGATACGTTTGATGATTCAACACCTTTCACTGATCCTAGACCTATTGTACTAAATGACATAGACAACAAAGCAGGTTATATGCGATCAGACCACAACAAAGGAATTTAAGATTGAGTTAGTTTGATTAAAAGTTAGTAATGGATTCATTGCAAATATAGTTTAGTTATCACGTATATAGGAGCACAAGTAGGCGAAACTGACAATAAATGACATAAATGAGCTTGTATTTGACCCAAATCCTTTGTTTTGTATTTAAACTAACATGTTTGTAGTTTGAAATCTCCAAAGTGTACTCATTTTCATCCATATACAAGGTTATAGGACCATAAATAGGGGAAAAGAGCTTAAATAGCTTCTACTTAACCCAATTCCTTTGTTTTTTGTATGAACTAACATTAATTCATTCTAACAACCTATATTTTAATTATATTTAACATGTTTGTAGTTTGAAATTGCCTAAGTGTACTCGTTATCATGCATATACAAGGTTATAGGATCATAAGTATGTGAAAATGGCTTAAATAGCTTCTACTTAACCCAATTCTTTTGTTTTGTGTATGAACTAACACTTATTCATTCTAACAACCTATAATCATTATATTTAACATGTTTGTAGTTTGAAATTGCCTAAGTGTACTCATTATCATGCATATACAAGGTTATAGGACCATAAGTAGCTGAAAATGGCTTAAATAGCTTATATTTAACCCAATTCGTGTGTTTGTGTATGAACTAACATTTATTCATTCTAACAACCCATATTCATTATATTTAACATGTTTGTAGTTTGAAATTGCCTAAGTGTACTCATTTTCACTCATACTTTACTATACACTAATATTGTTTTATGATTGCTTTGACAGGTGCTTATATCTCATGGCGGACGATCATGACCCTCATTGTGTAGAGGACATTGACGATGATTAGTATGAGGACGAGTACGAGGATGAGGACGAGGATGATGATGTGCCTTATGATGTGAATAAGGAGGATGACTTAGGTGAGCCAGAGGATTAGGCTCAAGATGAGTTCGAGCGTAGGACAAGATCAAAACAACACAAGTGGTGGAGGGGGGGGGGGGGTGAAGGCACTGGCTCAAAGAAAGGGAAGGGGTCCGACGAGAAGTTGTAAGAAACCGGACGGTCCCATGGTCATGGAGTATGACAACAACGGCCAACCCGGACCCAAATGGCATCGACAATATGCTAATTAGGTTGGCATGTGTGCGCGGAAAATACCCATTACACTTGTAATGCGGCAAGTACCTCCGGGTTTAATTCAAACATTTTGGGATGATACAAGGGTAAGTGTGTTTTTGGCACATTTAGACAATTTAAGAAACCTTAACCTTATGGTTGTTACTAAATAGAAACTAATAATCGGTTTTAATTTGTGCTTGCGGAGGCTGTTTTCTATTCCTAATGATCCCGAGAAGAGAAGGGTGTTTGAATCTTTATTAGCGGGAAGATCAGAGGCTTTAAGACCAACTTGACTAATTGATGGATCTACAAGAAGAAGAAGAAAACAAATAAGAAGAAAGTTGATGAGGATGACCTTCTCCCGTGGGAGAAATGGCCGACCGTGTCAAAAGAAGACTGGGAAGAGTTCGTTAGAATGAAGACTTAAAAGAAAGCCATTGTAATTTTGTGTAAATTTGATCTCATTTGAATAAGAGCTTGACTCTTTTTGTAGCAATGATACTAACATTTGTTTTTATGTAGGAACTTCGAGAGCAAAATAAAAAGAATGTAGAGATGAAGGAATACGTCCATTGGATGGGGCCTAAGACATTTGCTGAAAAGAGACCTGAGTGGGTCGATAAGGGTTTACACCCTAAATCGCTTCTAGTGGCATCGAAGGAACCCTCTAGTTCCACGATCACTACTTTGGTGAGTTGTGCTGGTGATTTCTTTTGTTCTCTCCATACTTTTGATAAGGAAACCGGAAAATGGGTCATCAAGGGTTCGGAAACCAAAAAAATGGTAGATAAGCTTGTAAGTTACCTATGAAATATTGAATTTGAAATCACTTTTGTATCAAAATCACTATACAAACCATTAACTGTGTTACTGACCTCATTTTTCCTTTTGCTATAGCTTGAGCACACTCAAGAGCTGGTGGAGGGCAAATTTGAACCAAGTGTAGAGAATGACCCTTTCACCATGGCTTTGGGAAGGAAATACCATCTAGGACGAGTAGTAGATTCGGGAGGGTCATTGCTTGGATGGAAAAAGGTGATGGGTCCAGAATACACGAAATCGGGTAGATCTCGAGCTAGTGTTAACTCACCGGGGGAGTTGGATGCCAAAGTGGCATCAATTAAGGAACAAGTAGGCAACGAGTTAGTAGGTGAATTCATTGCTTGGGCGAAGCAGATGAACTTACCGACTTTGTCGTTCCTCGCGAGTCCCTAGTCGACTTATGTTCTCAACCAAAAGGACAAGGAGAAGGTGATAGACATGGAGGAGATGAGATACGTGGTGAAGATGTGCCACCTGAGGTAAAATCAATTGGGTTATTAAAAGTTTCAAAATACTGAGTTAATTGAGATCTAAGGTGGCATGATTGATGTACTGTTGAAGGTTCCTACTCCTTCACATGCGGACTCGAGGGAGCTTGATAATCCAACACCACATGAATATCCAGAGTTATAGGTGATTTGTAACCCTCTACCTTAATGAATTTTGTTATATTATTTATGTTGTAGTAAAGGACCTATTTAACTATGTTCTTTTTATATATACTTGTGTAGGAAGACACCCGGTGTACACTTCTAGCCCCGGAGCATGCAAATAGTATGGAGTTGAGTTTCGTGGCGTATGGTAGTGCCCAAGCGACGACCGGTGCTACGGCGGGGCCACATCATTACTCGGTTGGGATTGATTAGGTGGTTGATGGGTTAGAAGACATCCCAGTACCCGTACCGATAGAGGAGGTTGAGATAACAAAAAGCTTTGGCAAGCTATAGGTAGCTTCGTTGATTAGCCACTTGCGTGGGTGAAGTTGATTAATAAGGAGGTAAATTATTTATTTCTCAATTTATTTAGTGTTAAATAACCTTTATGCACTCTGAAAATCAAACCGCCGATATAGCACGACTCCCCGGCCCCCATCTCTTATGCCGAGGCAGCGGCGGCCTCGGCTGGTGTTCCATGCGCTGCTCCGGCCTCCAAAGCGGCTGCCCAGGCAGCTCAGACCTCGGGAGCCACTACCTGGGCAGCTCTAGACTCGGCAGCCGTTGCCGGGGCTTCTCCGGCATCAGAATCACGCAGCCCAAGCAATGGCTGCAGTGGCTAAAGTAGCCCCGGCTGCGGCTGCCTTGGCTGCAGAAGCCTAGGTAGCGGCTACAACAACTGCTTGCTGAGGCTGCTGTGGCCTCGGCGCGGGATGCCTTTGTTGTTCCGGCAGCGGGGGCGGCTCCCTCGGGTGTTCCGGTTTGGGAAAAGTTGCGTATTATTATTTTACAAAAATTTTGAGCCATTTTTTTTTTTCTCAACTCACTCGGCGGAATGGCTTTTCGCATGCCTATTTTCTTCATTTTTCAACTTATGAACTTGTTATTTCTCAAACCATATCATAATTATAAACGTATTTATTCTCAAACCATCTCATAATTACATATTTATAAGTGATTGTCAGTTGAAATTACATAAAAGAAGCTAAGTTCTATGGTTTTGGGTCCAATTCATCAAAATAAAGCCATTTTGAGCCAAAATGGCTTCTCACTTGCCTACTTTCTTCATTTCTCAACTTATAAACTTATTCATTCTAAAAATATATCATAATTACATATTTATAAGTGATTGTGAGTTGAAATGTCATAAAAGAAGCTAAGTTCCAAGTTTTTGGGCCCATTTTATCAAAATAAAGCCATTTTGAGCCGAAATGGCTACTCACTTGCCTAATTTTTAATTTCTCAACTTATAAACTTATTCATTCTCAAAAAATCTCATAATTACATATTTATAAGTGATTGTCAATTGAAATTACATAAAAGAAGCTAAGTTCTAAGGTTTTGGGTCCAATTCATCAAAATAAAGCCATTTTGAGCCAAAATGGCTTCTCACTTGCCTATTTTCTTCATTTCTTAACTTATAAACTTATTCATTCTCAAACCATATAATAATTACATATTTATAAGTGATTGTGAGTTGAAATTGCATAAAAGAAGCAATTTCTAGTTTTTGGGTCCATATCATCAAAATAAAGCCATTTTTAGCCGAAATGGCTACTCACTTGCCTATTTTCTTCATTTCTCAACTTATAAACTGTTCATTCTCAAACCATCTCATAATTACATATATATAAGTGATTGTCAGTTGAAATTACATTAACAAAGCGAAGTTCTAAGGTTTTGGGTCCAATTCATCAAAATAAAGCCATTTTGAACCAAAATGGCTTCTCACTTGCCTGTTTTCTTCATTTCTCAACTTATAAACTTATTCATTCTCAAACCGTCTTATAATAACATATTTATAAGTGATTGTGAGGTTAAATTACATAAAAGAAGAAAAGTTCTAATTTTTTGGGCCATTTTCATCAAAATAAAGCCATTTTGAGCCGAAATAACTTATAGTATGCCTATTTTCAAACTTATTCTTGCTCAAATTATATCAGATTTCGCATGGAAGCAAAAATTTAAAGAGAAAGAGGGTGGAGAAGCCTAAAAGCATTGATCAACCTAAGAAGAAGCTAAGTGAACAAAGATCCAAGAGTGAACAAGCGTCGAACTTGTTGAGGTTTGGTGAGTCCGACTCATCGCGGAAACAACCCTGACCCACGGAACCACTCGTAGTTAATAAAACCATAAAGCATAAATAAATAAGCACAAGAAAAGGAAGAACGAATCATACCCTTGAAGCGAGCTTCGCCCTCTCAAAACGGGCTCTTACTTGAAAGCCTTAAGCACCGCAAATGTCGTGCCTCCAACGGTATCCACCCACAAAGGAAGAACACGACTTTTTAGGTCCGCTACCTTGGAGTTAGCAAGGTCCGACCAAAACCCAAGTGTTACTGGAGTTTAAGAGTATTTCCCAAAATATGGAATGATCTTTCTAACTCCCACTCAAGCACTTTACTCCAAATCCCAAGGTTGGTATTTTTTGTGGAAAGTATGAGTGGGAATTTCTATCCCATCAATGTGGGATCATGAAATTCCATAAATTAATTACAGCTAAATTAAATTAAAATTGCAAACTAATAATAAATCTACAAGTGGCATTACCATGTGAAATAGGTTGGTGAGGACCACACGGAGAGTAAGGGACCATACTTGATCCCCACTCAATACTCTCCTTGTGCCACATGTCCTTACCCACTTGCTCCCATATTCCTCAAGCTTCCCCATAGTGACCGGCCCTATGGCCCAGCCAGAAGCCCAGCCCGAGCCCGGCCCACACCAAGATGTGGGCTGCTGCTGTGCGCGCAAGCCACACACTTGGTGCGGGCTTGCTGCTAGTGCGTGTGCTGCTAGCACGCCTAGCTTGCGGCAGCTAGCTGCTGCACGCATCACGTGCACGCGGCTGCTAGCTGCTGCTGTGCGTGGCTGCTAGCACGCGCCTAGCCAGCCATGCTAAGCTCAGCTTGGTGCGCTTGCTAGCCACCTATGCTAGGACATTTTTGCCCCTAGTATTCGGATTCTCGGGGCACTCCGATGTTAGGGGTATTTTGGGAATATGGTCGATTTATTATTATTTTGCACGTCTCGTCTTTTTATTATTTTTGACTTTACTTCCGACGATTGGTTTTGACGCTCCAAGCTCGAATTACCGACGTCTAAATATTTAATACTCAGGCGACGAATTAATTTCTTCCGAATTAATTCGCCGAGTTGGTTCTTTTTTTTTTCTTGGGTGTGACCCGAAAGGTTCAGTCAAGATTAAGCTGTAATATTAGTTATATTAATATTACTGATCGGAAGCAGCCTCCACTTAGGTATTCCGATCACTTGACCTTACTGAATATATTAGCTTTCTAATAATTCTGAACCCGCTATCAGAATAATACACTTGTTCGAAGGACACCATTCCTTTCAATCTCCCACTTGTCCTTCCGGTTAAGTGTGCATTTAGTGTATAGCCCCTTTCTTATGTCTCTTGATGAACTACAGAGTAAGATTACTCGTCATCTCTGTTACGTACAGAAGTGTTTCTCAAAATCCGAGTTTGACTATCAATAAGCAGATGATTTCTAAAATCCATCTGAGCACGACCATGCATATTCGCAGTCTCGCTCTTCGAGAGGCCTTGTAAATAACAAGACATGTTCCCTATTGTTAGTAGGGGGACATTTCCAGTCTTGTAATGTAGCTTCTCTTACTAAGAGGACCTAGCCGCCCGATATCTGTTGTTATAATACCCAGTTACGGCAGACGTTTGGCGGATACCAAAGGGGACTAGTACTCAAACAAGAGACCTCCCACTACTCATGGTGAAGGAAAAGAGTTCCGATAGTAATAATGAGAAAAATACTTATGACAATTTTAAATCTCTTAAAGTATTCTCATAGGTCCATCCAGTATGGTTCTAAACCAATATTTGTGCAAATGATTTATATCCTCATCGCACAAGAAACGGTGCTATAAATCATACTACACACTAATCTCTAATGGTCATTAATCGTCCACATAAAAATATGACCTTGATTAGGGATAATTTTCGATTAAAATATTCAATGTTCACTTAATAGGTGTTTCTTTATCCAAGCCATTGACTTGATACCCTATTTTGAATATTTATTAAAATCGAATGGACTCATTATTTAATTCTAAACCACAATTAAATAGAGACGGAGTGAATTAAATTGCATGAAAAATTTTAATTACTCCAAAACCTGAATGGTTCATCATAGTGCTTTACATTAACATTGTCCAAAATTTAATTAAAACACTATAATATGGAAATCAAAGCCAGTTCACGACATGCTTGATTCCCATTGCCTCAATGTGTTTGTTGTGCTTCACTTGAGACAAGGGTTTAGTAAGTGGATCGGCTACATTGTCATCCGTTCCCACTTTGAAAATTCTGATTTCACCCTATGTCTTCCATTCTTGAATCATGTGAAACCGCCTCTTGACTTGTTTGATCTTCTGATGTTCTCGTGGCTCTCTAGCCTGAGAAATAGCTTAACTGTTGTCACAATGGAGGTCTATTGGACCCTTGATGGAGGGTACAACACCAAGTTCATCAATGAACTTGCGAATCCAAACTGCCTCCTTGGTTGCCTCAGACGCTGCCAAGTACTCGGCTTCTGTTGTAGAATAAGCGGTTATGCTTTGCTTTGCACTCTTCCAACTAAACGCTCCTCCATTGAGACAGAATATGTATCCGGATTGTGACTTGGAGTCGTCTCTGTTTGTCTGGAAGCTTGCATCGGTATATCCCTCAACAACCAATTCATATTTACCGCCATAGACCAGGAATTTATCCTTGTTCCTTTTCAGGTACTTCAGAGTATTCTTGGCCGTAGTCCAATGCGCCTCTCCTGGGCCTGATTGGTATTGGCTCGTAGCATTCAAGGCATACGATACATCCGGCCTAGTACATATCATTGTTGGGGTATGGTGAGTCCGACTCACCGCGGAAACAAACCCAAAAACAAGACCGCACTCGCAATAAATAAAACCATAAACATAATTAAATTAATCACAAGATTAAGATAAACTAATTACCTTTGACGCGTGCTTCGCTCCAAAATGAGCTCTTACTTGAAAGCTTCAAGTCCCGCTCACACGGAGACCTCCAACGAAGTCCACCTGCACCAACAAAACCGACTAGGTCCAATGTCTTGGGGTTATCAAGACCCGACCAATAAAACCCGAGTAATTATATTGAGTTCAAAGGTTTTCAGTAATTGTGATGTCTTTCCAACTCTTACTCAAGCATCATTCACAATGCCCATACTTGGGTATTTATAGGAAATGATGGGAGTATCATTTACTCTCCCATCAATGTGGGATAGTATGATTTTTCCATTTTTTTTAAAGCTAAAATAAAATTAATAATCAAGCTAGTAATAAATAAACAAGTGGTAAGCTCATGTGAGTGGTTAGGTGAGGACCACTTGGAGAAGGAGGGGACCAATCTTGCTCCCCACTCCCTCTACCATAACCAGCCACCTCACTCCACACACACTCAAGGACCAAAAGCCACATGGCACCCACCCTTGGGCACCAAGGCAACCAAGGTGGGCTACCATGTGCTGCTGTCCGTGGCAGCCACGCCCAGCAAGCCCAGTACTCGCATGCGGGTTGCCACGCGCTGCTGGCGAGCAAGCCCAGCATGCTTGTGCGGGCTGCTGCTGGCCTTGTGCCTTGGCCAGCGCTGCTAGGCAGCAAGCAATGGCCTAGCCATGCTGCTGCTAAATGTGGCGAGCTGGCGCGCCTAGCGTGCTAGCTGCTGCAGCTTGTTGCGGCATGGCTTGCTAGACATTGCGCGCACAAGGTTGTGCCTAGCATGCTAGCACGCACTAGGCAGCGCCTAGCCTTGCGATGCAAGCATGGGTGCGCTAGCACGCACCAGCAAGCCTAGGCTTGGCTTGGTGCGCATGCTAGCCACCATGCTAGGCCAAACGCCCTTAGCACTCGGTTTGCTTTGGCATTTCGATGATAGGGGTATTTTAGTCTTTTGTTGATTTATTACTATTTCTCGTCTCGTCTTTCACTATTTTTTCGACTCGACTTCCGACGCTCGGTTTCGACGCTCTAAGCTCGAATTTCCGACGTCTAAATAAATATTACTCGATCGAATCATTAATTCCTTCCGAATTAATTCGTCGGTTCGGTTTGTTGAATGTTTGGGTGTGTCCCGAAGGGTTCAGTCAAGATTAAGCTGTAATATTAATTATTCATTAATATTCTGATCAGAAGCGGCCTCCACCCAAGCATTCCGATCACTTGACCTCACTGAATATATTAGCTTTCTAATAATTCTGAACCCACTAACGGAATAGTACACTTGTTCGAAGGACACCATTCCTTTCAATCTCCCACTTGTCCTTCCGGACAAGTGCGCATTTTATGTACAGCCTTTTTCCTATGTCGCTTAATGTTTCTTCATGAACTATAAGGTAAGATTTGTTTTGTCATCCTTATTACATCCAGAAGTGTTTCTCGATTCTGAGTCCGACTGTCAATAAATAGATGATTTCTAAAATCCATCCGAGCACGGCCATGCATTTTACAGTCTCGCTCTACGAGAGGCCTTGTATACAATAAACACATCTTCCCTTTTTTAGTAGGGGGACATTCCCAGTCTTGTAATGTAGCTCCTCTTACTGAGAGGACCTAGTCGCCAGAGTGTTGTCGTTATAATCCCCTATTACGGCAGACGTTTGATAACATCAAAGCGAACTAGTACTCAAACAAGAGAACTCACAATACTCATGGTCGAGGAAATAGGTTCCGATAGCCATAATGAGAAGTATACTTATGACAAATTTTTAATTTCTTAAAGTATTCTCATAGGTCGATCCAGTATGGTTCTAAACCAATACCTGTGCAAATGATTTATGACAATCATGTCCTTGTAGCACATGAAACGGTGCTATAAATCAAACTACGCACTAATCTCAATCGGTCATTAATCGTCCATCGTTTAAATGACCTTGATTAGGTATAATTTTCGATTATAATATTCAATGTTCACTTAATAGGTGTTTCCTTACCAGAACTGGTCTTGATACCCTATTTTGAATATTCTCAGAATCGAATGGACTCATTATTTAATCCTAAACCACAATTAAATAGCATAATGGAGTAATAAAATATTGCATGAAATTTTATAGGGGTTTTCTAAGCTATACCCCTAAGGTATTCGAGTTTCTAAGGTGTACCCATACTTTTTCAAGTTTCTAAGTTGTGCCCCTCAACTCACTACCATTAATTAATGGTACCCTCCTTGGGACTTCCACGTCACCTAAAGTTAACTATAAATTTAATAGAAAGATGATAAAAGCTAAGAAAATGGTAGGAGAAAGAAATCTTAGCCACCGCAACCCTAATAATGAAAAATGAAGCCACGAAATCACACTCTCAAATAACTTTTAAACAACTAATAAGGGTACATTTTAGTATTGATAAAGAGTTGAAGGGCACACCTTAGAAACTTGAAAAAGCATGGGTACACTTTAGAAACTCGAATACCTTAGGGGTATAGCTTAGAAAAACCCAGTTTTATATTACTCCAAAACTTGAATGGTTTTCCTTAGCGTCTTACATTAATTTTTCTCAAAATTAACTAAAACACTAAATAAGGAAATCGAAGCCAGTCTCCTACATGCTTGATTCCCATTTCCTCAATGGCTTGTTGTGCTTCACTTGAGGCAAATGTTTAGTAAGTGGATCGGCTACATTATCATCCGTTCCAACTTTGCAAATTCTGATTTCACCCTCTGATTTCCATTCTCGAATCATGTGAAATCGCCGCTTGACATGTTTGACCTTCTGATGTTCCCTAGGCTCTCTGGCCTGAGTAATAGCTCCATTGTTGTCACAATAGAGGGCTATTGGACCCTTTATAGAGGGTACAACATCAAGTTCACCAACGAACTTACGAATCCAAACAGCCTCCTTAGCTGCTTCAGCAGCTGCTAAGTATTCGGCTTCAGTTGTAGAATTTGCAGTTGTACTCTGCTTTGCGCTCTTCCAACTAATCGCCCCTCCATTTAGACAGAACACATATCTAGATTGCGATTTGAAATCGTCTCTGTCTGTCTGGAAGCTTGCGTCGGTATAACCTTCCACACCTAAATCCTCTGCACCACCATACACCAGGAATTTATCCTTGTTCCTTTTCAGGTACTTTAGGATATTTTTTGCCGCAGTCCATTGCGCCTCTTCTACGTCTGATTGGAAACGGCTCGTAGCACTCAAGGCATACGATACATCTGGTAGTACATATCATGGCATACATGATCGATCTAATAAGCGAAGCATATGGAATCTGGTTCATTCTTGCTTAGGGTTATGCCATGTGACATTGGAAGGTGAGCCTCTCCCAAGTCTTTCATTGAGCAGCACTTTCCAAGCCAGGCCTTTACAGACCCTAACAACGGAATGTTGTTTCCAATGAGCAATATGTCATCGACATATAAGACTAGGAAGGCGATGTCACTCCCACTGACCTTCTTGTAAACACAAGATTCATCTGGATTCTTGATAAAACTAAACTTACAGATGGCTTCATCGAATCGCAGATTCCAACTTCTGCTTGCTTTCTTTAATCCACAAATGGACTTCTTAAGCTTACAAACTTTCCTAGCATTGTTTTGGTCGACAAAACCTTCAGGCTGTGTCATATACACAGTTTCTTCCAAATAATCATTAAGGAAGGCGTTTTTGACGTCCATCTGCCAAATTTCATAATTGTAATATGCAGCAATCGCTAGCAGGATCCGAACGGATTTAAGCATTGCGACTTGTGAAAAGGTTTCATCGTAATCAATACCATGAACTTGTCTGTAACCTTTTGCCACCAATCTAGCTTTGTAAATGAATACATTTCCATCTTTGTCGGTTTTCAACTTGAAAATCCACTTACATCCAATAGGTGTATAACCTTCGGGTAATCAACCAAGTCCCAGACTAGATTTTCAAACATGGAATCCATTTCAGATCTCACGGCCTCTTGCCATTTAGCAGAGTTGGTGCTTGTCATCGCTTTCTTGTAGGTTTCCGGTTCATCTCCATCCATAATCAGGATGTCCTGATTCTTGGTTAATACTAAACCAAGATATCTATCAGGTTGAGATCTCGGCCTCTGAGACCTACGTAGGGTAATGGATTGAGCATTTGTATTGTCGGTTCGACTTTGCACAATTTGATAATTTTGACTTGCGTCAACAGATGCTGTTTGATTTTCCTCCCACTTGTCATTTTGGAAAGGTGTTCCTTCTCCAAAAAGACACCATCGCGAGCAACAAACACTTTGTTCTCCGATTTGTTGTAGAAGTAATACCCTTTGGTTTCTTTTGGGTAGCCCACAATGTAAACCTTGTCAGATTTGTGATGAAGTTTGTAAGAAATCAATTTCTTGACATATGCTTCGCATCCCCATATCTTTACAAAAGATAACCTGGGAGGTTTCTTCGTCCATAATTCATATGGAGTCTTTTCTACAGCTTTTGATGGAGCACGGTTCAGTGTTAGTGCCGCAGTTAGAAGTGCGTGTCCCCAGAAAGAGATAAGAAGATCACTAAGACCCATTGTTGATCGTACCATGTCTAACAAGGTCTGATTTCTCCTTTTGGATACTCCGTTCCATTGTGGAGTTCCTGGAGGTGTCAATTCTGAAAGTGTACCCTTTTCTTTCAGATGGTCATCGAATTCTTGGCTCAAGTATTCACCACCTAGATCCGATCGAAGGGCTTTGATTTTCTTGCCAAGCTGATTTTCAACTTCACTCTGAAATTCTTTGAACTTTTCAAATGATTCAGATTTATGCGACGTGAGGTAGACATATCCATATCTACTTTAGTCGTCTGTGAAAGTGATGAAATATCGATGTCCATTTCTTGTGGTTGAGCTCATCGGTCCACATACATCGATATGTATAAGACCCAATAAGTCACTTGCCCTTTCTCCCTACTTGGAGAATGGCTGTTTAATCATCTTGCCTAATAGACATCCCTCGCAATTCTCAAACGATTCTAAATCGAAAGAGTCAAGAACACCTTCTTGTAGAAGTTTCTTGATGCGTTTGATGTTTATGTGGCCAAGACGACAATGCCACAAGTAAGTCTGATTTGACTCTATGGTCTTAGCTCTTTTGGTATCATTATAAATAATTTGTCCAAAGACACAAACGTGTCATTCCATAAATATAAACAAGATGATATGTCTTGTGATCAAGTTCAAAATGACGTCCAACGCCACAAGATCAAAATATGGTAGATAAAACTAAACAAGTTTTAAATCTAGACAAAATATGAGATTACAAGATTTCTTTGAAAGATTATCTTCTTCTTCCACTTGTGTACTCATATCAACTTGAGCACCGCTCACTTTGTTCCTGAAACAGGAGCATATAGTGAGCCAATTTTCCGGTATCTAATACCTTATAAATGGCTTATGTTCAAGTGTAAAGATGATACCTGAGATTGAGGTTACTTTTCTTTTCGCCTCATCTTCTAGATACATGATACATTTTCTTTTGTAGTGTACGGGTCTACTACAATAGAAGCAGCGCATCTTAGCTTTGTTCTTGAACTCCTTCTTCTTTGGTCTCAGAGCAACCTTAGCCTTCTTGCAAGAATAGGTTTTCTGGAGCTCTTGAACAACTTCCATCAAGGAAAGTTTGTTCCGCTTGGCCGTAAGTCGCATCTTTAATGCAACATACCCCGAATGGAGTGAGCTTAGTAGCATGAGAGCCGCTTGCTCATCGTCCACTGGTTTTCCAATTAGCTCCAGATGGGTGAATATCCTTGTCATGTTGAGCACATGAGCTTGAAGTTTCATCCTGGGTCTAAGTCTTGCAATATAGACCTTAGCCCATACTTCTTGTCTCTCTTTTGTGAGACACCCATCTTGCGGTGGCTTGATCCTCATGTTCGAGAGTGACCTAGTCACATCTTCCACAAGTCCATCATAGCTGCCTTTGGTACTTTTGTTGACTCTCAAATTGACTACATCTTCTAGAGCTTTGAGCATCATGTCCGGAAAATAGTTGGAGAACTTCCCCTTCTATTGTACCGGGATGGAGTTTGCCATGAGTCTGGAAACTCTTTTACAATCCACACTTCATACCTCATGTGCCTCATCACTCAAATCCCCTTTGAGTAGAAACTCGTGATTTGAGTGTCCAGAATGTGCTCTAGGTAGCAATTTCGGAGGGTCTTTCGGAGTTCCTCTTCCCATTCCTTAAAGTTTACAAAGTTTAGAGAAATTGACAACTTTTCGGGCAATTCCGGGAGCATAAGGTCGTTGACATTAGTTGAAGACATGATTCTACAATTTAAAGAATTTGAAATAAAAAACCATTCATTATACTTAAATAAGATTGAATTCATGCATTTTAATCAAACTTATTTAAAACGTCTTATTCACACATTAAAGATTGTCCCCATTTTAGGTGAGAATAAGTCGATTCCAAGATCCAAAGAAACAAAGAGTGGTTAAGAATGCTTTGGCGTGTCTTAACCCTCAATCTCCTAAGGTAAGCAACGCTTTGCTAATGGCTCCAAGCAACTCTTGGTTGAATAAATCGTCGCATCAAATGCTCTCCAAACAATTTATTCACTTTGCCACGACATGTTAGGACTCCATCACTCATATCGTTGATTATAACCAAAACCACCTGCATACCCGGTATGCCTTACGTTCCTTGGAGAAGTAGTGATGCCTCGCTTTGGCGTAGCCCACCACTACCCTCGTTCGGTTGGTAACTGTGTTTTGGAAGGGAAAGTTTTACTCAATATTTTAGGGACCTAGGGTTTTTATGTTGGTTGATTTAAGTGAACTTATTTAATCATCTCAACATTCGAAATCCTAAACATGCATCTAACATATAATTCATATATATAAACATGAATATATATCGAAAACATATATAGAGATGCATTTGGCAACTAGCATGACCCCTTGAGATCTTCAAGTCTTCAAAAGGTCTTCATTTGCAACTTCATGGCTTTGTCTTCTAAGAACCCCGTATTCAAGACTTGACCAAAATATTACAATTGCTAGTACCTACGATTAGGACTAATCTAAATATTAAGGTACAAAAATACTCAACGGTTCGCAGACCGTATTTAGATTTGCAAAAATACATCACGGATCACAGTCCGTATTTTCTATCCTAATCGGGCCCCACTAGTTGCCATTTCATAAAACCTGTGAGAGAATTTTACATTTCATTCATCCATTCACTATCAGTGAATGGCCCATGCATTTTACAACGATAAACAAGTAACAATGCATAAAACGCGCAAGAACTAGTAACTAATCTAGGTGGTTAATCCAATTAACACGCCTAATTAAACTAGTAAAAGTTGTTTTGGCCGGTTATGGAAATAACTAAGAGACGCTCCCACTAAATTCCGCATCCAACTTAACTAATCCAATTAATTAAGTCGGTGAACCCAAATATTTGCCAAAACTAATTTTGCAAATGTCGCTCAAAACCCGAGGCCTAGCCTCCAAAAATTTTAATTAAATAAACAAAATAATTAAAATAATTAAAACGACAATTTAAGCAAAATTACGAATTCCAAAATGTCTAAGTGCCTAGCACTATGACTTGGAGTCCAAAAAAAATACCCTTATTTACATATTAAGCAACGCTAAAATTAACTTTAAAATAGCATCGCCTTAATAACCCGGGGTTATTATGCCAATTATGGGATTGTACGTACCGTATAACAAGCACGTAGTATGCCCATGTGCACCCCCGCAACACCAAGCATGCATGTGGGCTGCTTGTGCTCGCATGCGCTACGCCCAGCCCAACTAATCGTAGCAGCACGCACAGCCTTATGCTGCTGCTGCGCCATGCTGCTGCTTGCTGCTGGCTGGCGCGCTATGCTGGCAGTGAGCAGCAGCCCACGCTCTTCCTCGCACACACAGACACACAGCACCACACACCTAAGAACGAAGCGCCCAGCAACCTCGACAGCCACATATGGGTTGCGTGAGCAGCCCAGCTGGCCGAGAGCTAGCTTGGGGATCTTAGGCCTCGTGTTGCGTGCTAATGCTTTGAAAATTATCGATTTTTGTGTATGACATTATAAATCAATTCTAAATTAATTTTAGAATTAATGTTGAGGAAAAATGAAAAATTACAAGTCCAACTTAAATAATTCATCCAAAAGCAATTAACCAAATTTATTTCCAAGAACCATTCTTTAATAAAATTGGTTTAACTTGGTGTAATAAAATAAATTAGGGCAATTCTCACTATTAATTTAATCACTTTAAATTAATCTTGAGATTTTGACAAAATAAAAGGGAGTTGGAAAAATGAACATAAGTTCAATAAAGACTCCAACTTTAATACTTGTGACTCCATGAAAAAATTATAACTTCCAATATGAAGATAAACCAATTTCAATCACAAGTTTTAAACATTATGATTCCAATCAACTAAAAAATGATTAAATCAACAAAGTATAACCAAAATTCATGGAATTTAGTAACTCAAAGTTTCAATCACTTATCATAAATAAAGATTGAATCTTTAGTACTTGGAAGCAACAAAGAACAATTATTTCACACTTAATGCAATTAATTTGCAATTATGTGAAAAAATAAAACCAAACTTTCAAGCACCAATTACTACAATGTAATCATGCTTAAAGTGGTCTAAAATTGCATATAAATAAAGGAAAGAACCAAATACATAACCACCATAAATATACAATCAATTTTCAAGGTTAGAAAGACTTAAAATTTTTCATCAAAACGAAAAATCCCTCTAAAAATGCATTTCTGGTCGTTTTTTGGCTAAAAACCGAGTCCTGAAAAGATAAAACCGTTTCCAGAACGCCTTTTCCACCCAAAATTCACTATTTTTAGGTCGAAATCAGGTTTCGGGAGTTGAAGACAGCTCTCATGCGAGGTAAAAATTGGAAAAACGAGTTACTAATCTAATTAGCAACTTAAAACCAGAAAAATTAAGCCATAAAAACACCTTGAAAATATTATGATTTTAAAAATAAACGAACAAGGCTCCGATACCGCTGTTGGGGTTTGGTAAGTCCGACTCACCGCGGAAACAAACCCAAAAAAAAGACCGCACTCGCAATAAATAAAACCATAAACATAATTAAATTAATCACAAGATTAAGATAAGCTAATTACCTTTGACGCGTGCTTCGCTCCAAAATGAGCTCTTACTTGAAAGGTTCAAGTCCCGCTCACACGGAGACCTCCAACGAATTCCACCCGCACCAACAAAACCGACTAGGTCTAATGTCTTGGGGTTAGCAAGACCCGACCAATAAAACCCGAGTAATTATATTGAGTTCAAAGGTTTTCACTAATTGTGATGCCTTTTCCAACTCTTACTCAAGCATCATTCCCAATGCCCATACTTGGGTATTTATAGGAAATGATGGGAGTATCATTTACTCTCCCATCAATGTGGGATAATATTATTTTTCCATTTTATTTTAAAGCTAAAATAAAATTAATAATCAAGCTAGTAATAAACCAACAAGTGGCAAGCTCATGTGAGTGGTTAGGTGAGGACCACTTGGAGAAGGGGGGGACCAAACTTGCTCCCCACTCCCTCTCCCATGACCGGCCACCTCACTCCACACACACTCAAGGACCACAAGCCACATGGCACCCACCCTTAGGCAATAAGGCAGCCAAGGTGGGCAGCCATGTGCTGCTGTCTGTGGCAGCCACGCCCAGCAATCCCAGCAGGCCCAACACTCGCATGCGGGCTGCCAGGCGCTGCTGGCCAGCAAGCCCAGCATGCTTGTGCAGGCTGCTGCTGGCCTTGTGCCTTGGCCAGCGCTGCTAGGCAGCAAGCAATGGCCCAGCCATGCTGCTGCTAGATGTGGCGAGCTGGCGCGCCTAGCGTGCTAGCTGCTGCAGCTTGTTGCGGCATGGCTTGCTAGCCATTGCGCGCACAAGGCTTTGCCTAGCATGCTAGCACGCACTAGGCAGCGCCTAGCCTTGCGATGCTAGCATGGGTGCGCTGGCACGCACCGGCCAGCCTAGGCTCGGCTTGGTGCGCATGCTAGCCACCATGCTAGGCCATACGCCCTTAGCACTCGGTTTTCTTGGGCATTCCGATGATAGAGGTATTTTGGTCTTTTGTTGATTTATTACTATTTCTCGTCTCGTCTTTCACTATTTTTTAGACTCGACTTCCGACGCTCGGTTTCGACGCTCTAAGCTCGAATTTCGAGTCTAAATAAATATTACTCGGTCGACTCATTAATTCCTTCTAAATTAATTCGGCAGTTCGGTTTGTTAAATGCTTGGGTGTGACCCGAAGGGTTCAATCAAGATTAAGCTGTAATATTGAATGCTTGGAAGCGGCCTCCACCCAGGCATTCCGATCACTTGACCTCACCGAATATATTAGCTTTCTAATAATTCTGAACCCACTAACGGAATGGTACACTTGTTCGAAGGACACCATTCCTTTCAATCATGGCATATATGATCGATCCAATAAGCGAAGCATATGGAACACGACTCATCCTTTCTCGCTCATCAGGTGTCTTTGGACACTGCTTCTTGCTTAAGGTTATGCCATGTGACATGGGTAGGTGCCCTCTCTTGGCTCCTTCCATTTGGAATCGAGCTAGGATCGATCCAATAAGCGAAGCATATGGAATACGACTCATCCTTTCTCGCTCATCAGGTGTCTTTGGACACTGCTTCTTGCTTAAGGTTATGCCATGTGACATGGGTAGGTGCCCTCTCTTGGCTCCTTCCATTTGGAATCGAGCTAGTACCTTATCGATGTAAGTACTTTGACTCATTCCTATCATCCTCTTTGATCTATCCCTATAGATCTTGATGCCTAGTATGTACAAAGCCTCTCCCAAGTCTTTCATTGAAAAACATTTCCCGAGCCAAGCCTTTACAGACTCTAACAACGGAATGTTATTTCCAATGAGCAAAATGTCATCGACATATAAGACTAGGAAGGCGATGTCACTCCCACAGACCTTTTTGTAAACACAAGACTCATCTGGATTCTTGATAAAACCAAGCTTACTGATGGCTTCATCAAATCGCAGATTCCAACTTCTGATTGCTTGCTTTAATCCATGAATGGACTTCTTAAGCTTACATACCTTCTTAGGATTGTTCTGGTCGACAAAACCTTCAGGCTGTGTCATGTACACAGTTTCTTCCAAAATTCCATTGAGGAAGGCGGTTTTGACGTCCATCTGCCATATTTCATAATTGTAATATGCAGCAATCGCTAGAAGAATTCGAACGGACTTAAGCATATCTAGTGGAGAAAAGGTTTCATCATAATCAACGCCGTGAATTTGCATGTAACCTTTTGCTACCAGCCTTGCTTTGTAAATGAATACATTTCCACTTTGTAGGTTTTCATCTTGAAAATCCATTTACATCCGATAGGTGTGTAACCTACGGGTAAATCAACCAAGTCCCATACTTGATTTTCAAACATGGAGTCCATTTCGGATTTCATGGCCTCTTGCCATTTTGCAGAGTCGGGGCTCGTCATAGCTTGCTTGTAGGTTGCCGGCTCATCTCCATCCACTACTAAGATGCCCTGATCTTTGGTTAATACAACACCGAGATATCTTTCAGGTTGAGATCTTGGCCGAGTTGACCTACGTAGGGTAATGGACTGAGCATTTGCATTGTCGGCTTGAATTTGCATATTTTGACTTTGACCAATGTCAACAAATGCTTCGTGAGCACTTTGATTTTTAACTTGTCCTTGTTGCTCGTCCTCTCGAACTTTGTTGAGTTCGATTTTCTTCCCACTTGTCATTTTGGAGAGATGCTCCTTCTCCAAAAAGACACCATCACGAGAAACAAACACTTTGTTCTCGGATTTGTTGTAGAAGTAATACCCTTTCGTTTCTTTTGGATAACCCACAAAGTAAACCTTGTCAGATTTTGGATGAAGTTTGTTAGAAATGAGTTTCTTGACATATGCTTCGCATCCCCAAATCTTGAGAAAAGACAACCTTGGAGGTTTATTTGTCCATCATTCATATGGAGTCTTTTCCACTGTCTTTGACGGAGCACGATTCAGTGTAAGTGCCGCAGTTAAAAGTGCATGTCCCTAGAAACAGATTGGAAGTTCACTAAGACCCACAGTCGATCGGAGCAAGTCTAACAGGGTTCGATTCCTCCTTTCAAATACTCCATTCCATTGAGGAGTTCCCATAGGTGTCAACTCTGAAAGTATTCCATGTTCTTTCAAATGGTCATCGAATTCTTGGCTCAAATATTCGCCACTTCGATCTGATCGAAGCGCTTTGATTTTCTTGCCGAGTTGGTTTTCAACTTCGTTATGAAATTCCTTGAATTTATCAGACGATTCAGATTTGCGCGACATTAGATAGACATAACCATATCTACTATAGTCGTCCGTGAAGGTTATGAAATACCGATAACCACTCCTTGCGGGTGTACTCATTGGCCCACACACATCGGTTTGTATTAGTCCCAACAAGTCACCGGCCCTTTCTCCCAACTTGGAGAATGGTTGGTTTTTCATCTTGCCTAATAAACATCCTTCGCAATTCTCAAATGATTCTAAATCAAATGAGTCAAGAATACCTTCTTGAAGAAGCTTCTTGATGCGTTTGATGTTAATGTGGCCAAGACGACTGTGCCACAAGTAAGTTTGACTAGACGGTGTAGTCTTAGCTTTCTTTGCAGGATTATTAACGTTATAAATTTCTTTGTCTAGAGATAACACATAAAGACCATTTTCTTAATGTGCCGTACCATATAAAACATTATCGAGATAAAATGAACATGATTGATCCTTAACTCGAAATTCAAAACCTTTGGCGTCCAACGCCGAAATTGAAATGATGTTTTTGGTAATGTTGGGAACACAATAAACATTGTCAAGTTCCAAAACTAGCCCCGTGGGCAAAGACAAACTAAGAGATCCTACGGATATAGTACCAATCCTTGCTCCATTTCCTACCCGGAGCTCGATCTCTCCCTTCGCTAGCCTCCTAATGTTCCTTAGTTCCTGTGAATCGGAAAAAATGTGTGAGCCACATCCGGTATCTAATACCCATGAAGCCGAGCTAGTGAAGTTAAAGTCTATAACGTAAATACCTGATGTAGAAGCAACGGTTCCGTTCTTCTTATCTTCCTTGAATTTGAGGCAGTCTCTCTTCCAATGTCCCTTCTTCTTACAATAGAAGCATTCAGAAATCAGACTTAGAAGATGCTACCTTTTTCTCCTTGTTGTCTTTGGTAGCTTTCGGCTTAGGCGGAAAGTTCTTCTTTCCTTTCCCCTTGATGCCCTTCTTCTTTTTGCCCGCCCTTTTGAATGCCTTGCCCTTATTAATCATTAGCATATCATGCCTTCCCTCATCCTTGAGCGTCTCCTCAGCTTGCTTCAACATCCCATGAAGCTCGGTGAGGGTTTTCTCCCTGCTATGCATGTTGTAGTTCATCTTGAACTGGTCATAGCCTTTGTGAAGGGAATGGAGAATGATGTCAATAGCCATTTCAGTTGAATACCCCGCATCAAGCCTTCCCATGTTCTCAAATAATCCGATCATTTTGAGCAAATGTGGGCTGACTAGCTCTCCTTTCTTGAGCTTAGTCTCAAGGATCTGCCTGTGGGTTTCAAACCTTTTAGTTCGATCCTGTTCTTGAAACATATTCTGTAACTCAAAAATGATCTCATAGGCCGATTCCTTCTCGAAGAAGGTTTTTCTGAAGTTCAGGAGACATAGTGGCTAGCATTACGCACTTGACATCTCGATCGGCTACTTGCCATTGGTTAAGGGCTGCTTAAGTTACCTCCTCATTGGGAGCCTCGGGCATTTCCTCATCAAGGACATACTTTTTCTGTTCTTGCATAAGAACGATGCGTAAATTCCTTTGCCAATCAAGGAAATTGGTACCACTCAACTTCTCCTTGTCGAGAATTGAGCGTAATGAAAACTAGTTGTTTGAGGTTGAAGACATGATTCTACAATTGAAAGAATTTTAATGAAAAACCATTCAAAATTACTTAAATAAGATTGAATTTTATTCATGCAAATTTTCAATACTTATTTAACGTCTTATTTACACGTAAAATTGTCCCTATTTTGTGAAAATAAGGCGATTCCAAGATCCGAAGAAACAAAGAATGGTTAAGCATGCTTTGGCTTGTCTTAACACTCAATCTTCTAGGGTAAGCATTGCCTTGCTAATGGCTCTAAGCCACTCTTGGTTAGACAATCGTCGCATTTAATGCATCTTTGACGATGTATCTCTTTTGCCACGGTATGTGAGGACTCCTCACTCATATCGATGAGTTAAACCAAAACCAACGTGCACACCCGGTGTGCCTTATGAGCCTTGGAGAAGTGATGGCACCTCGCTTTGGCGTAGCCTACCATCACCCTCGTTCGGTTGGTAAGTATTGTTTTGGAAAGGCAAGTTTGACTCAATATTATTAGGGACCTAGGATTTCTATGTTAGTTGATTTAAGTGAACTTAACTAGTCATCGCAACATAATGAAAACCTAAACATGCATCTAACGAATAATTCACATGTATATATAAGCATAAAATATAAAGAAAAATTATAGATGCATATTGGCAACTAGCATGACCCCTTGAATTCTTCAAATCTTCAAAAGGTCTTCATTTGCAATTCAAGGCTTTGTTTTCCAAGATACGCCGTCTTCATTAACCAAACTATGAAAATACTAGTGTCTGCGACTAGGAATAATCTAAATATTAAGGTACAAAAATACTTAAAGGTGCGTAGACCATATTTAGATTTACAAAAATACATAACGGCACGTAGTCCGTATTTTCTATCCTAATCGGGTCCCACTAGTTGCCATTTCATAAAACCTGTGAGAGAGAATATATATTCCATTCATCCATTCACTATTTGTGAATGGGCCATGCAATTTACAATATCAAACAAGTAAAATGCATTTAAACAACGCGCGCACTAGTAACTAATCTAGGTGGTTAATCTGATTAACACGCCTAATTAAAACTAGTCAAAGTTGTTTAACCGATTATGTAATTTGACGTCAATAATTTATTGAAGCTCCCACTAAATTCTGCATTTCCCTTAATTAATCAGATTAATTAAGTCGGTAGCACCCAAACTTGTAAAAATAAAATTTTGCCAATGCCGCTCAAAATCGAGGCCTAGCCTCCCAAAATTTTAATTAAAATAAACAAAATTAATTTAAATAAATAAAACGGGAAAATAAGCGTTTTGCCAAGGAAACTCGAATAATCGCGGCTCATACAAACCAAGCATTACTACGACTATTCACCTCACTGCACCAAGCATATGCACACACAAAAAACTCCGCACACACGGCTCGCGGCAAGCAGCCATGGGTTGCTGCCACTGCCGCACGCACGCGCACCCACAACCATGGCTGCTGGTGCGTGGCTGCTGCGGCCGTGTGCTGCTGCTGCGCGTGTGGTGGCACGCAAGGTGGGGCAGCCACCTTGGCAGCCACATGCGGGCTGCTATGTAGCCCGGCTAGCCAAGGGTGGATCTTTGCCTCGTTTTGCGTGCCATGGTCTCGGGATTTGATCCCATTTCGCGAGACATAATTAATTAATTCTAAATTAATTTAAGAACTAACTCAATGAGCAAAAAAAATTAAATTTTAAACAAGTCTAACTTAATAAAATTTCAAAGTGCAAATAACCAAAATAATTCCAAGAACCATTCTTAATTAAATTGGTTTAGCTTGGTGCAATAACAAAGTTGAGGCAATAACAAAGGGGAATTTGGAAAAATATGAACTTTAATGTTCAAATGAAAATTCCAACATCTAAATTTTGTGAATCCTTGAAAATTATATCTTCCAACATGAAGATAACCAAATTTCTTTCACAAAAATTGAAACTGTATGTTTCCAATCAACTCAAAATTATTGAAACAACAAAGTTTAACACAAAATAACATGGAATTTAGTGGTTTTCAAAGTGTCAATCACTTATCACAAACAAAGATTGAATCTTTAACACTTAGGAAGCCTCAAAACAAAAATTTTCACACTAAAAAGCAATTAGTTTGCAATTATTTGAAAATAAATCAACCTTTAAGCATCAAATACTACCAAGTAAGTGTGCTTTAAGGGGACTTAAAAATTCAGAAAATAATGCAAATAATCAACCACATAATCAACAAGTTATGCCATTAATTTCAAGGTTAGAAAAGACTTAAAACTTTTCGTCAAAAACGAAAAATCCCACGAAAAAGGCATTTCTGGTCAGAATTTGGCTAAAATCACAGTTCCTTTGGGGTAAAAATCTTTCCATAACACCTTTTCCACCCAAAATTCACTATTTTTGGGCGAAAATCCGGGTACTGGGCCAAATTCGACATTAAAAACAGGATTAAAATAAAGAAAACCGAGCTACTAATCTAATTAGCAACTTAAACCGTAAAAATAAGCCAAAATAAACCTTGAAAAACATGATTATAAAAATAAACGAGCGGGGCTCCGATACCGCTGTTGGGGTTTGGTGAGTCCGACTCACCGCAGAAACAACCAGACCCAAGAAACCACTCGTAATTAATAAAACCATAAAGAATAAATAAATAAGCACAAGAAAAGGAAGAACGAATCATACCCTTGAAGCGAGCTTCGCCCTCTCAAAACGGGCTCTTACTTGAAAGCCTTGAGCACCGCAAATGTCGTGCCTCCAACGGTATCCACCCACAAAGGACGAACACAACTTTTTAGGTCCGCTACATTTGAGTTAGCAAGGTCCGACCAAAACCCATGTGTTATTGGAGTTTAAGAGTTTTTTCCAAAATATGGAATGCTCTTTCTAACTCCCACTCAAGCACTTTACCAAAAATCCCAAGGTTGGTATTTATAGAGGAAAGTATGAGTGAGAATTTCTATCCCATCAATAAGGGATCATGAAATTCCACAAATCAATTTAAAGCAAAATTAAATTAAAATTGCAAACTAATAATAAATCTACAAGTGGCATTACCATGTGAAATGGGTTGGTGAGGACCACATGGAGAGTAGGGGACCATACTTGCTCCCCACTCAATACTCTCCTTGTGCCACATGTCCTTACCCACTTTCTCCCATATTCCTCAAGCTTCCCCATAGTGACCGGCCCTATGGCCCAGCCACGAGCCCAGCCCCGCACCAAGATGCGGGCTGCTGCTGTGCGCGCAAGCCACGCACTAGGTGCGGGCTTGCTGCTGAGCGTGGCTGCTAATGCGTGTGCTGCTAGCACGCCTAGCTTGCGGTAGCTAGCTGCTGCATGCACCACGTGCACGCGGTTGCTAGCTGCTGCTGTGCGTGGCTTCTAGCACGGTGCGCTAGCACGCACCTAGCCAGCCATGCTAGGCTCGGCTTGGTGCGCTTGCTAGCCACCTATGCTTGGACATTTTTTCCCCTAGCATTCGGATGCTCGGGGCACTCTGATGCTAGGGGTATTTTGGAATATGGTCGATTTATTATTGCTTTGCGCGTCTCGTCTTTTTATTATTTTTGACTCGACTTCCGACGATCGGTTTCGACGCTCCAAGCTCGAATTACCGACGTCTAAATATTTAACACTCGGGCGACGAATTAATTTCTTCTGAATTAATTCGTCGAGTCGGTTCGTATATTTTGCTTGAGTGTGACCCGAAGGGTTAAGTCAAGATTAAGTTGTAATATTAATTATATTAATATTACTGATCGGAAGCGGCCTCCACCCAGGCATTCCGATCACTTGACCTTACTGAATATATTAGCTTTCTAATAATTCTGAACCCGCTATCAGAATAATACACTTGTTCGAAGGACACCATTCCTTTCAGAACTTGCACTCTTCGAAAGGTTCACCCATGCAACCTACTCCACTAGTTGAAGACATTGTTCTTCAATCGCTCTCTGCTGACATGACCTTTATTCACAACCGTGCTTGTCATTTGGTCGATCCCACGGAAGTTGCACTTCCTAAGGCAATGTTCTACTATGATGAGGATGTAGTTGCATGGATCAACAAAGAAGATGTGAAGGAATTTCTACGTGCAAAGCTTAACATTTCCCTCATTCAAACATTCATGAGTTACTTCAATGCCCACATAATCTACACTTTTTTCAAGTTATTCAAATTTATGGTGATTATCCTACATGTGATTAATTATTCAATGTTCTTGTACGCAGAGCACTACAGGAGCACTTAACTGAAACTGATTCTCCTTGTAAAGTTAGGTGGTTATGCCCCGAGCATTTATCCACTACTAGAATCATAGGCAGCCCCCATGATGTGTTGTACTATGTTGAGCAAAGTATCAGGGAATCAGAGCGTGCGGGAGACAAGTTCATATTTTCGCCATGTTATAAAGAGTAAGTCTAACCATGTCAAATTCAATCGACTTGGCCTCATTATATGTTGACTCCTAAATATTAATTTGCTTGTCTTTTGTGAACTTATGAAGGGAGCATTGGAGCCTCATCAGAGAAGTGGCTCGTGAAGTCTATATTGCAAAAGTAAATATATATAGCTACCTAGCTAGTGATGATTATTGCTAATAATAACTAATTTAGTAGTCATACGTCTAATCAAATTTGAATGTACTTTATTTACTACAGTGTTATGAAGAAGCTACATTGTCGTGCTCCAAAGGGTCCAACATGGAAGTCACCGCTGGTAATTTACATGATATTGTGATTAATTTCAAAATCTATGTTAGTAAATATTTGCTAATTTCCTTTGCATGTTTCACTGATGTGATTTGTTCGTCATATGCTAGTCCGCACAACAAGAAAATGGACTTGATTGTGCTTTGTATGTGATGAGATTCATGCTTAACATTGTGACTCATTGTATGGACACTCAACAGCTTGATGAGGTAAGTCCTAAAACGTAATGAAATGCTATATTTATGTGATTTCTAGCCTTAGACACCTAATATTACCCAACATTGACATGTTATGAGAAATAAAAAGGTCATTTGACAAGAAAAGTAGAAAATGGGTTGAATTGAAGTCATATGGACCATACTTGGGCCATTTTGTGTTAATATGCTCTTTTGATGTGATTTCTTTCCTTATACACATATAACTAGATAATATTGACATGTTATGAGATAAATAAAGTTCATTTAATAAGAAATGTAGGAAATGGGCAAATTAAAGTCATATAGGCCGTATTTGGGCCATTTTAAGTAAAATGCGTTGTTAAACTTAATGAAATGATATATTGATGTGATTTTTAGCCTTAGACACCTAATATTACCCAACATTGACATGTTATGAGAATTAAAAAGGTGATTTGACGGGAAAGGTAGAAAATGAGCTGAATAGAAGTCATATGGGCCATATTTGGGCCATTTTGTGTTAATATGCTCTTTTGATGTGATTTCTTTCCTTATACACCTATAACTAGATAATATTGACATGTTATGAGATAAATAAAGTTTATTTAATAAGAAATGTAGGAAATGGGCTAAATAGAAGTCATATAGGTCATATTTGATAAAATACATATAGTTTTGCCTAATTATTTAATTCTAACATAATTTTTTTTTATTTCAAGTTTGCAAGGTCCAAAAGGATGGTCCGTTGACAATCAAGGATCTTAATGAAGTTTGTGACATGTTGTCATCTTTTATCACCTTCAACATGTAAATGGCATTTTAATTGTAAATTTATGTTAACTTATGAACTATATTATTATTCATTAGATATTTACTTATTATATATCATTTGTATATATATATAACACTTTTTTTTTTGTATTGTGTTTGGAAATATATATATATATGTATATATATATATATATATATATATATATATATATATATATATATATATATATATATATGAATTCTTGTTTTTAATATTATTTTTGTATCTTATTATAATATTTAATAATAAGATTATTATTAGTTATTATAATAATTATATTATTAATTATTTTATTTAATATTATTGCTGGAATTACAGGTTATTATTATTGCTGGAAACAGGATTTTTTTTATAAATATTATTGCACGAAAAATGGAAAAAAAAATATTGAGTAAAAAGGCACCGGTTAACCGGTGCCAAAACTAGCTACCAAAAAAAAACGCGGGAGACTATTTTAGGCACCGGTTAACCGGTGGCCAAAATAGTTAGTGGCATTGGTTAACCGGTGACAAAACATGTATAGGGCATCGGTTTTGAACCGGTGCTAAAAAGGGGGGTAATTGACACCCCCTACATAGAAAGCGGTTCAAACCGGTGTCTTAGACCGGGTTTGAATCGCTGCCAGATGCTATTTTTCACCTAGTGCCTTAATGTTCATTATAGTTTCAAAGGCTCTTAGGTGAAGATAAGGATTATATGTTGCCTTGAATTTAGAAATGTCAGTGGCATTGAACTTCTACGGAAGAAGCTCCTTGTCCACCAAGACCCCTTGTGAATTAATGCCTTGAAACTTGTAATCACTAGATAGCTTGCTCAAGGTTTCTTGCATAAGGTCCATTTGTTGTTGCTTCACAGGGTCATTAATTTGAAGGTTTAATGCCTTCAACACTTCAGTTATGTTAGTCAATTGATTCCTAAGCTCATTGACTTCTTCTTGACTTGCCATTATCTTCTTAGCTTTTCTTTTCTGACTCACTGGTTTATCAAAAAGTTGAACTTGAACAAATGTGTTGTCTTTGATTAATCGCCCTTCTCTCCTTGACCAAATACTGTGGAAAAAGAAATGAGGGATGTCGACTATTAATTATTTGACTCAAACTCTATTCAACATGCAATAGATGGAAGAAGGTAGGAAGAATGAATATTGTGACATGGGGAAAGCATGTAGAGAATGAAAAGATGAAGTAGATGGAGAGAAATGGAAAAATTAGGAATATAATGTACCCCCAACTCAAGTGACGGAAAGAACGACTCATGCATGAACCTAAGACATGGTCATGATGAGAAAAGAGTATGTACAAAGTGTGTGCTAAGACTAGTGAGTGTAGGTGACATGTTAAGACTTGTGTCATGACCATGTGGCCAGACTATGTGACTAGACTCAAGCAAATATTCACAATTTAAAAAAGAATAAAACACAACCATAGCGCAAAACATGTGCCTGTCGCCAAACGCTGGATTGCAGCGCCAAACGCTAGGTCTGGCGCAAGACGCCATGTCCATCGCCAGACGCTGGTCCTTTCGCCAGATGCTACAATTATTTTTCTACGCATTTTCTTATATTGATAAAATTTAGCCGTACGAGAGGGTAAATATTTTCCTTAAAAACACTTCTTTTATTCTAATTAAAACTCTTAAAAGTCTATTAAAGTTAATTTATCATTGCTAATTAAATTAGGAATGAAAAGAACCTTCTAGAAGAATCTAGAAGACAACAATTAATCCTAATTGCATTAGGAATGATAAATAAATATTAGGCCCTCATCTAGATCATTGGGTCGCATATAAATATCAAATGGGCCCAGTTTAGTAATTTGGCCATAACTTCCTCATTATTCATCGGAATTGGGTTATAATATATCGTTGGAAATCTCTTTTCAAACCTACACTATTATGGGACCCTTGCCATGGACCAAACCAAACTGGATTGGCTATTTCCTTAAAATAGGTTTTAAAAACAGAGAGAAAGAAAAGAAATATAAACTAACCGCTACACTAGACTTTCCACACTTTCACTTCATTCGATTATGATTCGAAGTGAAAGGTACTCATCACCGGTATTGGATTTGGGGAGACAAAAATGGGTGTCTACACGATCCCTTTAGAATTCATGTCTCCGCTAAAGACCGAGAGATAATGCTAAGCGGTATTGTTTTTTTTGAAAAGAAACGACCCCTAGGAAAGAATTATACCATCCGGGTGTCGCATGAACTAGGCACAATCTCCTGGAAGGATGACCAGGAAAACGCCGATGCTTACTTTAGATGCTACGAGGCGGCATTCCTGGCATGCCTCTGCTTCCCGCTTCACCATACGGTGAGGGCCATACTTAGGGCTTATGGCCTAGGAGTTTGGAAGTTCTCCCCAAACTCATGGGCCAACATTCTGGGGTATGTTGCCGCCTGTGAGATGCAAAACATGAACCCAAGCTGGCAGGCCTTCACTCACATGCACTATTTGAGTAAAAACCTGGACAGTTGGAGGGCGTGGTACACTCTGACCACCCTTCCTACATATCATATGACATTAGACAAGGTGTCCAAATATGACAGTTGGAAGACGCGTTTTTACTTGTTGTCCGCCCCAACCCACCAAGAGAACCGGGAGCAGCGCCGGTATAAAAAGAAACCCGACCTTCTAGGTCGCAAATGTGCCCTCCCTAAAATACCGGGAGATGACTACGATGCGATCATGGAAACCAAGTTTAATAAGCTCCATTCAGATACTCTCTTAACTGGGGATGTAATCAAAGTCCCCAATAATTGGATTCCCGTGTGCGCATTGTTCAAGGATGAGGTGTTCTTGTCAGCCTGCGGGCTTAGCACCCTGATTCAAAAATATACGTGTGAACTATATCCTGTTTAATGCCGCTTGTACGTCTGCTTATTCAATCATGATTTTGTTTTTAATGCATTTGCTTTTTTGCAGAAGACGCTTTCAATATGGTGGATGAGGAAAAGACCCCCAAACGGTCCTCTAGCTAGGGCTGCCAAGCTGAGGGCAGAGGTAAATACTTTTTCCTTAGCCTAACTTTTTATCAGGCGCGACTAGTAGCTCATCTAGTACTTTTATGTTGCAACGTGGAGAACTTCCCAGTTCCTTCACCAAAACTTTCTTTAAACGGGGCCTAATGGAGACTGCGTCTATTCCCATTAAACTTGCCAAGTCTGCAAAAGCAACTTCAGGTAAGACGGGCCCGCCTCCGCATCGGGGGGAAGAACACTACCGTTAGAGGTTTCGGAGTAGGATTTGACTTGGTCCCGACCGGCCTTTCGTCGCCTGTGGGTGGAGCAAACCCACAAGCTTCTGAAGGTAAATTCAATCCCTTCGAATCCCCTCTTGAGCTAGGCTAGCCATTGCGAGTGAAATCTCACTCTCAACATTCTTTGTCAGACAACAGGTATCAAATTGTGCCACCTATATAGCTCATTCATCTTTTAGATATGGTGCAGATCAATCCCCCCGATGGCCGAACATCCAGGTGCATGCCCGTGCTATGATGGCGGATGTGCAGAAGAGGGAGAAGGATGCTATTCCTAGCATCGGGATATTTAATGTTGAACGGATCCTAGCTCTCTTGTCTGAGGTACACTTAATTCCTTTTTTCTACAATTATGAATAAAGTATCCCGCGTGAATGACACTGTTTGTGTTTACAAACCATGCTCAGGGTTGAAGGACTCAAGCGGCCATATGGCGGGAAGAGGGAGAAGGTTGGGGGAAGACTCAGGATATAGGTGAAAGCCTAGGTCTTGACCTTGCCAACCCTCTATCCGCAGGCGGAGGTTTTACGGCGCCTGCAGGTGGCTCTTGCCACACCGTCTCTGAAGGTAAGTCAAGCCCATTTGAGTCCCCGCTTGAGTTAGGGTGGCCTTTGCGAGTGAAACCCATTCCCAACAGACTTCTTCCACATTCGGTCGACAACAGATTGGTGCTGCCTATATTTCACACTCATCAAATGTTGATTGTTGTGCAGATCACTCTCCCCGCTGGCCAGACGCCCAGAAGCATGCCAAGGCCATGATTGATGCCGTCCAGAAGAGGGATAAAGACAATATCCCTGGGTTAGAGACGTTCAATCTGGAACGCATTCTGTCCCTTTTGCTGAGGTAATATGTAAAGAAGATAAACTTTAAGTTTTATTCCGCATGCATATCTGATGTGATTTGTACTTGTAGGATCTATTACGGGTAGACGGTCTCAAACGTCCTTACTCTCGCAATCGGGAAGAGGTAAAGAGAGCCAATAAGTCAGCCAGAGACGCTGACAATGTTACTCTATACTCCTTACAACAAATGAACTTGAGACTAAAGCTACGATAATGAGGCAGGCGGCAAGTATTGAGCAGCTCGAGACGGACTTGGGGGCATCCAAGCAGAAGGCCGGCGAAGCTGAGACGACGCTCAAAAAGGCTCAAGAGGAACTAGGCAAGGCTTAGGCGGAGCTAGAAAAGCTCAAGGGTGTTTCTCAAGAGAACACCGATCTCAAGGCCAAGGTGAAAACGCTTGAGGACGCGGCTGCTCAGGCGCAGCGTAACTTTGCGGCGAAAGTGTAGGCGGAACAAGAATGCCTGGTTGCCGAAAGTGAGGCTGATAACGATACCCGGATGAGGATTGCCTGGAACGTCTTGTACCCAAACAATGAGTACGGCGTTTGGGAACTGGCTCACAAGTATGCTAAGGAGGTTGTATAGTTGAGAGAGAAGGGTGAGCAAGAGCCGGAGTCCTTTGAAATTCGAGCAAATACTAAGCTGCTAGAGCTATAGCATCCCGTCCAGGGTCAAGCGCATGAAATTCCTTCTAAAGAAGAAGATGATGGGGACTGTTACTTTCTTTCCGGCCTCTATGCCGAGTATTTGTTGTTTTTACCTACTGAGGAGTCGGGTTAATTGACAATTTTCTTCACTTCCCAGACGGGGTCCGGTTAATAATGCTCTACCACAACCGTTTGGTTAGGTATTTTTTTAATGACTGTGTTGACTAAGTCGGTTTTGATCATTTTGCGCTTGAATTTTGCATTTTTAGTTTTACATGTGTACTTGATATTGTTGCCTAACTAAAGAAAAGCATGCGACAATTGATAATTCGGCTGTTCTTGCCCCTGGGCGGCTGTGTGGTTAGTTTCAACTTTAAGTCGATTGATTGGCTTGAAAACGCCTGTTGCTTTAAAGAGCATGATATGTTTGCAAGCCAATCAATCACAGTAGTGATTTCCCCAAACCAAGTACACAGCCGTCCAAACGACAAGCGTTACATACTTCAAACCAGACGGGAAAAAGACCGTTAGAAAAGATTGCAGGAGGCGAAGAGCCTCATGTCCCTTCATAGAACAGGAGGCAGGTGGCCACCTGGGGAGTTGCAATCCAATTATACTTTCCATATCCTTCACCCCATTAGAAGGACTTGCATAATTTTGGAAGGTAATCTAGGTTAGAACTTAGGTTGGATACCCGGTTCCCGAAGACTTAGTCGCTCTTTAGATTACCCAGGTCAGGTGGCTATGAGTTGACCAATGAGGTCGTCCATTTTTTGCCGCCTACATGCGTACATGACTTCTTTGATAGAGTTCTTTATGTGACTATTGCACCCGGATGGGTGTTACCGGACGCCTTATTACTCATTGGAGCAGGCGAATTTTGTAAAAATGTATAACCACCCGGTCATTGGCCTCATGTCTTTTCCAAGACGGTTGTATAGCCATTGCACAACTCTTTTTGCCCCAACGGGAGAGTCTATGCAATTTTGGAATAAAAAGCCTAAGAACTTTGGTCGATCATCGGCTAATGTCTTAGGACATCTGGTATTTCAAAAACTTAATCGTTCTTTAGATTTGTTTTGTCAGACGGCTATGATTTGACCAATTTGGTCGTTTAATCTTTTCTATCTGCATAGATACATAGAGCAAACAGGTAGGCTGCTCTTTGCTACGATTGCACCGGAGGAGTGTCTCCGGACTCCATTGTCCATGTTGGGACATGCGATTTTATAAAACAAACAACCATCTGTCCATTGGCCTCTGGTCTAGGTTGAGACCGACTGTTTAGCCTCTAAGCAATTTTGTGCCTAGTTTAGTTATCTGGACAGTGGCCTCGTGTTAATTGAACGTTGAATTTTCTACTAAGTTTCAAACTTAGAGAGTTCAACAATTAGGCCATCTGTGTATTTCCCATACGGTTTTTAAAATTAAAGAAGGAAATAAAATAATTGAAAACAACTCAGAAGTAATACTTTTTTAGACTGTCTACATTCCAAGTCCTAGGCAGGCGTCTGTCGTCTGGATTTTCCAGGCGGTAGGTGCCATCTCTAACTTCCTCATAGATCAAGTAGGGGCCTTCCCAATTCGGAGTTAACTTTCCCAGTTCATTGGCCCTACCGGTTGCCTCCATTTTCTATTACACGAAGTCGCCAACTTTCAAAGGGTGCTTGTGCACTTTCTTGTTGTAGGTTCTTATCATTCTCAGACGATATATCTCATGATGCAAGGCGACATTGCCCTAATGCTCTGGGAGAGAGTCCAATGCCAGATGCATGGCCTCCTAGTTTGCCTCTTCGTCATAAAGCATGACTCTGAGAGTCAACTCGTAATATTTAATGGGCAAGACGGCTTCATCATCATAAACCATGAGAAATGGGGTTTCACTGGTTGCCCCTTTTTCTGTTATCCCGATGGCCCATAAGACATGATTTAATTCTTATGCCCACAAACCACTAGCTCTTTCAATCTTCTTCTTAATGCCGTCTGAGATGAGTTTGTTGAGGCTTCAACTTGGCCGATTGCTTGGGGTCCGCCAACTGATGCGAAATATTTTGAGATCCCTTGATCTCCCAACCAAGTCTTGAGGTGAGGCATCTCAAATTGAGGGCCATTATCAAACACCATAGACATAGGCACCCCAAATCTGGTTTTGATGTTCTTCCAAATGAAAGAGATAACGTCCTTTGTCTTGATGTTCCTGACCGCCTCCGCTTCCACCTATTTGGTGAAGTAATCCAAAACCACTAGAATGTAGCATTTGACCTAAGATGTCCATGCCCCACTTAGCAAACGGGACAGGGCTGTGGATTGTCGTCAGATCAGTAGCCGAGCAGTGAATGAGTTTTCCAAACATCTGACATTTGTCACATTTCTTCACCAGCTCTTTGGCGTCTGCCACAAGGGTAGGCAAAAAATAATGTCTCCTGGCTCTAATAGCTAGGGATCTGCCGCCTATATGGGAGGTGCAATGTCTCGCATGCAAATCTTCGAGAACATCCTTCTCATTTTTCTGGGGTAACACACTTTAGAAGAGGCTTCAAAAACCCCGCTTTGAAGAATTCTCCGTTTCTAATGTCGAAGTTTACCGCTTGCTTCTTCATGACGGCTGCCTCTAGTGGCGAATCAGGGAGCGTGCTGTCTGTTAAGAAAGGTCGAATGCCATCTTTCCAGGTGGAGCTTCTATCCAAAATTCCAATGGGCTCTTCATATGTGCTTCTTTTTTCAAGAACTTCCCAAAAGACATACCGAGGCTCATCACAACAGGTGGAGGACGCCAATTTAGACAAGGCATCCGCCTGATTGTTTCCAGACCTAGGCACTTGGCTCAGAGTGAACCCTTCAAGTGTCCCAGCGTCCTTTTTGACCGCTAGGAGATATTTGATCATTGCCGGATGGGTAGCTTCATATGTACCTTTGTACTGGCTAACGACCAATTGAGAATTAGAGTAGGCCACGATTTTTGTTTTCCCTGCTGCCTTACACATGCGGATTTCGGCTAGCAGGTCTTCGTACACCGCCTCATTGTTTGAGGCTTGAAACTTGAACCGTAGTGCATACTCATATTTGTCTCCTTCTAGAGATTCATAGATTACTTCTGCACCACGACCGTTCTTTGTAGAGCTTCCGTCTACATACACTTTCCAAACCTGGTCATGATTATCCGGAGCCACCGGACGGGTCATTTCAATAATAAAGTCGGCAAACGCCTGACCTTTCACTGCCTTTCTCGGTTTGTAAGTGATTTCAAGACTATGCATTTCAAAAGCCCATTTTAACATTCTTTCGGATGACTCCAAGGTGGACATTAGCCACTTGAGTGGCTGGTCGGTGTAATTCACCACCGAATGTGGCAGAAAATAAGGCTTCAACTTCTTGAATGCCATATACAGAGAAAGACCAAAATTTTATACAATTGGATACCGGAGTTCGGCATATTTGAGTACATGGCTAATGAAATAGACCGGGAGCTGGACGCCGTCTCGTTTAGCAAGGAGAACGGCACTGAGAGCACGATCTGAGAAAGATAAGTACATGTACAACGTCTCTCTGGGCAGAGGACTAACGAGCCTCGACAAGGAGTGCAAGTGCTCTTTAAGCTTTTGAAAGGCCACCTCAGCATCATCCCCCCATTCAAATCTAGTCTTTTTCCTGATTTCTTGGAAGAAGTAAAGGCGTTTGTCACCTGACCGGCTGAGGAATCTCCCTAATGCCGCCAGACAACCAGTTAATCTTTGAACTTCCTTGACAGTAAGGGGTGACTTCATATCAATTACCGCCTGTATATTCTTGGGGTTAGCCTTTATTCTACTTTGATCAATCAGGAATCAGAAAAACTTCCCAGACTCAACACCAAAGACGCATTTCTTAGGATTCAACATGACCTTATGCCGCCTGAGGGTGGTGAATGTTTCTCGGAGATTAGTAAGATGATCCTTCAGTAGCTTGGATTTGACTATCATGTCATCAATGTACGCCTCCACATTCCTTCCAATTTGATTAATGAAGACTATATTAATCATCCGTTAGAAAGTGGCACGCACAATCTTCAACCCAAACGGCATCACCGTATAACAGAATAACCCCTGATAAGTGGGGAAGGTCATCTTCTCTTGATCTTTTCTCTACAAAGGTATCTGATGGAAGCCGGAATAGGCATCCATGAAGCTGATCAAGGCGTTGCCAGTTGTAGAGTCGACCAGATTGTCGATCTTTGGAAGCAGATAACTTTCCTTGGGACACGCCTTGTTAAGGTCTATGCAATCAACACACATATGCCAGGTACCATTCGGCTTCTTTACAAGAACAACATTGGCCACCCAGTCAGGGAAATTACATGGCCGAATGAACCCAACGTCTAGCAGCTTTCTGACTTCGATAACTGCTGCCTAACTTCTTTCCTCGCCGTGATTTCTTTTCTTTTGCCGGATGGGATTCTTTTTTGGATCCACGGCGAGCTTATGGACAGCGAGATCCAGGCTGATGCCTGGCATCTCTTCCACTTCAAAGGCAAAAATGTCTTTGAATTCTTTTAGCAGAAGGTGCAAGTCTGCACCCATCTTAGCATAAGTAGTCCTCCCAACCTTAACAGTACGCTCTTGACAGATGTCATCCAGAGCGAGATCAATGTGCTCTTCGGCTGGCTGGGGATGGAGCTCATCTGACCGCTCTCCGATCAGTTATTGCTATTTTTTCTCTTTCTTCACCTCCACTAGCTGGGCAGCTTTTTTTTTTCTTTCCGACTGCTGATGGGGCGGGGCTAGCATCCTTGACATTATCAAGGTCTATTGGCTCTTGTTCTTGGCCGTCTAGGCCACAGTATCTTTGACGGCTGAGAAGTAGCACTCCCTGGCCGTCTTCTGGTCCCCGTTCAGGGACCCAACAGAGCCATTATCCCTCTCATACTTGACGAGCATGAAAGAAGGGATGATTACAACCTTGGCTTCGTTGAGGGTTGGACGACCTAAGATGATTTTATACGCAGTCAGTTCCTCAACGGCCAAGAATTTGACGACCAAGTGTCATCCTTTTCCCTTTTCTCCACATGGATAGGTAAGTCGATGCTACCGACTGGGTAAACCATCCCACCCCCAAAACCAAACAAGGGGAGGGAAAATTAGATGCATGATGCTGAGCTTGTATTTTAGCTTTTGCTGTCACTGGATATTGATGATGTCCAACGAGCTACCGGTGTCAATAAGGATTCGCCCAACCAGCTGGTTGGCGACCTGACATTCAATGACGACCGGATCGTCATGCAGATGGCGGACGCTGCCTTTGTCCCTCTCAGTGATCAAAACGTCTAGGAAGGAGGAGCTAGCTGGCGCCTGCTCATCATCATCCTTGTCTATCTTTCGAAAATGGATCTTGGTTCCCCAAATGGTAGGGCCACCACATGAGAACCCGCCTGCTATGGTGTAGACCGGCTCCTTATCGGTATCCGAACTACTAGTAGGTTGGGGAGTCTTGGACGACTGCCCCTTGTTCTTCTTTTTAGTCCCTTTGGACTTAGAAATGTAGGACTTTAACATTCCCTTGTCAGCCAGACGATCCAACGCCCGTTGAAGGCTGAAGCAGCCGTTGGTGTCATGGCCAACCTCCTCATGGTACTAGCAGAATTTGTTCTTGTTCCGTGACTGGACGAAAGTTTTCATTGGATTCGGCTTCTCAATAGTCAGCCGGTCATTTATCTCCATGAGGATAGAGTTAGAGTCCTTGTTAAACTCGTACCTGGGGACGTACGGTTTAAACTCCCTCTTTTTCTTCTGAGATGGCTGGTCAGAATCACTAACCGCCCATACTTTTTTTCTCTTCGTGCTCTCTTATTTCATTTTTGCCGGCTAAGCAAACCGACTTTCTTTTTGTTTTTCAGAATTCTTGGAGTTTGACTGGCTGCCAGGTGTGCAGAGGTCGGTTGCGTGAATATAGGTTTCCGCCTCCCTCAGGGCCGTTTGCAGCGTAAATGCCCCTTTTCTGACGAGGTCAAACTTAAAGTTCGACCCATCTCTCAGACCCTTGAAGAAGTCTGTGAATGCTTCCTCGTCAGACAACCCCTGGATCTGGATTCTGACCAAGTTGAACCGCCTGACATATGAGCGTAGCCTTTCTCTCTCACCCAGCTTAACAGTGCTCAAATTAAGTCTCGTTTTCTTAGTAGGGATGTTCATTGAGAAGTTGGTGGCAAAAAAGAACGCTAGCTTCTTGAAGCAATCAATGGAGCAGGCTGGCAGGTTGTCAAACCATTGTTGGGCAAGGCCCTTCAATGTAGCCGAAAAACATCGACACCAAGTGGCATCGTCCCACCCCTGTAGACACATGAGGTTGGTGTATGCCATTAGGTGATCTTGTGGGTTGGAGGTTCCGTCATAAGTACCCACCAACACATTCTTAACCTTGGCTGGCTGTGACACCTTAGTTATATTCCTGGTGAATGCAGAAGGTAGTTCACGAAGTTTGAGTAGTCAGAGCTGCCAGTCTACAGGTTGGACATTGTTGAATGCCTCCTAACCTCCGAAGGAAGGTGGCTGCATAAATGGGAAGACGGATTGCCCATATTAAGCCTGAGGTACAAATGGGACAGACCCTATCATCATCTAGGGGTCGGTGTTGATGGAATTGCCGCCTGTCTGACTCTCAAGTAAGGACATTGTGTTCCTTACAGAAGTTTGTTTGAAGTTGTCTGGAAAGCTCGAGGAGGAGGCTGACTCAGACAGCTACTGGTGTCTTCTCCGCTCAATGATTTGTCGAGCCTCGGTGGCTTCCGGCTGCTCATGTCGGGCGTGCCTCTAAGGACCCTTTAGTAAAAGGATCTTGGTCCAGTCAAGTCTAGCGGCTGCCCTCTCCTTTTCCTTGGGGTAAGGAGTAGGCTTCCTATCCTTGACCGGCTTCTTCCTCCCAAATGGAGGAGTCTTTTTAGCCGGCTAACCCTTGTTGGGGCCAGCCTTGTTTTTGTTGATCATTCCTTAATTTCACCCTTTAAGGAGTTCATGAAAGTCATGAGCTCGTCCCGGGTGATCGGAGATGATCCTTCGGCCTTCTGGGATTCCCCTTCTGGCCTCCTAGTGAGCCTGATTCGACCCGCCTGGTTTGCATCATGTTCCAGCTGATCTCTGGAACAGGTGTATTTGGAGATGAAAGAGCCATCTTTGGCCACATATGTCTTTACATCAACATCATTATCATCATCATCTTTGTCAGTAAAGACTTCCGGCTGATGTACTTGTTGAGAAATGCTTGAACTACCCGGTTGATGAACCGCTTGAGAAATGCTTGTATTACCCAATCGGGTAATAGGTTGAGGGTTTTTTGGATCAGGAGGTAGTACAGACTCTTAACCATCTTTAAGGTACTCTCCCCACAGACGACGCCAAATGTTTTATGTGTTTTTGTCCCTTAGGAGAGTTATGTCACAAAGTCTGGTTCGGTGTGATATGTACCTACAAAATAACGGAGACTCCGGGTGGTTGGAGCTCCGCCTCCGACGTTCAAGTTAGTAACTTGAATAGGAGTAAAAAGGTGCGAAAATTTAGGTGGGTATCTGCTCAGATTCCAAGCTCGAGATGTCTCTTTCAAAGAGTAAAATGTGTAATAAATGGTAAAACGTGCCTCCAAATGGAGGAAATCTCCCTATTTATGGGGTGATGTGTCTATTTTATATAATATTTTACCCCCGTCCCTTGGTCATATTTAGTAGTGTTTTTGGCTCTTTAGATCCACTTTTATTACTAATTGGTGTTTTCTAGTGTTTTCGTAGATTTGGTTGACTTTTGCAGGAATTTACACTTTTGGAGTATTTTCCCGAGATATTTTGGAGCAATCACGAGCATTGGAGAAGCACGACCAGACTTTATAGCCCGGGACCGGTTAGAGTCATCGAACCGGTGATTAAGGGATCGGTATATGTGACACCAGGGCATTTGGACCGAGTATTCAAGACCCAAAGAGTAAACCCAGATTGGCCCGAAGAATTGGATCTCAATCGTAGTCCAAGTAGTGGCCCAAGAGAGCCGCCCAGCCAAAAAGGTTGGCGCCCGGAGGCGCGCCTGGCCGGGAGGGAGAAGCAAAAGTCGGCGCCTGGTGACGCGCCCGGCCGGGCTTGAGAGTTTACATGAAGAGCAAAAAGACGCGCCCGATCGGGCGCGTGTAATTGTTAGAAGACGATTAGCGTCGTTTTAGTTAGTGTTAGTTTAGGGTTTGTACGGAGTATAAATACTCCTCCGTAATACGATTTTAGGATCTCTCTCTATATCTTTTACTCTCTCTTTTACTTTTTCTTTATTATCTTAATTGTTTTTCTTAGATTCTCTTTCTCTTATACTTTTGTTTTTAATGCATTCTTAATTCCAGATTTATTTTGGTAACGATTTCTCTTCTCTTAATCGTAGTGTTTTATTTTATTCCTTTGATCATGTCTTCTTTAATTGCTTTGTTTAGTTTATATTTAATTATGTGTGAGTAGTTCTATTTCTAGGGTTTGTGGGGATCCATAAATAATATGAAGGGGTAATTTATTGTTGTTGATTATCAATGCTAGATTAATTTCCTATTTATTGATTTAATGCTCTTCGACTAGATTAGGCCTGATCTTTTATGCATGAGTTTGACAATATTGATTCGAGATTCGACAGATGAGAATTAATGTTTAGGTCAATTTAAATAGGCAAGTTAATTTATAAATGGTTAGGTCGAGATACGAAAGATGAGATTTAATACCGATAAATTAATTGTGTCATTATAATACGTAGCGAAAGCCCTTTATAATCTTATTAATGTATGAATTGATGAATTATTATTATATTCTACCCTGGATTATTATTTATTGGTGAACCTATGCCCTAGATCCTTTTATATATTATTTTCTCCTTATTCTTGATCTCCGTAGTTTAGTTTATTATTTAATTATAAATATTGGTTACTTAGATAATTTAGATTATAATAATTAATTAGGAGTAGAAAGACTTGTTTCCCTGTGGAGTTCGACCCTACTTCCCTATCTACTTTAGTTAGAGGACTTAGGTAATTATCTTTGATTAGGGGATACGACTTTACCCTGTCAAAATTTGGCGCCGTTGCCGGGGAAACGGTTTTATTTTTATTTCTAATTATTTTTGTAGTCTAGGTTATTTTCTTTTTTGTCTTAGAGAACGTTAGTTCTTTGAGGCAAATCTCATATTTGCTTTTAGTTTTTTGTTTATGCCTAGGTGTTCCAGATCAGGGTACATCCCATTCGATCCTGAGATCGAACGTTCCTTCCATAGACAGAAAAATCTCTACGAGCAAATCCCGGCGGATTCTGGTGATAATAATAATCACCGCGATCCTCCAACTGGTTCTAGCGATTCAGAGGTATCATCAGACGCAGAATCAGAGATGACGGCTCCAAAGAAGCTTAGTGATTACTCACAACAAAAGCTCTTAGATTTTCCACATCTCACTGCTACTCCGGCTCTTGATGGGGTACAATTTGAAATTAAAACTCAATTTATAACGATGATAGAGAGGAAGCAATTCAGTGGAGCTAAGGGTGAAGACCCAAATCTTCACATTGCCGACTATTGTCAATATTGTAATACCATCAGGCAAGCCGAGGTCACTCAAGACCAAATCAGGGAGATTCTTTTTCCCTTTTCTTTAATTGGAAAAGCTAAATTGTGGTTTAATGGCTTAAATAGAACTGCACTTGGTATAACTGACTGGGAAACTCTGGTTTTGAATTTTTATAATAAGTATTATCCCGCAGAGAGAACAGTCGTACTACGGAGTGCAATTTAGAACTTTGCCCAAGAAGCCGAAGAATCCTTATATGAGGCTTGGGAGAGGTTCAAGGACTTACAAAGAGAATTCCCCCACCATAATTTAGCACAATGGCAATTAATCCAAGCCTTTTATAACGACATTGGAAATTCTTCTAGAATAATTTTAGATTATGTAGCTAGTGGGAGATTCATGAATCTTAATGTTAATGATGCAGGTCAGGTTATTGAAGATATGGCGATACATAATTCCCAATATGGGAATCCTAGAGGATTTGCTAACAAGGGGAAACATGGCGTTGACTCTGTATCCTTTTTGCAAGCTCAGCTGACCTTTATGTGCAAAAAATTAGATAATCTAAGCACTACTAATTTAGCTAATGTTTCTGCAATTAATAATAATTCTAATGAGGCTTTCTGTGAAAATTGTGGAATTATAGGTCATTGGGAACAAGATTGCAGGAGTTCCGTGGAGCAAGTTAATGTCTTTCAAGCTTATAGGCAGAATAACCCATACTCCAACACCTACAATCCTGGGTATCGGAACCATCCGTAGCTTTCCTATCGGTGTACTAATGTTCAAAATCCACCACCACAAGAATCACAGGCGCCACAGCAACAACAACAGAAATATTACCATCCCAATGCTGGCTAGAAGAACCAACCACAACAAACCTCCTCATCTTCCGACCCTTCTTTGGTGGAAATTAAAGCAATGTTGGTTAATATGTAGAAGCACATGGAGAGTAGAGATGCGACAATTGATTCAATCCTAGTGCATAATAAAATTGTAGATAATCAAATTGCGCACATTTCCGCTACTCTACAAGCCCGCCAACAGGGAGCTCTGCCGGCACAGCCAACCCGGCCTACGGATCAAGTATATGCAATTACTATAAGGATTGGTTCAACCTACGAAGGGCCCCCTATGCCCAGAGTTGATGAACCTATTTTATTCAATAATGCTAATCTTGATTCCGTTAAACCTGACAATGTAGTTAATAGCCCTGTAGGGCTAAAGCATAGTACTAATACATCTAATTCTACATTGCAGGGTATGACTCCGGAGAAGGTGGCCACTCTAGATAAGAGCAACAATGCTCCAAAGCCAATTATCAAACTTCCATTCCCCAATCGTCAATTGAAGACAAACTTGGATAAGTAGTTTGGTAAGTTCTTAGAGATGGTAAAAGATTTGAAGGTAACAGTTCCCTTCACTGAATTAATCACATAAATTCCTTCATATGCAAAATTTATGAAAGAAATATTGACAAGAAAAAGGTCTATTAGTGAGGTAGAGACAGTAGCTTTCACTGCAGATTGTAGTGTCGTACTTCAGAATAAAACACCGCTAGACCGGTGAGAAATCGCCCGATCAAGCGTTAGGCCAAAGTTCCAAGTTCTTATACTTGGTAAGAAGGTCGTGCAGGACTTAGATAAACCAGCGCTTTGCGGGAGGCAACCCGTATTTTTCATGCTTTTTAGACTAGTTTTTTTTCTCTCTTTTTCTTATGAGAGGAGAGATGAGGGAATTTAATGAGTTTTATAAGTGTTTAAACAGGTTTGAAGGAAAAGAGTTAGCCAAATTTTGATGCAAAGAAGAAAATACGAAATTGTTCAATTAGCCTCGGGCCTAACCAGCCGAAGCTCGCCCGACCAGGCGCGAGAGATAGTCTTCAGAATCAAGTATTTTCTCCCGACCGGGCGCGAAACTCGTCGTATACGGAATTATTCGTCCGCCCGATCAGGCGAAGGGCACCCGACCGGGCGCGAGAGTTGATTAAAATCGAGCTATTAGATCACCCGACCCGGCGACATACCGCCTGACCGGGCGCGAGACCATGTGGATAAAATGTTCAGATCGCCTGATCGGGCGACAGACCGCCTGAACAGGCGCGAGGGTCGTCCGCTCCTTCTTCTTCTTTCTTTTCTTCTTCCGTCCTTCATTTCCTCCTACCTTCATAACTTTCTCTCTCTAAAACTCAAATTTCCTCTAACTTCTCTCTAAGTTTTCTCCTTCATTCCTCATCCAAATTCAAAACTTTTTACATATCTTTAATCCCCTCTTCGCCCTCTACATTTCCTTATAAAAAGTTTCAGATTTTATTCAAATAAAATTTTCTTACCCATTTCTACCATGGCTTCAAAGAAGGCTCGGTCTATTTTCGATAGGAGCTCTAGTTCGAGGGAGGAATACGACCCGAATTTGCAACTCCCATATTGGGCGACGATCCGTATTGCTAGCCGAGAGAAAAAGGAGCGGCTAGAACACTTAATCGGGCTCAAGGTAATTCCTTCACGGTGGTTACACCGCCCTACTTTAGAATCATTTGGTTTTTATGATTTTGTAAAACGATTTTTAAATGACATTGGCATGAGAAAATTTGTTGATATGCACTATCCTACATTCCGAGAACTAACATGTGAATTTTTGTCTTCTTTACAAGTTGTAAGTAGTAGAAATGGGCCGAATTTAATTTTTAGGTTGAACAATATTAGTTTAACTTATGTAGAATTTTGTAAATTATTTGAATTAAATTATGAATTACCTCACCAATGGCATGCCGACTATAAAATTGGTGACATATATCATTCTTTGACTGGTTTACCTACTCCTGACCCCCAACATGCTAGTACCAAACCTATTCATCACCCTGTCCCAAAAATCTGGCAAAGATTTGCGGGTTTGTGTTTTTTAGGTAGGAACGAGCCCCATAACGCCCAAACTAACGAACTAGCTGTTGTAGGACACTATGTGTATGGGTTCAGGAATCTGAACATAGGTAGGTATATTATTCACCATCTGAGAAGGCATGCCACGGCCAGCACCACACCTCGCACCCCATCCATTTAGGAGGCCTTATCACTCAAATAGTAGTGAAAAAGGTTGGTTTTGTAGTGGATGGACCCCACCAACTGACTAACTGTGGCCCAAATACCTATATGACTGCTAGGTATTTTGAGGATTTGGGGTGGGTACGACCGGATAGCGAGCAGACACCCTTTTGGTGTATTAGGATTGGGAGAGAGCAACCTTTGCCCATATTTCCCCTACCTAGTCTTGACTTGACCGCCTTTCCCCCAGGGCAATCATCTTACATATATGATGTTTTAGTTGCCAACGCTAGGGGGCAAGCACCCCCACCACCAGTTCCACCACCCCAGCCTCAGCCCGAGGTGGCATTTTCTCCACCTCGCATGTCTCACTCCGTCCCTCATGTTGACTCTGACCCAGTTTGGGACCTTCAGATTATAGGTCAGGCCTTAGGACGTATCGAGCATTCCCATACTAACCTTAGGAGGATGGTAGGCTCCATGGACCAGAGGTTAGGGTACCTAGAGAGGAACAAGGGTAGAGCTCTCTACCCTATGTACGATGATTATGCTCGTTGGGGCAACATTCCTGACGACGCTATTCACCCTGACTGGTTTCAGCCTCCACCCCAGGGATACGATAGGGATCCCACTGCCCATGGTATTTACACTGACTATTATGCCTTCCATGGGTACAACCAGGACTTTCCTTTCGGGGGACCGGCGGGGGGGAGTTTTCATACTGATTATTTAGGTGGTAGCTCTTCTGGTGCAGGTGGTGCAGGTGGCAGTGGTGGTGCAGGTTTCGGCTGATGGATGAGGATGATCAGGACTAGCTATGTTGGGCTAGTTATCGAGCCAGTGAGGACATTGTCTGATTCTGGCTTAAGGGAGATTTTTGATTTGGTATCTTTCTTTTTCTCTTTTCTTTTATTTTTGTTGTGTTTTCTTAGGTTAGATTTATTGCTTTCTAGGTTAGTTTTATTGCTTTCTTATATATGAAAAATACAAAAAAATTGAAAAATAAAAAAAATCCTAAAATACGTTCCAATGAATGGTAAATCATGCTTCCCTGTGCTCCTTACTTGAGAAAATTGTTTTGATTCTTGGTATATGATGATAAGCATTGTGGATTACTTGATCATAATTTGATGATTGATTGCCTTAGGGCAACATTAACATGCGTCAATTTTGTCCAACTACTTGTGAATATAGTGCTTGACTTGTTGATTTGATTAGGAATGTGTGTTAGTTCCTGGTATGTCAATGAATTTGAGTATTGGTTTGCAACTATAAGTAATTTTTGTATGATTCATTATTATGCACATTGAGGAGGACGAAGGCATTTGTTCTTTTAAGTAGCCTCCAGATGATTGTAGATACATTTGTTCCCTTCTTGCTACCCACGTTGTTGCCTTGACTTTTTGTTGTTTTATTAGCCACATTACAAGCCTATTTTTCCCCATTGGTTACTAGTCCCAAGCTTGGCTTGGGGGAGATATTAGTGAGTGAGGTTAGGGAGTTTTTAGTGTGCTTATTATTTGCACAGTTTGGGTGGGTTTTTGAGAAGTAGTTTTGTTTTTTTTATCATGTTTATTTTTTCTGAATTTGAGAGTTATATTTTCTTGGAAAAAAAATAAAGCATGGTGTTACGAAAAAAGAGAAGTTCAAGGAAAAAAATGGAAAAGGGAAAAAATAAGTGAACTTCAATAGAAAAAAAAGAAAAAAAAAAGTGTTCAAATGTTCTAGTTGGAGGTTGATTCAAAAGAAAAAAATAAGAACTTCAATGAAAAATATAAGTTTGGAAATAAAGTTTTTTTATTCACTCCACTTCTTCATTATTATATTTTTATGAGTGATATGTAAGTGTTGGGATTGTTTATTATGATTGGAGTATGTTTGGTGGATTTTTGTTAGAGTTGGTTATGTAGGAGATGTTGATTATTATTTATTTTGATCATGGGTTTTATTAGGATTTGCTCCCGTAAGCATAGCTTTTCCCTCAATTGTTCCCAAATGATTCCTACCCTTTACCCTAACCTTACATTACAAGCTTTAAAGACCTTCCGACCTTTTTGCATAGATTTGTATAAATATGAAAGTGTTGTTTATCAATGCAAGTTATGATTTGACATATTTCGAGTCGACTAGTAAGATTAAGCTTTCATTGTTTTATACACACGAGAGTGTGAGTTGGGAGGGAATTGTTCACATAAAGGGGTTGGATGGAGAGCGATCGAGTACATCTTTTACACGCCACAAAAATGAGAGTTGAGTGCGTGGGCACTAGTCTTGAATTCTATATGCTCTTGTGGTTTGCTTTGTTTGACAATTGTTAGGGAGGAAAGGTAATTAGATGGATTTGGTTGGTTGATTTTGAAGCATGTTTATTTGATTTACCCTGTATCGTTTGTGCTTGAATTTTACTTTTTGGAGTAAAGCATATTTATTGATTCAATGATGAGATCTTTGCTTAGGGACAAGCAAAGGTTTGGCTTGGGGGAGTATAATGTGTCTATTTTATATAGTATTTTACCCCCGTCCCTTAGTCATAATTAGTAGTGTTTTTGGCTTTTTAGAGCCACTTTTATTACTAATTGGTGTTTGCTAGTGTTTTCGTAGATTTGGTTGACTTTTGCAGGAATTTACACTTTTGGAGTATTTTCCCGAGATATTTTGGAGCAATCACGAGCATTGGAGAAGCACGACCAGACTTTATAGCCCAAGACCAGTTAGAGTCATCGAACCGGTGATTAAGGGCTCGGTATATGTGATACCGAGACATTTTGACCGAGTATTCAAGACCCAAAGAGTAAACCCAGATTAACCCAAAGAATTGGAGCCCAATCGTAGTCCAAGTAGTGGTCGGCGCCCGGTGACGCGCCCGGCCGGGCGCGAGAGTTTACCTGAAGAGAAAAAAGGCGCGCCCGATCAGGCGGTGCCACACCCGATCGGGCGCGTGTAATTGTTAGGAGACGATTAGCATCGTTTTAGTTTATTTTAGTTTAGGATTTGTACGGAGTATAAATACTCCTCCGTAATACGATTTTAGGATCTCTCTCTATCTCTTTTACTCTCTCTTTTACTCTTTCTTTACTCTCTTAATTGTTTTTCTTAGATTCTCTCTCTCTTATACTTTTGTTTTTAATCTATTCTTAATTCCAGATTTATTTTGGTAACGATTTCTCATCTCTTAATCTTAGTTTTTTTATTTTATTCCTTTGATCATGTCTTCTTTAATTGCTTTGTTTAGTTTATATTTAATTATGTGTGAGTAGTTCTATTTCTAGGGTTTGTGGTGATCAATAAATAATATGAAGGGGTAATTTATTGTTGTTTATTATCAATGCTAGATTAATTTCCTATTGATTGATTTAATGCTCTGTGACTAGATTAGGCCTGATCTTTTATGCATGAGTTTGACAATATTGATTCGAGATTCGACAGATGAGAATTGATGTTTAGGTCTAGTTTCAATGGGCAGGTTAATTTATAAATGGGTAGGTAGAGATTCGAATGATGAGATTTAATACCGGAAAATTAATTGTGTGACTATAATACTTAGCGAAAGCCCTTTATAATCTGATTAATGTATGCATTTATGAATGATTATTATATTCTACCCTGGATTATTATTTATTGGTGAACCTATTCCCTATAACTTTTTATATATTATTTTCTCCATATTCTTGATCTCCGTAGTTTAGTTTATTATTTAATTATAAATATTGGTTACTTAGACAATTTAAATTATAATAATTAATTAGGAGTAGAAAGACTTGTTTCCTTGTGGAGTTCGACCCTACTTCTCTATCTACTTTAGTTGGAGGACTTAGGTAATTATTTTTTATTAGGGGATAAGACTTTACCCTGTCATGGGGTCCTTGGGAATTGTGCCCTTGTTTAGGTCATTAAGCCCTAATCATTGATGGGCTACGCCGCATTGCGACTTTCTCAGGATTTGGGCCATGAAGGCCGCCTTTTTCTCATTTCATTAGAATGACACGTGTCAAACAGGGGTTGGTTCATTTTGGACTAACCCTAGGGTGAATGATAAGCCGTCGTCCAGCCTACCAAAGATAAAGTCCTATCTTGGTCTCACTAGCTAATAGCAAGGGTAAGAAAGGGTCGAACCCAAGAGAGGCGTTGAATCAACCACCGAGATACTACCATTAAACAAGCTAAATGAAGTCGAAATTGGTTTGGTTTTATGTAGCATGTACTAATTCAAATCAACTAATACTAAGAGGTGATTAACAATATTTAGAGAATTCTAGGGCTTGGGGTATACGACTAAATTTTGTCACAAATCACAATTAGCAAGTAGCAAACGATGGTAATTTGAGGGGATAATATAGGGGAAGTCATCTAAATCACCCAACTACTCTCTCAAGCTAGAGGGATTACTCGAATCATGAATACAACCTACTCTCGTGGTTACAAATCATAAAACAAGTATTAAAGCATAATCACGATGACAAAAACATTCCCTTGACTGGGAATTCCTATTCTCATGGCATTTTAAGTCAATTAAGCATAAAGGAGCTAACTCAAGTTCATCTCTCGATCCTTCGTTGAGAAAGCTAGATAATAGTTCTAGCAATGGCCATATACAAGAACTAAGAAATTAAACCACTTAAGCTCAACTAATTAACACCCAACAATTACAAAATTAACACATGCAACAAGTAATTAGTGACTACATTGAGGGCTTTACCCAAACCCTAGAAAATTAGACTACTCACAATCCATGGAGATTGAAGCAATTAAGGATTTCAAGTAACTCATGAACAAGAATTAACTAATGATTAAGCTAAATAACAATCTAAGCATACAAGAATTAAGCAAGATAATTAACAATCAAAGCAATTAAAATGTAAGAGAAGAGTGAGAAAATGTTACAAGAAGCTTCAACTTGAATATCAATGGTGGAACTTGTCTTCTACAATGATTGAGAATGAAATTTCCATGCTAATAATTATAATCTAACTAATGATTTGAGAATATTGGTGTTTCTATAATTGCAAACTAAGAGGAAGCACTAAAAACTTGGATGTCGTACAAATGAGCTCAAGGGGTTATTTATAAAGACCCCCAAATAAAAAGGACGAAGAAAACAAGAGTCGGGCACGGCTACAGGTCAGCACGGACGTGCTGAGGTTGGCACGGACGTGCACCTAGGAGGCAGAAGGTACTGTTTTGGCCAGGGCATCCTGCACGGACGTGCCAAATATGGCATTGACGTGCTGAATATCCTGCACGGACGTGCCGAGCTCTGCACGGACTTGCAGCCCTTGAAAGCAGTAGGAAGTAGCTTCTAATCGTGCTGGAACACTTCTGCACGGACGTGCCATACTTTTCACATCCGTGCAGACTCTCTAAGGCCTTTATCTTCACTTTTCTTCGGTTTTTCTCCATTGTTTCGGCTTCTAACCACGGTTTATCATCCAAATGCCTCAAATGGTCGTCTTTGAACCTAAAAACTCAACAAAAACACTAACAACCCGTGACACAAGGGATACACAAAAATCGAACATAAATAGAGTAAAAGTGAACCAAAATGTCTATACCAAGTAAACAAGTTTCGAAATCACTCTTAAATCGTATCAAATAACAAGTTATCAAATCCCCCCAAGCTAAGATTTTGATAATCCTCAAGCAAAACAAACATGTCAAATCAAGAAGGAAGATTACTTGCTAATGATCAAACCAAGGAAAGATACTTAAAGAGAAAACTCAAACACAAATCCGCATGGCAAGAACCATAAACACTTTTAGCCCAAGTGAAAAGCAATTTAAACCCCTAAGTCGCCTAAGAGGACGAGTTTTTATCTCGTGAGGGTTTCCCTTGAGCTTAACCCACAACTCACAAAAACCATGCCAAAATTGTCATAACACATCATCATCATCAAGGTGATCAATACACACCAAAACCAATGTTTTTATTGCCCAAGTCAACTCATCGGGATATAAATCACAAGCAAGACAAGTCAGCGACTTTCAAGAATTACCGATCATACAAATGTGAACATTAGTTGGGGGTAGAGAGGAGAATTAAGAAAGGTTGCACTAGGATACTTCCTTATACCTTTTACTAGTTCTATAGAGCACGTCTAGATATTCCAAAGTTGCAAAAAGCCCTCTTTCGGTTATAAAATCTCAAAATGCAATTCCACCTCCCAAAATACACTCCCAAGCCCTTTTAATTACGCTCTAATTCGGGAATTTACACAAGAAACATCAAAATAGATAGTGTGTGGGAGGCATCCAAAAATTGACCTCTAGAGAAGAAAAAGTGAAATATTTGAGAAATTTGGAGGAGTTTTTGATCTCCTTTTCTATTTCTATATTTTTTTCTTTTCTTTTTTTTTTTTTAATTTTAACATTCATTGCCCTCGCCTCTTTTAACTGTGAGCGGCTCTTTCTTTTATTCGAAACATGTGGCTTATTGATATAGGAATAAACTAGTCGTTAATTGCTTATCCCAAAATCAAACACTATTTATAAAATCCTAAACCAACCTAAAACAAGTATTGGTAAGTATAGGGTCGAACCTAAAGGAGTTAGTTGGTGTTATCTTTAGCCTAAATCAAGCTATTTTGGAGATTGAAGTGAGAAAATGGTTGGTGTTATGATGGAAAATTAGACTAATCAACTAATTCAATAAGCTTAATGCTAGGGATATTGGTTCCACATGCTAATTCAATAATCGTGCTAATCGACAATTTCTTCTTTTGGTTTAAGCATTGTAAAGGACAAACAATAATAGCAATCAAGAGAGTTGAAGAGCTATCTCCTAGAGACCAAACTAGGGGTAACTATGAATGGCTAATCAAGGAAATTCACAATCAAACTCAATCAATTAAAGCAATTCTCAAATTAATGGGTCATGTCATTAAGAAATGCAATGCAATCTAGATTAATCTTATAGGTTGATCATTCCTAATCTAATTAATCACATGCAAAACTATGTCAAACAATTTAATTGCAACAATTTAATCAATCAAAGATCATCAACTAGCACAAATTATCAATCAAGCATGCTTCCCCTTCTCCCTAGCAACTAATCTACTCACTAATCATGGTGTAACTCAAGAACAAATCACAAGAATTAGCATTGATCATCATTCTAAATCAAAATCAAGATAAAGCAATATCAACTACAATATCCAATTCAAATCCAAGCAATACAAACAATCAAAGATGAAACTAAATCAACCAAATAAGAGATGAACTAGAAGAAGAAAATCTTACTAACATTAATGATTGAAAATGAAGAAATTCAAGCACAATTGATCCAATGTTGAAATACAAATCCAATACCAAGAACTTCTCTCTAACTTCTCTCTAACTTCTCTCTCTAAAATTAAGCTAATGAAAATTATCTAAAAGTTATCTTCAAAAAGGAATTACAAGTGTATTTATAGGCAAATAAGAAAAACGGGATTCCCGCGCCCTCTTTAATAAACCCCGCGCCCGCGGAAAAATGGGTGTGGAACCCATTAAAAACTCCGCGGGCTTTCTGGGAAACACCCGCGCCCACGGGTCTTCTAGCTCGCGCCCGCGGTAAAAGCGCGGCAAATCCCCTGCTCCCAAAGGGTGATCAGAGGGTCGCGGTCTCTCTGGTACAAGCGGGCTCTCCAAACTACCCGCGCCCGCGACAAGCCCGCTGCCAGACCGCAGAGAGTTCCTGGTCGAAATCTGCCAATTTGGTGCATATGAGCCCGCGCCCGCGGCCTTCAGTACCCGCGCCCGCGGCAGACTGGCAGGGCTTGATGCCCTCTCCATGCCCTCTTTGAGCCCTCTCCAAGCCGATTATTTCCTCATTGCTTAGTCAATATAGCCCATCTTGATTCCCTTGCAATGACAAATCCTAGGTACCTACAAGAACAAACAATGAAAAGGAATAAAAGGGAAAAGAACCAAATAAAAAGAAAACACGAAGAAAACACGAAAAACACAAGGAAAGAAAGAAAGAAAGGGATTAAAGGAAAAAGGACCAAAAATAAAATAAGAAAGCATAAAAAGGAAGATGAAATCATCCTAAAAGACTACCCTATGAGTGCCATAAATGACACACATCACTTATTATGCCACTTATTACACAAGATACACATAGAACCAATTCCCTAGTAGAGTTTCATTTTGGAGAGGAGGGGAGGAACATCAAGGGCGCAAGGGACCGCAATTCGATTCAAACATATCCTATTTTGGGCAAATTTGACAATATCCTATACTAGACGTGCAATTGAGCATTCATCGGTTTTCATTTCATATACTCTAATGCAATCAAGATTAATAAGCCTCTAAATGACCCCAACTGTTGCACACACCCTTCTAAAAGAACTTTTACTCATCACTCAAGAGTCAAGCAAGAAAATCATATAAGCATCGTCATTTGAGTCTCATCCAAGGGCCATTTTTTCGATTTTTTTATTATTATTATTTTTTTTTTTACTAAAGGTTACTAGAAAGAAAGAATAGATAAAAAGTTAAGAAAACTAAGCTAATCATAAAAAAAAAACAAATTGAAGCACAACTATACATCTAAATAAATAAAGAGAGAAGAGAAGAGAAGAGAAGTATTCACATATTAAGAGATTTGGATTTAGGGTGTTGGATTTCAAAGGGAGCAAATTTGGATATTTAGGGGTTGGGATGTTAGGGGAAGGAACAAACAACATGCAAATTTAATACCAACAAGACATACAAGAACCAACATATGAACAAAAGAGAAAGACTCCCCCCCAAGCTATCATAAACATTGTTCCCAATGTTAAAACAATTAAAGCACAATAAGGGGGAGAAAGAGAACTAACTCATTGGCTCGGGCCTCCTTGGGAGCTTGAGCCCCCGGGGTACCAATGTCGGTAGGCGTTCCGGAATTCACCAATTTCCAATCGAAGACCCTCAAAGGTTGTCCTCATATTGTCGTAGGAGGACCTCATGTCTTCGTGAGACTTTCTCATAGTCTCGAACTCGGAGGACATGCGGTTGAACCCGGCATTCATCATTTGCATTTGTTGCTCGAAGGAAAGGGGTGGGTTGCCCTCACCCATGCCTTGACATTGGTACCCCGTTGATGTTGCTGAAGCCATGGCTGCTAGACACTTGGTTGTTATTGCTATTGACTCGGGCTTTAACAAGCTCATTCTTGAGTCTGGTTGTAGGCTAATCCTGGTAAGGTAGACAGTACGACTTTCAGACACCTCAAAAGAGGTAAACCACGTTCATCAATATCCTCTAGGTGCATTTGGCTTCTGGTACTGGTCAATACATAATTGCAATTGTATTATTTCAACTGATGAAGGTGGTTTATGTGTTTATTAGGATATGCCTGTTATTGTTGTCGGTGTGGGGCATAGTACATATGGCAAAGCATCCGTAAGTTAATCAATTTTTGGCCCTTTTTACCATGTAGAAAGTGTGTTGAATGATAATAAGGGGATTGAGTTGCTTTATTTGTATCTTTTTTCATCCAGTGTCAACTATTGCATTACGATAATTGCGAAGAAAAAAAATTAAAAAAGGAATCGAATTTCGACACTTAATTAAATAATTGAACTGCGATCAAGATGTCCCATGGGTTATTGTCTTGTGTGCAGCTTCATTAGACTGATTTAATTTCGTGGATGATTAATGCTTCATGGTTTGGGACTTTGGCTATTTTCAAGTTCTGGATAAACTCTGTTTTCCCTGGTAGAGTCATTGATATAGTTGAACTTAGTTATTAGTCACTTAGATTAGAAACACAAGATGTTTCACAGGCAGTCCGGCAGTTTTCTTTTTTTGTAGCTTCACTAAACTGTTCTAAATTACTGATGATTGATTGTAAGATTAGGTATTCCTGGATAGGTTCTTTGTTTCTTGCCAGGGCATGCTTCTTGGAATGTTAGGGAAAAATCTTGTCAGTTTGGCCAAAAAAGGTGTAATGTTGTGATTGTTCAAAACATATTGCTTGGCTTAAAAGGATCTCTCTGCTTTTAACTTCTATACTTTCTTACTCTTGTATATAATACTATAATTATTTCTTATTTGCATCACATTTCTTTCTATAGGTCCACTACTACATGCAGTCACACATCCAAATGAATGTCTTTTCTTTTGAGTGTATGGAAACCCTTACTTTTTGAAAGTTTTTTACTCATAAATTTGTTATGAAAGTTGGTTGTATTTTTGGTTGCTTAAATTTTTAGATGGAAAATATTTTTCAGAGATTGTATTCTCTGTATTTTTTTGCAGATGGCTCCCAAGTATCTTGTTGATGTATTAATCGATGCTTATGCTAAAATGTGTTGCAGGGTCAAAAGATTATGTAGACATAAATGTATTAGTACTGAGAAACGGCAAAAAAGGGTTGACAACTAATGCTGCAATATTTCAATGATGAAAGAAAGATATATTTAAGCTATTTAAAGTTGGAATTGTACTTTACTTTTTTTTTAGGGGAGTTGGAATTGTACTAGTTGTAAATAGAAAACCCATTACTATGAGATATTGTACATATGCTATAATTTATTTATATGTAATTAAAAATTTTGCCATAAATTTGTTGTATATGTATTTTTTTTTTTTGGTAATATTAGTATATTAGAAATAATTATTAGCGAATGAAATATTTTCTCTTTTGGTATTCTAGACATTTAAAAAACAAATGGACAAGAAAAAGCGCCCCCAAATTAAAAAATATGGACAGGAAAAAGCGTTGCCAAAATGTTAAATAGCAAATGTATGAAATTTGGACATAGAAAAGCGTCACCAATTTTAAGAATCTTGACGTGAAAAAGCGTCGCCAAAGTTAAGAAAGTGCGCCAATTGTGGCAAATTGCGACGCTTCGTTTAAAAATTTGGACAAAATAAAGCGTCGAAATTCGCGACGCTTTTTGGTATCTAGAAAAATTTTCGATTTCACAATTTTACGACGCTTTTAAGAAGCGTCGGGAAAATTTTTTGTGACGCTTTTATGTGTCGAAATAAGGCTAAAAAGCACGCTTTTTGTAGTAGTGAGTATTGAGTTGCAAACTCAAAATTGTCAATATAGACAACCAAAATATCTTTTCTCTTAATACATAGATGAGTAGGACTCATTGATGTAGTAATTCGGGCGTGAATTAAAGGAAAAGATGGAACTTTGTTTTACGGCGCATTAGATGCTTAATTATGTCAAACAAAGTATAAAAGCAAGTCAATGACTCTGAAAAAAGTGGTTCTTATAGATTTTGAGATAGAGTATGATAAGAAATATAGGAAACAAGGAACAAAGAAAAGGAATGAGATTCCATTTTACTAAAGAATTCATGTTATTGAAGTTAACTTAGCAACTCATTATCTTCACAAATTATCGGATACTGCTTGAGTGTTCCACTTTGAAAGTGACCTCAAACTATTGAAGATGAGCTAGGTTATCGACTTACAAGCTTTGAATGAGGCAAGTGGTGCTACATCAGTTGTAAGGTTGTATGTTTTGTTTAAAGACCTATAAGCTAAGGCTGGAACAAATAAATGGTTATTGTGTTCCATAATCAGCAATTAATCCGTTTACACACGGAAAGACTCACATTCAAAGTAATGAGCAATAGTTGAAAATTTATTTGAATGGCATGGTTGTCTAAATCATGAATCAATAATGATTGATTATAGACAAACATTTTCTTAATATGATAAACTGGCAAAAACTCAAAGTCATGGGCATGATTTGTGTTCCGAACATCTTTAGCAATGTCACATCGACAAGAACTTACTCAAGGCTCTATTAGATAGGCTCCTGATAGTTGATCAATTCGGAATCGTTCTTAGACAAGAAAGTCTTACTTGTTGAAACAAACAAAGTAAAGAGCTATTGTTCTTGGTATAGACAATTTACTCCAAAAGATAAAGAGGATTCATTTACTTCAACGTGTCACAAAGAATTTGAATGAATATGGCTATATTCATCAAGCGTGAACAAACTTGACCTTGAATAGTTCTAGAGTTTAGTGAAGTACATAATCGACTTGGCAAGATTTCAAAACGTCTAGATTAGATCGAGCGACGTTTACTTGAGCCAAGCGTGACCATTACAAAGTTATGAAATTGAAATTTTCATAAATAACTCCACAAAGAACATAGTGTGTCTTCACGGAGACCTCGATGCCATTTAAAATGATTCGAACAATTATGGATCACATCCCTTCCTATAAAGTTCTTAAGATTTTCACGAAGAACTAATGTTACACTAAACTAAATGTCGGATCTAAGAAAGGATACCATATTCAATTATGGATATAATTAACTTCTAAATGTCTTTTCAAGTATATGTCTAAAACTCTTAGCCATAGTGGGAGTTCACTAGCTCAGTGGAGCTAAGTGACTCAGTGGGAGTTCACCAGCTTACCAAGATCTATGTGGTTGAGTGGGAGCTTAATGGCTCATTAAAGGCTAAGATAGCTCAAGTGGGAGTTAATTGTTTGTTATAAAAAGAACTTTTACCCAAAGACAATATACATGTCTCTTTGTAAGCATTCAACTGAGACCACGAGCATTACCTCCACAACCTAATTGAGAACATAGTGTTTGTTGCTCTAAGTTGCGTCTTTCAAAAACGACAAGTGGGAGGAAAAAGAACTCGATGACATTCGAGCTTAGCAACAAATTAGAACTAAGAATCTCGAAAGACTTTAAAAGGGCTTCGTGAGAATACTTGATGAAGAATACTCAAAATGACTTTACAAGTGCCTTAAAAGAGAGTTCATTTCTCACAAAACTTTTGAAATGTTGGAGTAAGATCAAGAATATCAAAGGGCTTTGGAAGCGCCTTGAAACTCAGTGTTTGATGCAATAACCCCGTATAGGAATAAAATTCACCAAAGGCTTGGGTTGAATCAAACAAATTTTCTATTAAGTTAAAAATAAACCTAAGACTTACAAGCATACTATTTAGTATTAGATAGTAAAGGAATACTGCCTTGTAAGATAGCTACGACAAATCCAAATTCCGAATAATGGTTAAAGGCCATAAAAATCAAAAATAGACTCCATGTTTGAAAATCATGTTTGAAAATTGATTAATTTGTATAAAGGATACTTTGAAAGACCCATCGATTGCAAATAAGTTTTCAAGTAGAAAACTAAAAAATGTGGAAATGTATATGCGTACATAGCTAGATTGGTTGAAAAGGATATAATTAAGTTCATGCAGTTGATTTTAACACAAACCCATTCACCAATCGGAATGCTTAAGTCTTTTCATGATTAATCTAGCAAAATTGCACATATGAAATATGGCAAAATAGATATCAAAACCGGCTTCCCAAAATAGGATTTTGGAAGTGACTATGGAATAGTCTAAGGGTCTTGAAAATCTAAATGATGCTAGATAGATTTGAAAGCAAGCACAAGGAATCCGTCATGGGATTAAAGGAAGCATTGCATATAGGAATTGGAACATGTTTTCTCATAAGGTTAATAACAGGATTGGCTTATGGAAAAACATAGAAATTCTGATGAATAAGAATTTTAGTGGGAGTAAAAGTAAAGGTCCAACGAGAAGTTTACGAACTCTATTGTGAAACAACTATCAAATTCTAAATGCTTAGATTTGAAAGTATTATCTACAATGGACCAAGCAAAAGACGATACTTATTACATATTGGTATTAAGATATATTGTATAGACTTAATAAAATGTTTCAACGTGTAAAGGATTTTACCGTGTTAAACATGAATTGAAGGATTTGAAAGACTTTCGACCCGTATGTATAAAACTAAGTAAATGTTTGAACTAAGTATAAGCTAGGATAAATACTAAGTCAAACATGAAAGACTCTAATAGGGACTTTCAACCATATCATACAGCAAAGAGTTTAGCAGACTCAGTGAAACTGAATGAGCTAAAATGTCACATAGATGGAATAAGATTGATAATTACTCTGCAATTTAATCAATCACGTACGTTGTGATATTGAATCGTCGCACAAATTTCTTTCTTAGAGAATATAAAGTATGTATGTAGTACCAATCAACCTTAATCTATGTAATAGATCGTTAGATTATGGCCAAGAACATCCAAAGTACCTGGATAAGTAACAGGATGAGTTCTTAACTTATGAAAACAAATACAATTTGAGAATTAATGTTGCAAGCCCAAACATTAACAAGGATTAGATCCTTAACAAGGAAGCCATTTATAAGCACGAGCTAACAATAAGTCGTGGCTTGAGAATGATAACATGGACGTGCATCCATGTGTAATGTGCAGGAATTTAAGGAAAATTTCCATGATCACAAGTGATTAGGGTATCTCAAATCATTATGAGCCGTTTGGAGTGAAACCCAAGCAAAGCATCATCAAGAAGTGTACTACGATATATGTTGAGAATATTATTGCCTTAATAGCGATAATAAAGAAGATGTTATAAGGAACGTTCGTTGCTGAACGTTAATGATTGTAGGTTGTCAAGTTGAAGGTCTCAATTATGAATATGAGTGGGAGCCATTACTTGGAAAACAAATCCTAAATCACATATAATCCATGACACTCTCAAATTTTATCATCTTATTATTAAAGTGATCAGTAATGAAGATGCTAAGATTAGCAAAGTAGTTTTAACAAAACCTATGCAATAAGTGAACGACAACATTCACAATTGCATGAAAGAAATCAAGCATATTAGATATGGGTGTGATTTTTATAGATGTTTTCTAAAGAGTGATACTCTTAAAATATTCGGATAAAGCATTTATCATAAGATGAACCATTCAGGTTTCGGAGTAATTTAAAGTTTCGTGCAATTTTTATCAATCCATTTGCTATATAATTGTGGTTTAGAATTAAATAATGAGACCATTCGATTCTTGGAATATTCAAAATAGGGTATCAAGACAAGTCTTGGTAAGGAAACACCTATTAAGTGAACATTGAATATTATAATAAAAAATTATCCCTAATCGAGGTCATTTAAATATTGGACGATTAATGACCAGTTGAGATTAGTGTGTAGTTTGATTTATAGCAATGATTCATGTGCTACAAGGATAAGATTGTCATGAATCATTTGCACAGGTATTTGTTTAGAACCATATAGATCGACCTATGAGAATACTTTAAGAAATAAAAAATCGTCATAAGTATAATTCTCATTATTGCTATCGGAACCTTTTTCCTTGACCATGAGTATTATGAGCTTTCTTGTTTGAGTACTAGTCCGCTTTAATGATTGTCAAACGTCTACCGTAACAGGGATTATAACAGCATCACTCAACGGATAGTTCCTCTTAGTAAGAGAAGCTACATTACAAAACTGGGAATGTTCCCCTACTAACAATAGGAATCATGTCTTGTTGTTTACAAGGACTGTCGAAGAGAGAGACTGTGAAAATGCATGGTTGTGCTCAGATGGATTTTAGAAATCATCTGCTTATTGACAGTCCAACTCAGATTTTGAGAAACACATCTTGACGTAATAGGGATGACAAATAATCTTACCCTATAAGTCATGAAGAGACATGGAGAGACATAGGAAAGGGGTTATACACTGAAAGCTCACTTGTCCTATAGGACAAGTGGGAGATTGAAAGGAATGGTGTCCTTCGAACAAGTGTATTATTCTGATAGTGGGTTCAGAGTTATTAGAAAGCTAATATATTCAGTAAGATCAAGTGATCGGACTGCCTAGGTGGAGGTCGCTTCCGATCAGTAATATTAATGAATAATAAATATTACAGCTTAATCTTGATTGAACAATTCGGGTCACACGAAAGCAATTAACGAACCGACTCGACAAATTAATTCAGAAGAAATTAATGAGTTATCCGAGTATTAAATATTTAGACGTCGGAAATTCGAGGTTGGAGATTCGAAACCGAGCGTCGGAGAATATCAAATGTCAAGCCAAAATTAAGGATTTGGCGATTCGGGAAAATGCATCAAGTAACAAGTAAAATCCTAGCCACGCGAAAGGCTAGGAAAGCGCGCCTAATAGGAGCGTGCCACGTGGCAGCATACATGGAAAAACGCCATGTGGTAGCATGCGTGGCAGCCACGTTGGCAGCCGCAAAGTGGCAATTGACACGTTGGCAGCCACGTAGTGGCAGCATGCCACGTTGACATCACGCCATGTGGCAGCATGCCACGTTGGAAGCATGCCACATGGTAGCGCCACGTGGCAGCGCGCCATGGTGGCGGCACGTATGGCAAGGGGCCATGGACCCAGGTGACGTGTCATGAACACGGGCCAAAAGAAAATAGCCCAACCGAACCCAACTTGGGGCTTAAGGTTGGGTGACACATGGTTAGTTCACAATATAATGCATGTGAAATGCTTTGGGGACCAAGTGAGAAAGTGGTCCTCACCTAACCATGTGACACTTGTTACTTTTTCCTTGGTTTATTTAACTAAGGGTTGAATTCATCAATCTTTCCATGTGGGATCTTTTTGTGAAAAAGTCCCACATTAAAAGATGAGTGGAATTAACAAGCTATCCTTCCTTATAAATATCCAAAGCATGGGTTGAGAATTCTTTGCTTGAGTAGGAGTTCAATCAGGCATTGCATTCGTAAAAACCCTTAAACTCATATAATACTCGGGTTTTGGTCGTGCCTCGCTAACCTCGAGGCAACGGACCTTAAAGTCAGAAGTCGTTTTTGCGGCTGGATTTTCGTTGGAGGCTCTCGTGTTTTCGGGGCTATGCTTTCAAGTAAGAGCCCATTCGTTCGGGCGAAGAACGCGTCAAAGGTATATTTTCTATTTTGTCCTTTGTGTTTATTTTATGCTTTAGTGATATTAATTATTTCGAGCGTGATCCTTGACTCGGGTTTATTTCCGCGGTGAGTCGGACTCACCAAACCCCAACAGCGGTATAAAAGCCCCGCTCGTTTATTTTTAATTATCATATTTTTTCAAGGTATTTTTATGGCTTAATTTTTCTGGTTATATGTTGCTAATTAGATTAGTAGCTCGTTTTATCAATTTTAACCTCGTATTAGAGCTGACTTCAGCTCCTGAACCCTGATTTGGACCCAAAAATAGTGATTTTTTTGGTGGAAAAGGCGTTCTAGAAATGGTTTTACCCTTTAAGACTCGGTTTTAAGCCAGACAATGATCAGAATTGCATTTTTCGAGGGGTTTTTTGTTTTTACTAAAATTCTTAAGTTTTTCTAACCTTGAAAATTGATTGCATATTTATGCTGGTTATGTAATTAGTTCAATACATATTTTATATGCAATTTTAAACCTCTTCAGGTATGATTACTTGGTGGTAATTTGTGTTGAAAGCTTGGTTTTATTTTTCACATAATTACAAATTAATTGCATTAAGTGTGAAATTTTTGTTTTTGAGGCTTCTAAAGTGTTAAAGATTCAATCTTTTATTATGTTAAATTGTTAAGTGATTGAAACTTTAAAAGCTACTAAATTCCATGAATTTTATGTTGAACTTTGTTGTTTTAATCATTTTTGGTTGATTGGAAACATAAAGTTTCAAACTTTGTGATAGAAATTTGTTTATCTTCATATTGGAAGATATAATTTTTTAAGGATTCAGAAGTGTTAGTAGTTGGATTTTTCATTTGAACATTAAAGTTCATAATTTTTTTTTTCAACTCCCTCTTACTTGTCAAAATCTCAAGATTAGTTTAAATTTATTAAATTAATAATGAGAAATTTCCTTATTTATTTTGTTGCACCAAGTTAAACCAATTTGATTAAAGAATGCTTCTTGGGAATTATTTTGGTTGAATGCACCTTGATAAATTTTATTTAAGTTAGACTTGTTTAAATTATCAATTTTTCTCATTGAATTAGTTCTAATGTTAATTTAAAATTAATAATATGTCATGCAAAATTGGGATTGAAATCCCGAGGCTATGGCACCCAAAACGAGGCAAGAACGTCACTTGGCTAGCTAGGCTGCATTGTAGCTCGCATATGGCTTCCAAGGATGCTTCCCTTACATGCGTGCAGCCATGTGCGTGGCTAGTGCACCCACCACAGCAGCAGCGCAACAAAAGCACCAACCAAGCAGCAGCGTGCTACGTGCGTGCGTGCGTGTGTGCGTGCGTAGCGCAGCACATAGCTGCTGTGGTGCGGCAGTGGTGCACGAGCAATGTGTGTGTTTTGTGTTGATTGGTGCGGCAAGGGTACGTGTGTGTGCTATGATGTGAGGATTGCGATGGTGCGCATAGCTAGCCTATGTATGCTTTACATGGTACGTAAATAAGGATAATATACGTAGACATTGCTTGTGAATCAATGTGGTGCAATAAGATCGTGCGAGTTGTGTGCGAGTTGTGAGCACTCCAAATCTTAGTTATAGGCACTTGGATATTTCGGACTACGTAAAGTTTTGCTTATTTTCCATTTTAATTATTTTATTAATCTAATTTGGTTTTAAGTATTTTAATAAATTTTGAAGGCTAGGCCTCGATTTTATGAGCGGCATTTACAAAATTTTATTTTAGCAAATAATAGGGTTTTACCGGCTTAATTAATAGGATTTATTGAGTTGGATGCGGAATTTAAGTGGGAGCTTCAACTATTAATTACATTAATTACATAATCGGTTAAGCAACTTTGACTAGTATTAATTAGGCGTCTTAATCGGATTAACAACCTATATTAGTTACTAGTGCGCACGCATGTTTAATGCATTATTACTTGTTTGTTGTAAAATGCATGGGCCATTCACAAATAGTGAATGGATGAATGGAATATATATTCTCTCACAAGTTTCATGAAATGGCAACTAAAAGGACCGACTAGGATAGAAAATACGGACTGCGATCTGTAATGCATTTTTGTAAATCTAAGTACGGTCTACGTACCGTTGAGTATTTTTGTACCTTAATATTTAGATTAATCCTAGCCGTTAATACTAGTGTTGCATAATTATGGTCAATTCTTGAAGATGGAGGTTGTTAGAAGACAAAGCCATGAAGTTTCAAAAGAAGACCTTTTGAAGACTTGAAGAATTCAAGGGGTCATGCTAGTTGCCAATATGCATCAAAATGCTTATGCTTTACATATTCATGATTATTTATATATGAATTATATATTAGATGCATGTTTAGGATTTCAAATGTTGTGATGTTTAATTAAGTTCACTTAAATCAACCAACATAGAAATCCTAGGTCCCTAAATAATGAGTAAAATTGTCATTTCAAAACAACACGTATCGACCTATTGAGAGTAGTGATGGGCTACGCCAAAGCGAGGCATCACTACTACTCCCAAGACTCATAAGGCATACTGGGTATGCAAGTTGGTTTAGGTTGTACTCAACGATATGAGTGATGGAGTCCTAACATTTCGTGGCAAAGTGGATAAATTGATGAGAGAGCATTAGCTGCAGACGATTTATTCAACAAAGAGTGGCTTGGAGCCATTAGCAAAGCGTTGCTTACCTTAGGAGATTGAGTGTTAGGACAAGCCAAAGCATGCTTAACCACTCTTTGTTTCTTTGGATCTTGGAATCGACTTAATCTCACCTAAAATGGGGACAAATTTACTTCGTTGATAAGACGTTTAATAAGACTGAAAATTTGCATGAATACCTTTTAATTTTCAAACTTATTATGTTATTTACTTGATAAATGGTTATACTTTGCACTTATATTTGTAGAATTCCAAATAAAACTGTATTGTTTTCCACGATTGGTAAAGGAAATCTTTGAGAATGGTTCTCAAAGAAAAGTAAAGCATTTCTATTTATCAAAATACAATTCTCAAAAATGACTTTTAAGGATGGTTGGACATCATGTATACAAAATACTAGCTAGGTAGTTTTGATAAAACATGAAGTATTGAGTTGCGAACTCAAAATTGTCAATATTGACAACTAGCATACCTTTTCGCTTAATACATAGATGAGTAGGACTAATTGATGTAGTAATTTGAGCGTGAATTAAAGGAAAAGATGGAACTTTGCTTTAAGGCGCATTATATTCTTAATTATGCCTAACAAAGTATAAAAGTCAAAGACTCTTAAATAAATGGTTCTTAAAGATTATGAGATAAAGTATGATAAGAAATATAGGAAACGAGGAACAAAGAAAAGGAATGAGATTCCATTTTACTAAAGAATTCATGTTATTAAAGTTAACTTAGCAACTCATTATCTTCAAAAATTATCGGATACTGCTTGAGTGTTCCATTTTGAAAGTGACCTCAAACTATTGAAGATAAGCTAGGTTATCGACTTATAAGCTTTGAATGAGCAAGTGGTGCTACAACAGTTGTAAGGTTGTATGTTTTGTTTAAAGACGTTTAAGCAAAGGCTAGAATAAATAAATGGTTATTGTGTTCTATAATCGGCATTTGATCCGTTTACACACGGAAAGACTCACATTTAAAGCAATGAGCAATAGTTGCAAATTTATTTAAATGGCATAGTTGTCTAAATTATGAGTAAATAAGGATTGATTCTAGACAAAAATTTTCATAATATGATAAACTGGCAAAAGCTCAAAGTCATGGGCATTATTTGCGTTCCGAACATCTTTAGCAATGTCACATCGACAAGAACTTACTCAAGGCTCTATTAGATAAGCTCTTGATAGTTGATCGATTCGGAATCGTTCTAAAACAAGCAAGTCTTACTTCATGAAACCGACAAAGTAAAGAGCTATTGTTCTTGGTATAGACAATTTACTCCAAAAGCTAAAGAGGATTCATTTACTTCAACGTTTTACAAAGAATTAGAATGAATATTGCTATATTCATCAAACGTGAACAAACTTGACCTTGAATAGTTCAAGAGTTTAGTGAAGTACATAATCGACTTGGAAAGATATCAAAACGTCTAGATTAGATCGAGCGATGTTTACTTGAGCCAAGCGTGACCATCACAAAGTTATGAAATTGAAATTTTCATAAATAACTCCAGAAAGAACATAGTGTGTCTTCACGGAGACCTCGATGCCATTTAACATTATTCGAACAATTATTGGTCACATCTCTTCCTATAAAGTTCTTAAGATTTGCACAAAGGACTAATGTTACACTAAACTAAATGTCAGAGCTAAGAAAGGACAACATATTCAGTTATGGATAGAATTAACTTCTAAATGTCTTTTCAAGTACATGTCTAAAACTCTTAGCCACAGTGGGAGTTCACTAGCTCAGTGTAGCTAAGTGACTCAGTGGGAGCTCACCGGCTTATCAAGAGCTAGGTGGTTAAGTGGGAGCTTAATGGCTCATTAAAGGCTAAGATAGCTCAAGTGGGAGTTAACTGTTTGTTATACAACGAACTTTTACCCAAAGACAATATACGTGTCCCTTTGTAAGCATTCAAGTGAAACCACGGACATTACCTCCACAACCTAATTGAGAACATAGTGTTTGTTGCTCTAAGTTGCGTCTTTCTGGAAAGTAACACATTTCCAAAACGACAAGTGGGAGGAAAATGAACTCGATGACAATCGAGCTTAGCAACAAACTAGAACTAAGAATCTCGAAAGACCTTAAAAGGGCTTCGTGAGAATACTTGATCAAGAATACTCAAAATGACTTTACAAGTGCCTTAAAATAGAGTTCATTTCTCACAAAACTTTTGAAATGTTGGAGTAAGATCTAGAATATCAAACGGCTTTAGAAGCGCCTTTAAACTCAGTGTTTGATGCAATAACCCCGTATAGGTATAGAATTCACCAAAGGCTTGGGTTGAATCCTACAAATTTTCTATTAAGTTAGAAATAAACCTAAGACTTACAAGCGTAGTATTTACTATTAGATAGTAAAGGAATACATCCTTGTAAGATAGCTACGACAAATCCGAATTCGAATAATGGTTAGAGGCCATAAAAATCAGAGATAGACTTCATATTTGAAAATCATGTTTGAAACTTTATTAATTTGCATAAAGGGTGAAAGACCCATCGATTACAAATAAGTTTTCAAGTTGAAATCTAAGAAATGTAGAAATTTATATGCATACATAGCTAGATTAGTTGAAAAGGATATATTTAAATTCAAGGAGTTGATTTTAACACAAACCCATTCACCAATCGGAATGCTTAAGTCTTTTCGTGATTGATCTAGCAAAATTGCACATATGAAATATGGCAAAATAGATATCAAAACTGCCTTCCCAAAATAGGATTTTGGAAGTGACTATGGAATAGTCTAAGGGCCTTGAAAATCTAAATGATGCTAGATTTGAAAGCAAGCTCAAGGAATCCGTCATGGGATTAAAGGAAGTATTTCATATAGGAATTTGAACGTGTTATCTCATAAATTTAATAAGAGGATTGGCTTATGGAAAAACATAGAAATTCTGATGAATAAGAAGTTTAGTGGGAGCAAAAGTAAAGTTCCAACGAGAAGTTTACGAACTCTATTGTGAAATAACTATCAAATTCTTAAATGTTTAGATTTGAAAGTATTTTCGACAATGAACCAAGCAAAAGACGATACTTAGGACTTTGAAAGACTTTCGACTCGTATGTATAAAACTAAGTAAATGTTTGAACTAAATATAAGCTAGGCTAAATACTAATTCAAACATGAAAGACTCTAATAGGGACTTTCAACCATATTACACAACAAACAGTTTAACAAGACTCGGTGAAACTGAATGAGCTAAAATGTCGCATAGATGGAATAAGATTAAGAATTACTCTGCAATTTAATCCATCATGTACGCTGTGATATGGAATCGTCGCACAAATTTCTTGCTTAGAGCATTTGAAGTATATATGTATGTAGTACCAATCAACCTGAATCTTTGTCATAGATCGTTAGATAATGGCCAAGAACATCCAAAGTACTTAGATAAGTAACATGATGAGTTCTTGACTTATAGAAACAAATACAATTGAGAATTGATGTTGCAAGCACAAACCTTATCAAGGATTAGATTCTTAACAAGAAAGCTGTTTATAAGCACGAGCTAACAATACATCGTGGCTTGAGAATAGTAACATGGATGTGCATCCATGTGTAATGTTCAGGAATTTAAGGAAAATTTCCATGATCACAAGTGTAGGGATTATTTCAAACATTACCCCTAGCTTGAACCCCACAGTGATCATACACTAAAGAACAGTGGCGTCCAAAGGGAAAGAAGATAGAGCAAAATATATAGTCGCCAACAAGTTTTAGGAACTTGTAAACCGTTCACAGGGTGAAGGTTACATCCCTAAACGATCCAGGAGATCGTCAACTCCAATAGGTCTGAAACAATGACTTATAGTTCGGGGATGAAGGTACAAATCCAACCTAAAAGAGATTGAACCTGCCCTAATAATAGGCTTCTACTTTATTCTGATTGTATTCATGTGCGCTTTCTGACTAACATGCAATCAATAGGTTTACCCTAAACCTGTTTGTCTATGTTAGTTGAATATGAATGCTTAAACAAAACAATTATTGGTGATCACTTGAATTATAATCAAATAAACCCTAAACAAGATTATTAATTATCTTATTAAGCGTGATTACAAGTACAAATTCCCTTCAAACATGCATAAAAGGTGTGATCAAGCAATAACAATAAATAAGCATAAAGCAACATAATAATTAATCACAACAATTATTATAACAATTATAAAAATAATCATAATAATAATTATAATCAATAATCATCATCATTATGTTAAAGCATAATAGCAAGATCCTAGGCATGATACTAACAAGATTAGTAACAAACCCTAGCATGTCACTAAGCAATAAAAATCAAATCTTTAACCCTAACATGATACTAACATGAATATTAGGAAAGAAAATAGGAAGCATCGCAGGAATCATAATAAGCATATTTGATATTATAACCTTTTCCCTAAGCATAATACTAGGAATCATTGTTGTTATTCAAAACATCAAGCATACTAACATGATACTAGGAATCATAGTAACAATGTAGACATGATTTCTATATCATAATATCAATGCAATCAATTAAAGCACTTAATTGGACGCCTCGTATCTCTTTCTAATAACAAAATACACACGTTAGTAATTTCAAGGAAAATAATAAACAAACAATTAAATTAAATAATTAAAATAGAGATTTGGGACCAAACCCTCAGAAATTAAAACCTTTCACGTCTAGAGCGAAGGCAACTTCGAACTTGTAGAGGAATTGTGTTTGTAAAAGGGTTGGTTTAGAAAGAGAGAGAGAATCAAGAAATTCTATATGAGAGTTGGTAGAAAAAAAAGAGAATAAGCTTTAGCTTAGAGAGCGAAGAGAATTAGAAAACTAGAGAGTTGATGATTGAAAAAGGGGAGATATGACCTCTATTTATAGAGAAAAAAAGAGGGTCGAAGACTAAGAAAAGAATCCGAATTCGAATCGAAATAAAACTCGATGGACAGTAGTTTTTGCGGATTTTGTTTTTATCATATCTTTTGATCCAGATGTCCAAATAAGGCATATAATATGTCTTTGGAAAGCCCTTGAAGTTTACTTTCCAACCCAATTAGAATCATATTTAAATCTTTTTTGATAAAAAGATATGGCGGAAATAGTGGAAGGGTATCTGTTTGGATAGAGTTTCATATCTCATTCATATCTTTTTCGTTATATCTCGGATTTAATATTATAATATATCATTGGAAAGATAATTTGAAGATCTATTAAAAAATATAAAATTTGGATAAATATTATGGGTCACAAAAATAGAATCTGAATATATTCCACATCGTAAAAAACAAGGATTCATAAAAGGAGTAGTTTTATTCAATTTCAAACTCTTTAAAACATAATTATCAATCCTAACTCCATTAGGATTTAAAAGAACCTTCTAGAGTATTCTAGGCGACTATAATCAATCCTAATATATTTAGGAATGATAATTAATAATAGGCCCTTCTCTAGATCATTGGGCCGCATAAAAAACCATACCGGGCCCAGTTTAGTATTTTTGCCATAACTTCCTCATTATTCATCGGAATTGGGCTTATAATATATCGTTGGAAAGGTCTTTTCAAACCCCATCCAAATACACTATTATTGGACCCATATTATGTACTAAATTAAACTGGAATTAACGTCTTTCATAAATAAGGTAAGAAAAGAAATATTTTCAAAAACAGAAAGAAGAGATATTTTAATAAAAACATCCTCATCACTAGACTTTTCACACTTTCACTTTGTTCGATAATCAAATGACATGAAAGATATTCATCACTGGGTTTGGTTTTGGGGAGACACATTTGGGGTTCTACATAATCCCCCACTTTGACTGAGTTTGGAGAAACGCAAGTTTCAAAAACAAAAGTCAAAGTAGCGATAGGGACGGAGAATGGTTAAGAATGTTCTGCGATCCTAAATCATTCTTGTAACGCCGACACCTGCAACACTAGCATTAGTTAAACATACAAGAGAGTTAAAAAAACGCGTGTCTTGCACCGTCTAGGACACGTCTCTAAAGTAACCGATTTCCTACTTTATTGCTGTTGTGACAACCTTCCACAATCTATGGAACGCCATCTAGCTGTTTTGATGTTCTCTCGTCTCTGAACAATGGAGCTTTTTTTATATGTCCATGCATCTCTGAACAAAGAGCTTCTTTTTCTTGAATCATAGTGACAACCTTCCCAATCATAGCAAAAGTCACCGAAGACCGCCTAATCACGAACCACCCTTCTCAAATCTCGTTGACAACCTCAACAATCTTAGCGAATGCCGTCGAAGACCGCCCATCTCGTTCTATCTTCTACAATCTTGGTGCAACCTCTACAATCATAGCAAATGCCGTCGAAGACCGCCCATCTTGTGCTATCTTCTCAAATCTTGGTGACAACCCCCACAATCTTAGTGAATGCTGCCGAAGACCGCCCATCTCGTGCTATCTTCTCCAATCTTGGTGAAAGCCTCCACAATCTTAGAGAATGTCGTCTAAAATAACCTCTCTTGAAGTCATCCTCAATTGTTGAAATAATATTCCAAAGAAAATTATCGAAGACTAATGCTTGTCGATCCTTAAAGCTTGCTTGAACTTTGCATTAGACGGTGCGTTGGCGTTTCTGCTGCTTGTAAACCAGTATGTCGGTGTCTTGGATTATGAACCTGTATTTCAGTGCTACTGAACCAGTATGTCGTTGTTTTGAATTGTATGAACCATTATGTTGGTGCCTTTGCTGCTTATGAACCATTACGTCGGTGCCTTTGATGAGCCAATGCTTAGGCGCTTTAAGTTAAGTGAGACGATCATTCATCAGGTCGATCACTTATTGCGATTGTAATCAAGATGACTACTTAATAATGTCAAATTGCTTATAGGGGCTAACTAGTTACCAAGGAACCAAAAATTGTTGTACGAGGCGAAATAACCGTCCTTAGAGGCTTCGAGCTCTGTCGTTGCTGAAATATCTCTTAGGCTAAGAATTAGCTTTGTCGCCAGACGCTGGGATCTAGCGCTTGGCGTTGAAACTTACTGCCAGACGCTGGAGTAAAGTCTTCGCTATTCTGCTCTTATTATCGATGTTGCTAGATTTCGCTTTGAACTTTGAACTTGGTCATTTCCTTTCAACTAAATCTGCTCAAATATCTTGTTAATTAAAGCTCTTCATCTCTAATTTACTGATCCATGTAATGTTGTTCATACTCTTCTCATCTTGGAAGAATCTCATTCGGTCATATTTTCGGTTATTTTTTACTATAGGACATTTTGGTGTCTACAATAAGTGATTAGGGTATAGGACTTTGGTTATCTTTCTTTGACTATAGGACATTTGGCTATAGGACTTTGGCTATCTTTCTTTGACTATAGGACATTTGGGTGTCTACAATAAGTGATTAGGGTATCCCAAATCATTGTGAGCCGTTTGGAGTGAAACCCAAGCAAAGCATCATCAAGAAGTGTACTAAAATATATGTTGAGAATATTGTTGCCTTAATAGCGATAATAAAGAAGATGTTATATGGAAAGTTCGTTGCTAAACGTTAATGATTGTAGGTTGTCAAGTTGAAGGTCTCAATTATCAAAATGAGTAGGAGCCATTACTTCGACAATAAATCCTAAATCACATATAATCCATGAAACTCTCAAATTTTATCATCTTATTGTGAAAGTGATCAGTAATGAAGATGCTAAGATTAGCAAAGTAATTTTAACTAAACCTATGCAATAAGTGAACGACAACATCACAATTGCATGAAAGAAATCAAGCATATTAGATATGGGTGTGATTTTTGTAGATGTTTTATAATGAGTGATACTCTTAAAACATTCGGAGAAACCATTTATCATAAGATGAACTATTCACGTTTCGGAGTAATTTAAAATTTCATGCAATTTTTATCACTCTGTTGGCTATTTAATTGTGGTTTAGAATTAAATAATGAGTCCATTCGATTCTTGGAATATTCAGAATAGGGTATCAAGACAAGTCTTGGTAAGGAAACACTTATTAAGTGAACGTTGAATATTATAGTCGATATTATCCCTAATCGAGGTCATTTAAATAATGGACAATTAATGACCAATTGAGATTAGTGTGTAGTTTGATTTATAGCAATGTTTCATGTACTTCAAGGACATGATTGTCATGAATCATTTGCACAGGTATTGGTTTAGAACCATATGGATCGACCTACGAGAATACCTTAAGAAATTAAAAATCGTCATAAGTATATTTCTCATTATTACTATCGGAACCTTTTTCCTTGACCATAAGTATTGTGAGCTTTTTGTTTGAGTACTAGTCCGCTTTGATGATTGTCAAATGTCTGCCGTAACAGGGGATTTAAATAGCATCACTCAGGAGGATAGGTCCTCTTAGTAAGAGAAGCTACATTACAAAACTAGGAATGTCCCCCTACTAACAATAGGGATCACGTCTTGTTGTTTACAAGGCCTCTCGAAGAGCGAGACTGTGAAAATGCATGGTCGTGCTCAGATGGATTTTAAAAATCATCTGCTTATTTACAATCAAACTCATATTTCGAGAAACATATATGGAAGTAATAGGGATGACAAATAATCTTACCCTATAATTCATGAAGAGACATGGAGAGACATAAGAAAGGGGCTATACACCGAAAGCTCATTTGTCCGGAAGGACAAGTGGGAGATTGAAAATAATGGTTTCCTTCGAACAAGTGTATTATTCTGATATTGTGTTTAGAATTATTAGAAAGCTTATATATTCATTAAGATCAAGTGATCGGAATTCCTAGGTGGAGGCTGCTTCCGATCAGTAATTTTAATGAATAATAAATATTACTGCTTAATATTGACTGAACAATTCGGGTGACACCAAAGAAATTAACGAACCGACTCGACAAATTAATTCGGAAGAAATTAATGAGTCACCCTAGTATTAAATATTTAGACGTCGGAAATTCGAGCTTGGAGCGTCATAACCGAGCGTCGGAGAATCTCAAATTTCGAGCCAAAATTAAGGATTTAGCGAGATGGGAAAATGCTTCAAGTTACAAGTAAAATCCTAGCCACGCGAAAGGCTAGTAAAGCGCGCCTAATAGAAGCGTGCCACGTGGCAGCACACATGAAAAAACTCCATGTTGCAGCACACGTGGCAAAACGCCATGTGGCAGCACACGAGGCAGCGTACGTGGCAGCCGCCAAGTGGCAACCACCACGTTGGTAGCCACCAAGTGGCAGCGCGCCACATTGACAGAATGCCATGAGGCAGCGTGCCACGTTGGCAACATGCCATGTGGTAGCGCCACGTGGCAGCGCGCCATGGTGGCGGCACGTATAGAAAGGGGCTCAACGTTGGGTGGCACATGGTTAGTTCACAATGCGTGTGAAATGCCTTGGGGACCAAGTGAGAAAGTGGTCCTCACCTAACCATGTGACAGTTGTTACTTGTTCCTTGGTTTATTTAACTAAGGGTTGAAATCATTAACCTTTCCATGAGGGATCTTTTTGTGAAAAAGTCACACATTGAAAGATGAGAGGAATTCACAAGCTATCCTTCCTTATAAATAGCCAAAGCATGGCTTGAGGATTCTTTGCTTGAGTAGGAGTTCAATAGGGCATTGCATTTGCAAAAACCATTAAACTCATATAATACTCGGGTTTTGGTCAGGCCTCGCTAACCTCGAAACAACGGACCTAAAATTCGGAAGTCGTTTTTGCGGGTGGATTTCCGTTGGAGGCTCTCGTGTTTTCGGGGCTAAGCTTTCAAGTAAGGGCCTATTCAGCCGGGCGAAGCACGCGTCAAAGGTAGATTTCCTATTTTTCCCTTTGTGATTATTTTATACTTTAGAGATATTAATTATTGCGAGCGTGATCCTTGGCTCGGGTTTATTTCCGCGGTGATTCAGAATTACCAAACCCCAACATAGGAATCAATGAAGCTCATGAAGGCATGCCCGGCTGTAGAGTTGACCATGTTGTTGATTTTTAAAAGCGAGTAATTGTCCTTCGGACATGCCTTGTTCAAGTCAGTGTAACCTACACACATGCGCCAGGTACCATTTGGCTTCTTTATAAAACATTGTTTGCAACCTAATTAGGGAAGTTACATGGCTGAATGAACGTGGCGTCTAACATCTTTCTAACCTCGGCTGTTGCAGCCTGACATCTCTCCTCACCGTGATTTCTTTTCTTTCGCCGTATGGGCTTCATTTTCATATGAACGGCGAGTTTGTGGACAGCGAGATCTAGACTGATAACTGGCATCTCTTCCACTTCAAAGGCAAAGATGTGTTTGAATTCCTTTAGTAGAAGGTGCAATTCTACACCCAACTTTGCAAAAGCTACCGTCCCCACCATAACAAATTTCTCTAGACGGCTATCGTCTAGAGGAATATCAATGTGATCACCAGCAGGCAGGGGAAAAAGTTCATGTGATCGTTCCTCGGTTAGTTATTGCTATTACTTATTTTTCATCGCCACCAGTTGATCTAGTTTTCTTTTCTTGGCGGTTGGTAGGGTTGGATCAGGATCTTTGACATCTTCAAGGTCTATTGTCTCTTTCCCCTGTCTTGCTGCAGCAGCCAGGGGTTTGATGTTTAAGAGGTAACACTCCCTTTCTGTCTTCTGATACCCATTTAGGGAGCCAACAAAGCCACCATCCTTTCATTTTTCAGCAACTGCAGACCCGGGATGATGACGGCCTTGCACACTTTTAGACTGGGACGACCTAGAAATAGGTTATAGGTAGTTAACTCTTCAACCACCAAAAACCGAACGACCATATAGCGCCCTTTTATCTTATCTCTCCAGCCGAATGGGTAGATCTACCTGCTTGACTAGGTGCATAACTTCCCCTCCAAAACTAACAAAAGGATAGAAGACGCTACGCATGCTATCAGCTTTGTATTTCAACCTGGACAAGAATTTGTAGCTGATGATGTCAAAAAATCTACCAATGTCTATCGAGAGCCCACCTTTTGATGGGCAACCTTGCATTTAATGACGACAAGGTCATCATGTGGCCGGTGGACTGAGCTGGGTCTTTTTCAATGTCCGAACTACTAGTAGGCTAGGCAGTCTTTTTGGATAACTGCCCAGGTTTGTCTTTAGGGTAACTTTTGAATTGAGGATGTAGGATTTCAACACCCCTTGATCAGCTAAACGGTCTAATAGCTGCTTGAGGATATAACAGTCGTTGGTGATACGGCCGATGTCTTCGTGGAAATGGAAATATATATTTTTGTTCCAATTTTTAGCAGAACCCTTCGTAGCCGCAGGTTTCTCAACGGTCACTCGGTCCTTTATCTATATTAGCATGCAGTGGTAGTCTTTTTTAAACTTGTACCTTTGGACGTGGTTTAAATTCCTTCTTTTTCTTATAGGACGGCTAATCAGAGTCATCAACTACCTAGATCTCTTTTCTCTGTTCAGCTTTGGAAGCTAGCTGAGCAGACTGTATCTCATTTTATTTGTCGGACTTCTTGGAGTCTAACAAATTACTGGACATGCAGAGGTCGATTGGTTGTGTAAAGCTTTCAACCTCTATCAGCACCTCTTGGAGGGTGAAAACCCTCTTTCTGACGAGGTCAAACTTAAAGGTTGACCCGTCCTTCAGAACCTTAGAGAAGTAACCGTAAGCAACTTCGTCAAACAATCCTTAAATTTGGATTCTCACCAGATTGAACTGTCTAACGTAAGAGAAAAGTCCTTCTCTCTCCCCCGCCATATGGTGCTCAAGTTGAGACTTGTTTTCTTGGTAGGGATGTTTATTGAGAAGTTTAAAGCAAACAAGAAGGCAAGCCTCTTGAAATTATCAATACTTCTGGCTGATAAGTTACCAAACCATTGTTTGGCTATGCCCTTCAAGGTAGCCAGGAAACATTTGTACCACGTGGCATCATCCAACCCCTGTAGGTACATGAGGTTCGTGTAAGCCATGAGGTGATCTTTAGGAATGATGGTACCATCATAGGCACTAACCAAGACATTCTTAACTTTGGCCGACTATGCTGCCTGAGTTATCACCCTAGTGAAAATAGAAGGTTGTTCACCAAGTTTGAGCATTCGGAGCTACCAGTCCAAGGGTTGGACGTTGTATGCCGCCTATCCTCCAAGGAGGGTGGACTGCATGTAAGGTAGGGCATATTGCTCGTATGGTGTTTGAGGCACACACGGAGCTGACCCAATCATCTGAGGGCCTAGTGGACGGATTTTCTGCCTATATGGCTCTCATGCAAGAATTAAGTATTCCTTGCTGAGGTGTTTAGGAAGCTCGATGTAAAGGCTGACTCAGACAGTTGCTAGTTTCTCTTCTACTCGATGACGTGTCAAACATTAGAGAATGATTTTTTGCTACCATCCGGTTGAACTTTTCGGATGACCTTTCTTTTGTCCGTCTAGGATAGTAGGAATTTAGACTAGTTAATTGCAGGTGTGAACTTCTCCTTTTGATGTGAAGTAAGCTTCCTTTCCCTAACTGGCTTTCTCCTCTTAGCTTGAGAAGTCTTCTTAGCCGACTAATCCTTGCTAGAGCGTGCTTTCCTTTTGTTGATAAGGTCCTTGATCTCCACCTTGAAACTAGTCATGAACTTCATGAGTTCATCCCTAGTAACGGGAGCAGTCCCTCTTGACGACTAGGCTTCCCAAGTCAGTGGTCTAGCTAGTAGATTTACTTGGACCGGCTTCATTAGTAACCCGTTCTAGTTTATCCCTGAAGCGGATGGATTTAAAGATGAGTGACCTATAAAGGGCCATACGGGTTTTGAATTTATGTCGTTGTCTATGTCATGGTCTGAATAGACCACCTCGTCAATCCAAAGCCGAGTGCGTTCAGGTGGTAATACAAACTCTAAAACTATCTTAGAGGTACTCTCCCCACAGACGACACCAAATGTTTCGGGGTTTTTTTGGTCCCTTAGGAGAGTTACGTCACTAAGTCTGTAGTCTTTTGTCGGTACCTGCAAAAAAATTGAGACTTTGGGTGGTAAGAGCTATGCTTTCAACGATAAAGCTAGAATGTGCATGGAAAAAGATAAAAAGTGTTAAAAGGGAAAAGTGAGGTCTTCTTAGATTCACAGATCAGGTGTTTTCTATGATGTGAGAGAATGTAGGTAGAATGAATGTGCCCCATAAATGGGGAAAATCTCCTTGTTTATAGGGTCGTTAAAAATATGTGCTCATTAGCTCATTCTAACCTAATGAGCTGCGCTGAATTGTGACTTTCTTGAGAATTAGGCCTTGAACGCTGTTGATGTGCAAAAAACTAGTTCATTATCTAATCAAATTTATAATCACTTAACAAACCTAAATACAAGTATAGAGGTAAGTCAAGGGTCGAACCACTAGGAACGGTATTGTTCAAGTGTTTCCAGTCAATACCTAAGCTAGGTCGAAGTTAAGGGTAAAAGTAGGGTAACTAATACTAATAACTACCAAAACCAAGAACCAAACAAATAAAACAGTAAAGAACGGGGATCAACATGCATTCATGATAATCAAGCTAATTAGGGAATGAAGCAGTGCAAACAATGTAAATACAAATAGTAGGAGTAATTAGGAGCATTCAATTAATCATCCTCGTACTCTCTAAACTAGATTTCTCTAGTGCTAAATAATACGAAGAAACATAATCAAATACTCAACCAATTATGATCAAATCGATATCAAGTGGTCATGTAAATCAATTCAATCACAAAATCAAGTTTAGCATCATGGTTAGCTACTCCAATCATACTAGATAATATGCAAACCTCTATTAATCAAATTAATTATTACACAAGACCTACTCAAATTCCAAATCTAGTGGCCAATCCAGAAATTTGAAAATGGGGGTCCAAAATTTTTTAAACTTATATAACTAAAAAAATTGGAGACGTTGATATTATTAATGTTTCTATATTGCATAATGTTTTTACTTTCTAATTCATCTTTAGCCTTTAAGTGTACATAAATGTTTTGTTCTTTTAACATTGCAACATGGTGGTAGTAATCACTCTTTTCATTTTTCTTATTACACAATTTGAACCTTTAAAAAAAACTTTAATTACGAGTATGTAACATTTACAATAACAATAACCCCAAATGATTATTTTTCCTTACGTATAAACCAAATAGAATTAGAATGGGAAAGAGCAAACGCTGCAACATTTGAAATCCGAAAATAATATATTATTTGCAATTTGAAATGGAGAAATAATGTATGATTTATCTTTTAGGAAATTAACTTTTTAGAATGGGAGAGCATAAACTACAATATGAAATAGATTATTTTTAACACACCTTAAATTTCATAATTCTAATGCAAAAATAAAAGGGATGCAAGTGCTCCCCTTGTTGGCCAAAGTGTTCCACCAATGTGGCCAAATCAATCTTAACAATCAATCATACATATTTACCCAATCCCTAGAAAAACAACTACTCAAGAATCATCATCAAAACCAAATCAACGAACATGAAATTAACTAAATCAATAAAGAGAAAAGAGAGTAAGAAATGCTCATTGATTTATTATGGAGATTTTCAATACAATTGTCACCTTGAATCTTCAATCTCTCAAATAACCATTGAAATCCATCACTTTCTCTCTCTAAAACTACTCCTAAACTAACCTTAGATCTAGAGAGAGAAGCTCATATGAGCGTCATTATGACGCTTAAAAGAATAAGATTTAGGTCCTTTTTCTATATTTTCTTTCTCTATTTTCATTTAATTTTCTTAGTTTTCTTTAATTTTTCGTTTTAATAACTCTTTTCAATTCGGTTTTCGATTAGTTTTTATGAGTTTTTCATATTTTTAGTTCTTAATCCGTAGTTTTAGTTTACTTCTATTTTATTTTGTTTTCTCCTCTAAATTCACGTCTTTTGTATTCATTGATTGTGGGTGGATCAACGTCGGAGGCTTCGTAATTTTAAAGCTAGCTTTCAAGTAAAAGCCCAAGCGGTTGGGCGAAGCACGCTCCAAAGGTAATCGTTTTATCTTAATCATATTTTCGAAAACGTGTTAAAAGCCGGTTTGGCGTCCAACCCCAGGCCTTGGCGCCTGGAACCAGGATTGGCGCCAAACGCCAGTCATTGGCGCCTGGCGCTAGCCAATGGTCCTAGCGCCAATGAGCCAGGGCCGACGCCAAGTTGTTTATGTGATCTTCAGGCTCTGTTTTGATAAATTATGTTTTTTGGCCGATTTTCTCTATAAATATCGTATCAGAAAATTCCGTTTTGATTCACCAATCACCAATTATCTCTAATCACCAATTATCAAATTTCTTCATCTACAATCTACCATCAATAATCATCAACATTCTCCAATTCTCTTTATTCATCATCTTTCTTTCATCCATTCTCAATAACATTAATCTTTTAGCATTCTGTCTTTCTTGCTTTTTCATACAAAATTCCGCATTCACAAGATCTTGATACACCTAGCCATATTCGAAGTTGCCTTCGCCATAGACGTGAAAGGTTTTAATTTCTGAGGGTTTGGTCCCAAATCTCTCTTTTAATTATTTAATTTAATTGCTTTGTTTATTATTTTCCTTGAAGTTACTAATGTGTGTATTTTGTAATTAGAAAGAGGTACGAGGCATCCAAGTAAGCACTTTAATGGTTTTATTGATTTTATGATGTAGATATCATGCTTAGATTGTTATGATATTTCTAGTATCATGTCTAGGGTGTTTTTAATATCAAGTATGATTAAAAGTACGATGCTTCCTATGTTCTTTCTAATATTTTTGATTATGATTGATGATGATTATTCATTATGTTGCTTGATATGCATATTATTGTATATTGTTATTGCTTGATCACCTTTTATTGCAGGTTAAAGGGAATTGGTATTTGCAATCACGCTTGATAAGATAATTAATAATCTTGTTAGGTTAATTGTGATTATAATTCAAGTGATCGCCAATAATAGTTTATTTGTGCATTAAATTCAACCAACATAGATTAAACAGGTTTAGGGTTAATCCTATTGATTGTATGTTAATCAGAAAGCGCACATGAATACGATCAGAATAAAGTAGAGGCCTATTATTAGGGCAGGTTCAATCTCTTTTAGGTTGGATTTGTACCATCATCCCGAACCCTTATTTGGTTCATGACCTTATGGAATTGGCGATCTCTTGGATCGTTAAGGGGTGTAACCTTCACGTCGTGAACGGTTTACAAGTTCATTAAAAACTTGTTGGCGACTCTTTTGCTCTATCTTCTTCCCTTTTGGACGCCACCGTACTTTAGAGTATGATAACAGTGGGGTTCAAGCTAGTAGGATTTTAAAGGCTTGAAATTATTCCCTACAGTTTTTGGCGACTCCACTTGGGAGGATTTTTATTTTAATTCCTGAATTTGTTTCGGCAATGATGTAGAATGAGTGGATGAGACTCGAAAAGTTCTAAGTATTTCATGTGCGTAATTTTGATTAACATTATTGTCATATGCATAAAAAGGTTCTCATTGGAAAGACCATCCGTAATGAGTGAAAAACATAGGATTTTACACGTAGGAAATTTGAGAAACGTCTTTCACAACTTGGACTGAAATAACACAGCGCGAAACTGGATGATTTTATTGAGCACAGAAAGCTGCTGAGGCATGTGGGAAGTAGCGTCAGGGGCCATAGCTTGGCGCCATACTTTTAGCCGTAGCGCCAGACGCCAGTATTGGCGCCAGGCGCTACGGTTAAAAGTTGGCCCCAGTCTCTGTTTGCTGGCGCCAATTTCCCCCAATACCGAGCCAGAAATATGCGTTCTAATTTCGACCGGTTTTTCGTATTGTTTGCTCGATCCTACTTCCTGATTGAATTTTTTCTCATTTTTCTAAAACCCATATGTGTTCTACATATGGACATAACCCTCTAGGAATTCATGCTCTATCTACCCGATTGAACGCTCCTGGCAACAAAGGGTACATCTGAGATGTTGAATTCACCAAACCATGGAAGCGAGTTTTTTCTAAAAACTTGCGGTGTTCTATCGACACGCGTTAACCCTTCACGGTTAGGCTTCTACGCGGTGCATCTGAACAATTAACCATGGACCCTGTTTGACTACACCATATCCCGAACTTTAGAGAACTAGAGTCATGGTTAGGTTGCGAACTCATTGCATCATATTGTGCCTACTTGACTAATTGTGCATTATTTGTTGTGCATATATTTTCTATGCTTCTCCTAACCGTTTGTTGATTTGTGTTGAGGTTATAATTAATGACTTAAAGAACTTTCCCTAATTAATTAATTAATTCGAGTCAATAATTTTTCTTCTTTTAATCGGAATCGACCTAGTACGACTTTAGGCATACCCAAGTTGACTAATAATATCGAAAACAGTCCCAGATCGAGGCTCCAATGTTGGTGCAAAAATTTGGGCTGTAGTGCCACTGTATGGTGTGTAGCGCCAGACATTTACTAAAAAGTCTGGCGCCAACCACCATATTGTGACGCCAGTCCTGACGCTTGGCCGACAGTTCGGATTATTTGTCGAGTCATCACCTAATGTCTAATTATTCAGTTTCCTGTTTAATTCGGTTAATTCTGCTTAATTGAATCAATATTCGAGTTTAGGCACTAAGTCCCATGGTCTTACACAAGAGTCCAAACATGTCACTTACACTCAATACACACACTATTACACATATCTTGACCATGATTAAGGGAGTCTTGTGTGCGCGCGTTATTTTTCGTCATTTTTTTTTTGGGTGGTAAGTCGGATATTAATCCTCCAATAAATAATAGTACAAAAGTTCCCTAAACACATGTACATTATTGCTCCCCAAAAATATGCATACTTTTTCTTTTATTTAAACAAAAGCCATAAAGTCAAACTGATTCGAGTCAAGTAATTAAAACGATAATTGGCTTAATCTACAGTGCGTGGTCAAGAAAGGAAGGACGATTAATCAAAGATAACCTCTTCGTACAAGTCCAACTTTTCGACAAAACTATAGCCCGCAAGAGGAAAGCAAGAGTTATAATGGCGACTCAGGAAGAAGTTAACGATATCAAGAACTAATTGGCTACTGTAAATGAGACACTAAAGCTTCTCGCACTTAAGATCAAGGATCTCGCGAAGCAACAACAGATGGACCTCATGCAAGAAAGCCTAAGCAAGTTGTCCAGTGACTACAAGTTTCAAGAACTCACATCCCAAGGGGTCTCGCTGGATAAGGATCTTCTTCCGCAAAAGTTCAGTGCCAACGACATCCCAAAGTTTAGGGCAATCGACAACCCCTACTTCCATCTAAAGGCATTTGAAACAATAATGAGTATCAAGGGTATCGATAAGAAAATTTTCCCTTCTCTGTTCTCGCTATCTCTCGAGACCGTTTGCCAACAATGGTTCTTTTCTCTTGAAAAAGAAAAGACCTCTACCTGGGAATCCATAGCAAACGCTTTCGTTGATAGGTACAAGTGCAACGGTCAAGTCAAAACTGACCATAGAGAACTTGAAATTCTCAAGTAGAAGGAGAATGAAGGCTTAACATCTTTCTTTAACAAGTGGAGAGAAAACTCAGCTAAAATGATTGAGGTACCAAGTGAAAAAGAGTCTGTGAGATTGTTCATTAAAAATCTCCAAGAAAAATATTCAAAACATCTTAAATATCAAAATAACCTTCATGCCTTTAAGGCTGTTTATGATATTGGGATTAATATTGAAGATGACTTAGCTAAATCTAAAGCTGCCAACAATAACTCCAACAGTGGCTGGAAAGGAAAGAAGAACGACAATCCTTCTACTTTCAAAACCGCCCACTCAAATAATGTTAGCACCTTTAATCTAGGAGAAGTCCTTGCCATGAACAACCAAGGACAAAAGAAACTGTTTAGGAGAAACTTCACTCCTATTGGCATGAGTTATGACACTGCGTTTGATTGGCTAAATGCAAAAGGTCTTATAACTCCCATTGGACCATTTGGAGATCCACCAGTCGAGAAAAGGTCGCCTAATTGGAACCCCAATGTACATAGCAAGCATCATCAAGGTAGGGGCCATTCTACTGAAAGCTGTTGGAAACATAAGGAAGTTATCCAAAACCTAATTGACAGTAATAAGATGTCGTTGCCTCCTGCCAGTAACAAACCGAGTATTGATAATGCACCTCTAGCTCACACATTGGTTATCTCTGATGAAGAAAGCAAAGTCGACCCCTCATCTCTCATTAAGCCTGTCAAAGTGACCGAAGAAGAAGAAGAAGAAATCTTTTTCGATGTCGAGGATAATCCTCCAAAACTAGCAAATGAGGTAGAGATACGAATACTCACACTATATCTGAGGGAGACATCACAACTGTTACATGAAACTCTCAAAATTCTGAATGAACTTCGCAAGGAATATGATCAAGAACCTAAGAGAGAATCCACACCAGTAAAAACGACTTATGAGGCAAAATAATTTCCCTTACAAGTCACCGAAAGACCCAAGAAGAGCAATAAAGTTTATACTCCAATTGGGATCCCGTATGCACAAATGTTGAAAATGCTCTCCGAGAGTGGCAAGGTCAAACCTCTCGAACCAAGACCATTTGAATCATTAAATAAACAGATAGATATTACTGTCAATACCATAAGTCAGGAGGACACACCATAGAAAACTGCTTCAAATTCAAGGATTTGGTGCAGAAAATGATTGATAGAAAGGAATTAGTCCAAGTTCAACAAGAAGAGGATATAAATGTTAATGGAGTATGGGATAGTGATGAAGAAGATGTCTATCTAAAAGACATATTAGAACCTTCACCTTCCATATCATACACCACAGACGATATTTGGGCTGAAGAAGATACATCAATAGACGTCCTCACAAGATCCGGGAGAATACAACCTCCTGTTTCAACGCAACCCATGCCTACCGTACAACAAGTTCCCATACCTGTCATCGAGGACAATGACATTGTTAAACAATTCAAGAAGACAAAAGTCGAGATGAATGTATGGAAGATTCTAGCAACATCTCGAGAACATAGGTTGGCTGTGATGAATGCCTTGGATAAAATTGGGATCGGTTCGGACACCACTCCTGAGGGACTAGTTAACTTCCTCACGAGTGATCTCCCTAGTCCAATTAATCTAATCACCTTCTCTGATAAAGATTTACCCCCGGAAGGTGACAAGCACTACAAAGCGTTAAACCTTACAGTAATCTGCAAGAGAATGAATGTTCCCATGACACATGTAGACAATGGATCGGCTATTAACGTCTGTCCACTTAGGACTACAAGGATGCTCGGCATAAAGAATGAGGATTTAACTCCGTCTACACAAGGAATAAGAGCTTACGATAATACTCGACGTCAAGCTCTTGGCAAAATAACCCTAAATGTGACGGCAGGAGCAATAGAACATGCTACTACTTTTCAAGTGGTAGACATCAAAGCCTCATTCAATCTGTTGTTAGGACGCCCTTGGCTCCATGATCTGAAGGTCGTCCCTTCATCTCTCCACCAACAAGTGAAAGCTATAGTTGGAGGAATCCCCATCACCATTGATGCTTCACCAATGAGGATCAAGTCAATAGAGAATCCAATCATCAACGTGAAGCACGACAAAGATGATGAAGACCTATGGGGATTTAACGAAGAAGTCTCCTTAATCCAAGAGGATGAAAGGACATCTCTTTGCCACGACCCCCATTCCAACATGATTATCAACACTATGCTGAAAAAACAAGGACACTTCCCTGGGATGACCTTAGGAAAGAAGAAGAGGATAGCAAAATCGATAGAGTCACCTGGCCTCCCTAAACTAGATACTTTTGGACTTGGTTTCGAACCGACTCGGAAAGATCTCAAGCGAGCCTTAGACAAATTGAAAGCACGTAGGGACGCTCACATTCAAAAGAAAGTAATTCCCATGGATCGTTACCCTCTTACGCTTAATGGTCAGTTTATAAAGGAAGGAGAGGACTATCCATGCTATAAATTTCTTGAACCATTTGTTGTAAATGGCATACGACAACCAGGATTCGAAATTTTCTTGGATTGTTATTTCACTGAAGAAATCCCAATTCCCGTCCATAAGGAGAAAGCACCTCCGTGTTTTGACTTTAGCATCATGGGATTACTGTTTGGGCGAGAAAAGAATGAGTCAGTTTATGACGAAGACAACTCCTCACTCATTCAAACCGTCCTACAATGCGAAAACTTCGATCCCTCGAAGCTAATTACCCCAGCTGAAGGATTACTGCAAGGGTGGCGCAAGACTATCAAGGTGATTACTCCGAGTGGGAGGAAGATATCAATCACGACAGGACAAGGGCCAATGTTGGAAGAATCGTCAGGGTCAGAGTCTGAGTCTGAGTCTTTCCCTTTAGAATCTTCTAAGTCTTTAGTTATAACGCCTTCCCTTCCTGTTTCTATTCCTAGGATAGTTAGTGATCCAGTCCCTGAGGACATATCACTCTTTGATGTAATGATCTCAGAGTATAATAATATCGCTCATTCTCCTTACTTCTCGTGTTCTTCCCTAACTCAAGATGACGAATATTGCTTAGCTAACGATGAAAAAGATAAAGAATTTATTAAAGCAATGGAAACACTTGAAAAGAAAAAACCAGTAATTGAAGAGACTGAAACAGTTGACATCTCAAATGTTTCAACTCATAAAAGAGAAGTTAAAATCGGACTAACATTGAATAAACAAGAAAGAACCAATTTAATTAACTTGCTTAAAGATTTTATTGATGTATTTGCTTGGTCATATGAAGATATGCCAGGCATTAACAGAGAAATAGCTCAACACACTATACCATTAATGCCAGGAATGAAACCTGTAAAGCAAAAGCTACGTCGAATGAAACCCGACGTAGCACTTAAAATAAAAGAAGAAGTTCAAAAACAAATAACTGCAGGTTTCATCAAGGTATCCAAATACCCCGAATGGGTCGCTAACGTCGTCCCAGTACCAAAGAAAGATGGAAGAGTAAGGATGTGTGTCGACTATCGAGATCTAAATAAGGCAAGTCCAAAGTACGACTTCCCTTTGCCACACATCGATATTCTGGTAGACAACACAACAAATCACGCGCTCCTCTCATTCATGGATGGATACGCAGGGTACAATCAGATTCTCATGGCAGAAGAAGACATGGAGAAGACAACTTTTATCACACCATGGGGCACTTACTGCTACACGGTAATGCCATTTGGGTTGAAAAACGCAGGTGCTACTTACCAACGTGCAGCAACTGCCTTGCTCCATGACATGATGCATAAAGAAGTCCAGGTATATGTAGACGACATGATTGTGAAATCAAAAGACCGTCAAGGCCATCAAGTAGCCTTAATGAAATTTTTCGAAAGGCTAAGAAAATATAATATGAGGTTAAATCCCTCAAAATGCGCTTCTGGAGTAACCTCGGGTAAGCTCTTGGGATACGTCATAAGCTCTAGAGGAATAGAGATAGATCCAACCAAGATTAAAGCAATCATGTCAATGCCACCGCCCAAGACCGAGAAATAGATTCGAGGATTCATTGGCCGGTTACAATACATAAGTAGGTTCATATCAAAATTAACAACGATATGTGAACCAATCTTCAAAAAGCTCAAGAAGAATATACCAGTAATATGGGATGACGAGTGTCAAAAAGCCTTTGACCAGATCAAAGCCTATCTCGCAAATCCTCCCGTATTAGCGCCAGCACTTCCCGGAATACCTCTTAGGTTATATTTGACGGTTACCAAAGACACAATGGGAGCCATGCTAGCACAAGAGGTAGAAAACAAAGAGAATGCAATCTATTACTTAAGTAAGAAGATGCTCGAACACGAAACACGCTATACACCACTCGAGAAATTGTGCCTTGCTTTGGTGTGGGCCACAACTAAGTTGAGACATTACATGTTGGTGCATACCGTTTTCGTGGTATCCCGATTGGATCCACTCAAATACTTGTTCGAGAAATCAACGCTCAATGGACGTATTTCAAGATGGATAGTTAACTTAGCCTAGTTCAATGTACGGTTTATGTCACAAAAAGCTATTAAAAGATCCGTGATGTCAGACTTTCTGGCAGTCTTTCCAATATAAGACTCGACACCAATATAGGACAGTGAATTTCTAGATGAAGATTTGATGGTCACCGAAGATGATACTTGGACCTTGTACTTTGACGGAGCCTCAAACCAAAAGGGATGTGGTGTCGGAGTGCTGCTAGTATCACCAAAAGAAGAACACGTCCCAATCTCAATAAAGCTTGATTTCGACGTTACCAACAATGCTGCTGAATATGAAGCATGTGTGGTAGGCCTTGAAACAGCCGTGCCATTGGGAGTAAAGAAGTTAAGGATATTCGGAGATTCCTCTCTAATCATCAACCAAATATCTAAAAGGTGGAAAGTTAGGAGCGAGCCGAAGATGACAACCCAGTCCGAGAAGAAGATGAAGAACGAGAAGAAGAACCATGGTACACAGACATTCTCAACTATGTCACCAATGGAGAATACCCTCCTCATGCTGACAAAAAAGCAAAACGAGCCTTGAGACTTTTGGCTTCTCAATATGTACTCATAGACAACGAGCTACATAAAAGGGTACCTAATGGTCGAGCTCTCCTATGCGTAGGGAAGGTAGATGCACAAAGAATAATGAGAATGGTCCACGAAGGAATCTGTGGAACTCATATAAATGGCAAAATGTTAGTCCAGAAAATAATGCGAGAGGGGTATTATTGGACTACCATGAATAGGGATTGCCATCAATATGTAAAAAGATGCCCTAAGTGTCAAATTTTTGCCAATTTACAGCACGTTCCACCATCTTTGCTCTACACCTACACATCACCATGGCCATTCTTTACATGGGGAATTGACATAATTGGAAAGATCGCTCCTCCAGGGACAGGAGGCCATGAATTTATTCTAGTAGCGATTGATTACTTTACGAAATGGGTTGAAGCACAATCATATGCTAAACTCACCGCAAAACATGTAGCACTTTTTATTGAGAGAAATATCAAATGTCGATATGGAGTCCCACATGAAATGATAAGTGACAATGGAACTCACTTTCAAGCCGAATGTGAAGAATTGCTACATAAATATGGTATCCAACATCGTCATTCGTCCCCTTATAGACCTCAAGCAAACGGAGCAGTCGAGGCAGCTAATAAAAATTTAAAGACTATCATCGAGAAAATGACAGAAAATTACAAGGATTGGCCTGACAAGCTTCACTTTGCATTGTGGGGTTATCGCACGTCAATCCGTACGTCAACAGGAAATACACCATTTTCTTTGGTATATGGAATGGATGTCATACAACCTGTGAAAGTAGAAATACCATCTCTACGTATTGCGCTAGAAAGTAAACTCGATGAAGTCGAATGGACTAGGGCACGATATGAAGAATTGATCCTACTCGACGAAAAACGACTAGAAGCTCTACATCACACTCAGTGTTATCAAACTCGTATGGCTAGACATTTTAATAAGAAGGTCAAGACAAGAAATATCAAAATAGGAGATTTGGTATTAAAAGCACTAAGGAAAAATGTTTTAGATCCAAGGGGAAAGTTTAGACCTAATTGGTCTGGCCCCTACATTGTCAAAACATTCCTGTCAGGTGGTGCAGCAAAATTAACTGACATGGAAGGCAATGAATTCTCAAACATGACCAATCTTGACCAACTTAAAAAATACTACCCATAATTACTTGAGTAGGACACTCAAGAGAGTTATGTTCGGCCTAATTCCTTAGGAGAGGATACGTAGGCAAGCCATTACGGGTGCGACCACTTTATTTTTCGACATCTCCGCATTCCAGAATCCACAAAAAGTCAATAAAAGTCGGAAAAGCAACTGGCGTCGCAGAATAGAGCCTGGCGCCAGCGAAAGGCCATTAGCGCCAGACGACACTATTGGCGCTTGGCACCAGACCTCAATATCCGGCGCCAATTCGCAATTATTGACGCCAATTCAGTAATAAAATCTTGGCGAAGTTCGGTGTTTTTCGGAAAATTTTCGACTTCCGTACTCGAAGAATTTCTGGAAAATAAATTTTTTCGGTTTTTCATTGCTTTAATAAAACAAATTTATAGTAACAATTTAATTGAAAGCTGAAATTTCATTAATAAAATAAAACTGCATTGTTAATGGAATTTAAATAAAGCTGAAATAAATTAACTTTAAATAAAAACTAAGAATCTAATAAATCGAAAGCTAAGCAATGTTCTAATCTTTCTTGTCCTTCTTTGCTCTTTTCCAATTCTTTTCTGCCTCCTCCTCTTCATCCATTACTTTGGCTAGTAGGAATCCTTTAGAGGACCTACATTCAATGTTAGAATGGATTGTTTCCCCTTCCGCTAGCACCCCATGCTTCTTTTCCACCCAAACCTTTGTATGTAGTGGTAGCTTTCCTTTTTCCCTTGTATTTAGTAGAATTCTTCTTCTTAGGCATTATAGGTGTCTTGAACTCAATTCTTGCACCTAAGCGTTCCTTGGCCGGTGTCACCCTGTCACCTAGACAATTCTTCACATCAGTCCTACCCTGATCAATTGAAGACTTCTTCAGCAACCACTTCTTTACATCATTAGGCAAAGAAGGGGGAACCTTTTGGGTAATCACTTCCCATAAAGGTCTAGCGCTCCAGTACGTGTCAAATTTATCTACTTCTTGAGATATGGGATACTCATAGGGAGGACGAAGATCCCCGGAAGAAATATTTTGAAGCAAGCCATATTGTCTCTTTACTCTGCAGGGATAATAATATGTCATGAGAGACAAGCTTGGAAGACGGCAGAAAGGTTGCTTGTTAACACAAACCATCCTTTTTATTTTCCACCATGGGATGACCCACTTGATAGCAAAGTCACATGATTCAAAGACTTTCTTCCACCCATGGTGCCCAATTTTAGGGATGCGTTTCTTTCTTCTTACAAAGAAAGTGGGCGTGTAACTTTCAATGTCGTCCGGAGGGCTAATTAATCCTAGCCTTTCCATTAGCCACATCTGAAAATATTACAATAAATTAATATTACAATACAAAAATATATTAATAATTTCTGTAATTAAAAATATTATTTTTCTACCTGTAATAAAATTGGAGAACCGCGAATAGGTGCTTTTGGGTCCCTTTTCAATTCATCTAGACCAATCATAGTCTCTCCAACTATTAAAGGCATCGGATTTCTCCCTGATTCAATTTGTTCTAGCACAGTGGTTATAATTGATCGACCCACGTTAATTTTACCACTACTAAGACAATATTGATTAAGCATGCAGAATAAGAACGCCCTTCTTCTATATATGTGAAGAAATTCAGAAAGCGGTTTATCAAAATAATAGTGTGCGAATTCCTTTAAGTTCACCACGTTGCCATTCACTATCCTTGATAAATCCCTTTCCTTCAAATTAAAGAAGCGCCCAAAATCCTTATAGTAATATGCATCTACTCTAGGGATTACCACCAGGTCTATTGCAGGGAAGCCTAAAATAGCACCAAATTCCTCTGGCAAAGGGCTAATTTCATCACACCCTATTCTAAAACAATTTTTGGCAATGTTCCAATATTCTAAAGCGGTATGAATAAAGTCTATGTCTAGATCTACCCCTTTAATGCCATATATTCCCCCCAAGTGAAATAAATCCAATTCTTTTCTTTCTCTAGCATTGAGAGATCGACACCACTCATGAGAATATTGGGTGAAGGTTTTAGTGGCTAAAGACATGATTACTATTTTTTCTAAAGAGAAGAATAATTTTTTCGCTGGAATTATGTGAATAATCGACTGAGCAGGGGGCTATTTATACACAAATTGCGAGGAATTTCAACCTGACTGGAATACGTAGTCAGCGTCAATTGGCGTCACATAACCGAAATTGGCGTCACCCATCCGCTCTTGGCGCCACACGCTAGAAATACCGCTTGGCGCCACGCGCCACAGGCTGACGCCAGCTGGCGCCAAGTCAGCAGGACAGCCACGTGTGCTCAGTTTGCGTTTTGATATTAAATTGGAGTCGGTTAATGAATTTATGGCCCCGTTTTAATTTCTTCTAAATATCTTTCTATCCTTTTCTTAATTAATTAAATATAGCAATTATGTTTAGTTAATTGTTTATTTTTTTTTTGGTTTTTATTAAAATTAAAAAAAAATCAGCCTTTCTCTCCGTTTTATTTTTCCTTTTTATTTTTTCTTTTTGGGGGAGAGAGACGGATAATACCCTCCATCAATAATAAAAATGACGGAATTTTTGCGCAAAATGGTTATCACATTTGCACGCACTAACATACACTAACATAATAATAATACATAATAATAGATTTACAAAATAAAGTGTGTAAATAACAAGTCAAAGGCAAAGTTCTATAAAAAGTCAAAATAAAATGCATATACAGAAATAAACTACGGCGCCAGAAGACGTAGGCCCATCATGTAATAAAACTGCGCCGTCCGAGGAGTCACCTCTCGACCAGCTCCAGCCCCAGCACCAGTTTCAGTCTCCGTAGGAGGAGGGAAACTCAAAACAGGACCGCCCCAGCCAAGGCCAACCTGAGGCTGAGACCGCGGAGGCTGCTGCGATGACGAGCCAACCTCGTACATCCCACCACCTCTGAATGCCGAGGTAGCCTCTCCTAACGGTGCAGCTGGAACCTCCTCAGGAGAAGACCCTGAGCCATCAGCAACGTCGGCTCGAGCAGCCTCAAAACGGCAACCTCTACCTCCTGACGAAGTGCGACAACGTCTCGAGCTAGACCTGTCGGCTCTCTTCGCCCCTCAGGCCTCGTACGGGTGTGAGAAGCAATCGGCTGACCATGCAAAAAGAAATAAATCAGAAGCAAGGTGAAAATTGAAGCATAGTGCATAAACAATAAGTAAAGAAAAGTTACCTCTCGGACAGCGTCGTCTCGACGACAGGTAGTTGCGTTCCTCATCCGGACGAGTTGGCTCCGGAAGGCATCAATGCATCGTGCCATAGCCGAAACCACTTCGCGTGAGAACTGTCAAGGAAAGTTAAGTCAGTAAAAATGCATGATAACTGAATACAAGATTCTGGATTAAAGCTAGACTTACTCTGGTCTGATGACGAGGAATCGACCGCTCCACGAAGCGCTCGCCCTCAGGAGGCGGAGGAATCATCTCCTCGATCGGCCCGTACATCCCCTGGTAGTGGATGGACATACGGGGTGGCACAAACTCAATGGGACCATCCTGATATAACAGAAAAAGAAATCAGTAAGGTATTACTTGGGGGTTACTCAGTGCAAAACAATAGCCAAGAATCTTACCCTCACATCCTCGGCCGGCACGGGGGCTAGAGCTAACAAAGGAAGTAGCTCCTCAGCATAACTCCGCCCAAGGATCAGATGGGATCGCCAAAGAGAACCAGGCTCCTCAGCCATGCTCGACAACTCTCTCTCGTCGAACATGTGGCGTGGTGGAGGAGCAGGAACGACAAAGACATCGGAAGAGTGCTGTCTAGCAACTCTCTCTCCTAAATACACAACTGCTCCGTAGGTCCCCAAAAAATAACGGCGCTCAGCAGAGTACTGTGCGGCTAATCCAGGGACTGTTAAACCACCCCATGGCCGGTATGCTACCTCAGGTCCCTATAAAAATACCAATCGGGTAAGAACATGTGTGAAACATCGCAGAAGAGCAAGATAAGCACCAAGAATCATACCGAGATGATCCGACTCCGGACACGTGCAGTAGACAGGTCCACATGGTGGCCGCCCCAAGAGGCGCTCACCGGATACCCCCTCGGCGATGGTCTCGTCGGCGCAATGGAAGGAAAGTATTCATAGAACCAGATCTACAAAAGGCTAAAGCATGAGTAAATGCTAATTAAACATATAGGGCTAAATTTTATAGGGAATAATGTTTACCTCTACAACATTCCAGAAAGTGGACAAAGCGACATTTGTCCTAAAAGACCGGTGGCGACACGAGTCCCTCAGTGTGCGAACGAAGTCAGTATAGGCCAAGCTGGCCTAGTCATAAGTCCCGATCCGCCGGAGATCGCGAACAGCAGGGAGATAGTAAAGCAATGCCCTACTACCCCTATCAGGGGAGAATGTCCCTGACAATAACATCAACACAAAGATGCGCACCCGCTACTCTCGGGTAGTCGCATCGTCATCAAGAGCCGCTGCCAGCGTCGAGCGCCGAATTCCTCTAGCACTAAACTGAGTCGTCTCGACCTCAGCTCGGGCCCGAACAACAATCGGCCCCAGTAGTTCCTCGACCTCTGGAGAAAAGACGTCGATACTGCCGTCGAATGGCAGCGACACAAAAGAGAACTCCAATCCTGTGATGAGACTGAAGTCTGTAGGATTGACCATCATCTCACCCCATGGAAAATGAAATGTGTTGGTGGTGTCCCAAAAGAACTCCACCAGAGCGCGTACTACGTGGTGACCCCCGCTGGAGGCGACCATAGCCTCGGAGGTCTCAAACAGGGCAACCAACCTGCAAGACTCCCATAGGAGTCTTGTCTCTCGATCTTTGGCGATATGCATCCTATACAAATCACCGAGACCATCGCAGCCAGAGCTGTGATGTCGTGTCCTTCCCGGCTCGGTTCCCCGTCTCACCCTCTCAGAAATGTGGTGGACAGGGGCAAAGAACAAGGTCTGATCATCCCACTCTGGGAACTGACCAAGCGAAGTGGATGGTGTAGTGTCGTCCTCCACGGGCTCATGCTCCCGTCTAGTGTTTCGGGACCGTGAACCGGAGCCTTGTTGTCTAGCCATACTACATTGTGCAGAATCATCATAAATCAAGGCTCTATAGTATCTAAAGGTTTGCCTAGCCGTATGATACTATGTTCGCAAAAACAGAGTACGTAGTACTAAAATAGAGCACAAATTCGAATTGAGCATGATAAGCATTTTTCAAGTAATCAAACAATTTCTTGCAACACTATAGTGATTATTGTGACAAATTGAACAAGAATTGCTAGCAAAAACATCAAGAACGAGCCACATTGTTCTTCACGGCCTTAGGAGGTCCAACAATGTCGGATTGCTCATTTCTTCGCCAAATTGAGTCAAAGAAGTCTCAAATTACTCCCAAGGCAATATACAAACATAAACAAGCAATTTCATGGCATGAAACTTGATAAATAGAGCAAATTGAGCATTTTAAGTTTCGAATTTTCATCAAATTCGTGAATGAACATGCCAATAATTCATAAAAGCCGGTGTGAGTTGGAAGGAAACTTGCATAGATCGGGAATATGGATTAAAATAGCTTTGATTTGCAACAAATTTGAGCGAATTCGGTTGAGAAACGAATGAGCAACGATCAATTGAAGTTTCGACTTCTTTCAAGCAGCGTTTGCAACAAACCAGAGCACAAAATGAACTGAAACGGGAATTTAAAGTGATTCCGGTGCTGGCGCCAGTCCCTAGGCATTGGCGTCACATTATGTGCGTGGCGCCAGACGCCAATTTCAGCGCATGTCGCTAATTTGAAAAACTGGCGCTGATCGATTTTCAGCGACGCCAAAGCGACCAGCCACCTTCTGGGGTTGTGCTAGCCTTCTGCAATATATTTCGGGTTCCTTGGTACGCCAGTTAGCCCCTCTGAGCAATTTGACATGATTAGGTAATCGGCTTGATTACATCAAGTGATCGACCTGATGAAAAGATCGTCTCACTAAGCTTAAAGTGCCTAAGCATTGGCTCATTAGCAAAAGGCACCGACATACAGGTTCATTAGCAAAAGGCACCGACATACAGGTTCATTAGAAAAAAGGCACCGACATATAGGTTCAAAGAGCAAAGAACGCCGACGTACATGCATAGCAAAAAGCAAAGTTCAGGCGAACTTTCAAAGATCGACAGGCGTGGATCTTCGGTATTTTCCTTTGGGGAGATTATCGCATCAAATGAGGATGACTTCAAGAGAAGATGTCTTCGGCATCATTCCCTAGCTTGCGGAAAGTTATCACAAACAACTGAAGGTAATTTCGGGCGAAATTGTCTTCGATCATAGTTCCTAAGGCATGGAACGTGATCAAAATGCGGATGAGAATTATTTCAAGAGAAATAATTTTCGATGATGTTCCCTTGGACGTGGAATATTATCAAAGCGGAGAGGATCGTTTCGGGCGAAGCAATCTTGTAATTTGGAAGCAGTTACAAGGCGTAGCGGTTTTCAAGCGGGATGACATTCACTAGCTTGTAGGTGGTCATCAAAGATATCGGTTACTTTCAGAGATACGCGTTTCTTAACTCTTTTATCTGTTTAACTAACATTGTTTTTCAGGTATCGACGTTATAAGATTGATTTGGGATCGCAGAACGTTCTGAATCATTCTCCGTCCCTATCGATAATTTGACTTTCGTTTTTCAAAACTTGCGTTTCTCCAAACTCAGTCAAAGTGGGGGCTTCTGTAGACACCCATTTTTGTATTCCCAAAACCAAACCCAGTGATGAGTACCTTTCATGTCGAATCATAATCGAATGAAATAAAAGTGTGGAAAGGTCTGGTGTTGCGAAAAGTTTTATTTCTTTTCATATCTCTTCTCTCTGTTTTTGAAAACTTTATTTTAAGAAAACAGCCAATCCAGTTTTGTTGGTCCATGATATGGGTCCAATAGTGGTGTAGTTGGATGGGGCTTGCAAAGACCTTTCCAACGATATATTATAAGCCCAATTCCGATGAATATTGAGGAAGTTATGGCCAATTTACTAAACTGGGCCCGGTTTGAGTTTTAAGTACGGCCCAATGATCTAGGGGAGGGTCTAATATGATTTATCATTCCTAATGTAATTAGGAATGGTTTCGGTCTCCTAGAACATTCTAGAAGGTCTTATCATTCTTAATTCAATTAGGATTCTTTAGAGTTTTAATTAGATCAAATAGCATTTTCGACTGAAATTATATTATTTTATCTTCCAGTACGGTAAAATTATCATATTTTCGAAAACGTGTTAAAAGCCGGTTTGGTGTCCAACCCCAGGCCTTGGCGCCTGGAACCAGGATTGGCGCCAAACGCCAGTCATTGGCGCCTGGCGCTAGCCAATGGTCCTGGCGCCAATGAGCCAAGGCCGACGCCAAGTTGTTTATGTGATCTTCAGGCTCTGTTTTGATAAATTATCTTTTTTGGCCGATTTTCTCTATAAATATCGTATCAGAAAATTCCGTTTTGATTCACCAATCACCAATTATCTCTAATCACCAATTATCAAATTTCTTCATCTACAATCTACCATCAATAATCATCAACATTCTCCAATTCTCTTTATTCATCATCTTTCTTTCATCAATTCTCAATAACATTAATCTTTTTGCATTATTTCTTTCTTGTTTTTTCATACAAAATTCCGCATTCACAAGATCTTGATACACCTAGCCATATTCGAAGTTGCCTTCGCCCTAGACGTGAAAGGTTTTTAATTTCTGAGGGTTTGGTCCCAAATCTCTCTTTCAATTATTTAATTTAATTGCTTTGTTTATTATTTTCCTTGAAGTTACTAAAGTGTGTATTTTGTAATTAGAAAGAGGTACGAGGCATCCAAGTAAGTACTTTAATGGTTTTATTGATTTTATGATGTAGATATCATGCTTAGATTGTTATGATATTTCTAGTATCATGTCTAGGGTGTTTTTAATATCAAGTATGATTAAAAGTACAATGCTTACTATGTTCTTTCTAATATTTATGATTACGATTGATAATAATTATTCATTATGTTGCTTGATATGCATATTATTGTATATTGTTATTGCTTGATCACCTTTTATTGCAGGTTAAAGGGAATTGGTATTTGCAATCACGCTTGATAAGATAATGAATAATCTTGTTAGGTTAATTGTGATTATAATTCAAGTGATCTCCAATAATAGTTTATTTGTACATTAAATTCAACCAACATAGATTAAACAGGTTTAGGGTTAATCCTATTGATTGTATGTTAATCAGAAAGCGCACATGAATACGATCAGAATAAAGTAGAGGCCTATTATTAGGGCAGGTTCAATCTTTTTTAGGTTGGATTTGTACCATCATCCCCGGACCCTTATTTGGTTCATGACCTTATGGAGATGGCGATCTCTTAGATCGTTAAGCGGTGTAACCTTCACCTCGTGAACGGTTTACAAGTTCCTTAAAAACTTGTTGGCGACTCTTTTGCTCTATCTTCTTCCCTTTTGGACGCCACCGTACTTTAGTGTATAATCACAGTGGGGTTCAAGATAGTGGGATTTTAGAGGCATGAAATTATTCCCTACAGATGGGTGCGAAATTTAGTGGGAGCTTCAAATATTAATTGCGCTTATTTACATAATCGGTTCGAACAACTTTGACTAGTTTTAATTAGGCATATTAATTAGATTAACCACCTAGATTAGTTACTAGTTACCGTGATTTTATGAAACATTACTTGTTTATCGTTGAAAAATGCATGGGCCATTCACAAATAGTGAATGGAGGAATGAAATGTATATTCTCTCACAAGTTTTATAAAAATGGCAACTAGTGGGGCCCGATTAGGATAGAAAATACGGACTAGTCTTGAGGATGGGGGTTCTTGGAAGACAAAGCCATGAAGTTGCAAAAGAATTCAAGGGGTCATGCTAGTTGCCAATATGCATCAAAATGCTTATGCTTTACATATTTATGATTTTTTTATATATGAATTATATGATAGATGCATGTTTAGGATTTCGAATGTTGTGATGATTAATTAAGTTCACTTAAATCAACCAACATAGAAAACCTAGGTCCCTAAATATTGAGTAAAATTGTCATTCCAAAACAACACTTATCGACCTATTGAGAGTAGTGATGGGCTACGCAAAAGCGAGGCATCACTACTTTTCCCTAGACTCATAAGGCATATTGGGTATGCAAGTTGATTTTGGTTGTACTCAGCGATATGAGTGATGAAGTCCTAACATGTCGTGACAAAAGTAGATAAATTGTTGAAAGAGCATTAGATGCAACAATTTATTCAACCAAGAGTGGCTTAGAGCCATTAGCAAAGCATTGCTTACCTCGGGAGATTGAGTGCTAAGAAAGCCAAAGCATGCTTAGCCACTCTTTGTTTCCTTGGATCTTGGAATCGACTTATTTTCACTAAAAGGGGACAATTTTAAGTGTGAATAAGACGTTAAATAAGTTTGAAATATGCATGAATTAAACTCAATCATATTTAATTACTATGAATGGTTTTTCATTAAAATTCTTTCAATTGTAGAATCATGTCTTCAACTATCGACAACAATCTAATATTCGCAAAACTTCCCGAGAAGTTACCATTTAGCTTGATTCTGGTAAATTTCAAAGAATGGGAGGAAGAACTCTGTTTGACCCTCCGCAATTGCTACCTAGAGAATATCTTGGATACACCCATCCTGAGTTTCTACTTAAAAGGGGTTATAAGAAATGAGGCTAATAAGGACTGCAGTTACGATTGCAAGAGAGTCTCTCGACTCATGGAAAACTCCATTCTAGAACAATGGAAGAAGAAATTCTCCAACTACCTTCCGGATGTACTTCTCAAGGAAGCTATGATGGACTTGTGAAAGAAGTTACTAGGTCACTGTCAACCATGAGGATCAAGCCACCGCAAGATGGGTGTCTCAGCAAAAAAAGACAAGAAATATGGGGTAGGGTCTATAGTGCAAGACTTAGACCCGAGATGCCACTTCAAGCCCATGTGCAAAAGATGACAAGGTTATTTAACCATCTGGAATAGATTTGTAGACCGGTGGAGGATGAGCAAGCGACTCATATGCTTTTAAGCTCACTCCACTCGGGGTACGTTGCAATAAAGATGTGACTTACCCACAATCGAAACAAACTGTCCTACAAGGAAGTTGTCCAAGAACTCTAGAAAACCTATTCTTGCAAGGCGGCTAAGTTTGCTCTAAGGCCCAAGAAGAAGGAGTTCAAGAACAAGGCTAAGATGCGATGCTTCTATTGTATTAAGCAAGGTCACTACAAAAGAGAATGTAGCGAGTATCTGGAAGATGAGGCATGAGGTAAACAAGCCTCAATCTCAGGTACCATCTTGACATTTGAATATAAGTAATGTGTAAGGTATTATATGCCGGAAAATTGACGCACTTTATGCTCCTATTTCAGGAACAAAGTGAACGGGGCTTTCAAGTGGACAAGAGTACATAAGTTGAAGATGAAGAAAATATATCCGAAGAAAGCTTGTTATCTCATGTATTTTGTCTACATTCTAAAACTTATTGAGTTTTATCTACCATACTTTGATTTTGTGACATTGGACGTCATTTTAACCTTGATCACAAGACTTTTGTTTCATGTCTAGATTATATTTATGGAAATGGCACTTTTGGTGTTTAGACAAAGTTGTTTATTATAATACCAAAAGAACTAAGACCATGGAGTCAAATCAAACTTACTTGTGGCATTTTCGTATTGGCCACATTAACATCAAACACATAAAGAAGCTTCTTCAAGAAGGCGTTCTTGACTCTTTCAATTTAGAATCTTTTGAGAATTACGAAGGATTTTTATTAGGCAAGATGATAAAGAAGCCATTATCCAAGTTGGGTGAAAGAGCAGGTGACTAAGTAGGTCTAATACATACTGATGTATGTGAACCAATGAGCTTCGCCACAAGAAACGGAAATTGATATATCATAACCTTCACAGACGACTATAGTAGATATGGCTATGTCTACCTAATGTCGCACAAATCTGAATCGTTTGACAAGTTCAAAGAATTTCAGAGTGAAGTGGAAAATCCGCTTGGCATGAAAATCAAAGCCCTTCGATCGGATTGGGTTGTGAATACTTGAGCCAAGAATTCGATGACCATCTAAAAGATCATGGTATAATTACAGAACTGACATCTCCAGTGCTCTACAATGGAACGGAGTATCCGAACGGAGAAATGGAACATTGTTAGACATGGTACGATCAACCATGGGTCTTAGTGATCTTTCTATCTCTTTATGGGGATACACACTTTTAATTACGTCACTAACTCTGAACCGTGCTCCATCGAAAGCTGCAGAAAAGACTCCATACGAGTTATGGACGAACAAACCTCCAAAGTTGACTTTTCTAAATATTTGGGGATGTGAAGCCTTTTTGGAGAAGGAGCACCTTTCCAAAATAAACCAAATTGATTTCTGACAAACTTCATCCCAAATCTGAAAAGGTTTACTTTGTGGGATACCCAAAAGAAACCAAAGGGTATTACTTCTACAACAAATCAGAGAACAAAGTGTTTATTGCTCGCGATGGTGTATTTTTCTAGAAGGAGAACCTTTCTAAAATTACAAGTGGGAGGAAAATTGAACTCGACGAAGTTTGTGAGGATGAGAAACAAATCAAAATGACAGTCAATAAGCTCAAGCACCATCTGTTGACGAAGGTCAAAATATGCAAAGTCGAATCGACAATGCAAATGCTCAGTCCATTACCCTACGTAGGTCTCAGAGGCCGAGATCTCAACCTGATAGATATCTTGGATTGTTTTTAACCTAGAATCAGGACATCCTAATCATGGATGGAGATGAACCGGAAACCTACAAGCAAGCGATGGAAAGCGCCGACTCTTCTAAATGGCTACGTATTACAATAATGAAATATGGCAGATGGACGTTAAAACCGCCTTCCTAAATGGTATTTTGGAAGAAACTGTTTATATGACACCGCCTGAAGGTTTTTTCTACCAAAAAACAACCAGGAAAGGTATGCAAGCTTAAGAAATCCATTTATGGATTAAAATAAGCAAGTAGAAGTTAGAGTCTTGGATTTGATGAAGCCATTAGTGAGTTTGGTTTTATCAAGAATCCAGATAAGTCTTGTGTTTTCAAGAAGGTCAGTGGGAGTGACATCGCCTTCCTAGTCTTATGTGTTGATAACATTTTTCTCATTAGAAACACCATTTCATTGTTAGAGTCTTTAAAGGCTTGGCTTGGAAAATGTTTGTTAGTGAAAGACTTGGGAGAGGCTCAGTACATACTAGGCATCAAGATCTATAGGGATAAATCAAAAAGTATGATAGGATTGAGTCAAAGTACTTATATTGATAAGGTACTAACTCGATTCGGCATGGAAGGAGCCAAGAGAGGAAACCTACCTGTAGACACCCATTTTTGTCTCCCCAAAACCAAACCCAGTGATGAGTACCTTTCACGTCGAATCACAATCGAATGAGGTGAAAGTGTGAAAAGTCTAGTGTTTTGGTTAGTTTTTATTCTTTTCTTTCTCTCTGTTTTTGAAAACCTTTTTTAAGAAAATAGTCAATCCAATTTATTTTGGTCCATGGAAAGATTCCAATAATAGTGTAGTTGGGTCGGGTACAAAAAGAGATTTTCAACGATATATTATAAGCCTAATTTCGATGAATAATGAGGAAGTTATGGCCATATTACTAAACTGGGCTCGGTTTTATATTTATATGCGGCCCAATGATCTAAAGGAGGGCCAAATATTGATTTATCATTCCTAATGCAATTAGAATTGATTATAGTCTTCTAGATTCTTTTAGAAAGTTCTTTGCATTCCTAACTTAATTAGTATTGATAAATTGACTTTAGTTGACTTTTAAGAGTTTTAATCAGAATAAATGAAGTGTTTTTAAGGAAAATACGATTTTGCCCTCTCGTACGGCTAAATTTTATCAAAAAAAAGAAAATGCGTGGTAAACTGATTGCAGCGTCTAGCGACAGACCTGGCGTTTGGCGACAAGCGCGTGTTTGGTGCTACGGTCGTGTTTTATTCTTTTCGAAACTCTGATTCTTTTTTATCACATCCGGCTTTTTTTCTTTATAAATAGCCTCCTAAAACCTCCGTTTTTAATCACCAACTCTCATCAAGAAATTCTTGATTACTCTCTCCCTCTCTCTTTTCTAAACTAGTCTTTTGCACACAAAATTCCGCATTCATGGGATCTAGAGACACCTAGCCAAATTCGAAGTTGCCTTCGCCCTACGTGTGAAAGGTTTTAATTTTTGAGAGTTTGGTCCCAAATCTCTATTTCAATTTTTTAATTGAATTGTTTGTTTTGTTATTTTCCTTGAAGTTACTAACGCATGTATTTTATTATTAGAAAGAGGTACGAGGAATCCAAGTAAGTACTTTAATTGATATTATGATATAGAAATCATCTCTAGATTGTTATTTTGATTCCTAGTATCATGTTTACGGTAATAACTATAATTTCTAATATCAAATATGACAATTGTGATTCCGTCGGTGCCTTCCTATTTTATTTTTTAATATTTATGTTAGTATCATGTAAGGGCTAAAGCTTTGATCTTTGATGTTTAGTGACATGCTAGGGTTTGTTATTAATCTTGTTAGTATCATGCCTAGGATCTTGCTATTATTATGCTTTAACATGAATATTATGATTTTAATTGTTATTATGATAATTGTTATAATTATTATTTTCTTGATTTATTGTTATTGCTTGATCACGCCTTTTATGCATGTTTAAAGGGAAATGGTACTTGTAATCACGCTTAATAAGATAAATAATAATCATGTTTAGGTTAATTTGATTATAATTCAAGTGATCGCCAATAATAGATTTGTTTGTTCATTAATATTCAACAAACATAGATTAAACAGGTTTAGGGTAAACCTATTGATTGCATGTTAGTCAGAAAGCACACATGAATACGATTAGAGTAAAGTATAGGCCTATTATTAGTGTAGGTTCAATCTCTTTTAGGTTGGATTTGTACCTTTATCACCGAACATCCAGTCATGGTTCTAGACCTATTGGAGTTGACGATCTCCTAGATTGTTAAGGGGTGTAACCTTCACCCTATGAACGGTTTACAAGTTCCTAAAACTTGTTGGCGACTCTTTTGCTTTATCTTCTTTCCCTTTGGACGCCACCATGCTTAAGTGTATAATCAAAGTGGGGTTCAAGTTTGGGGTAATACTTGAAATATTCCCTACAGTTTTTTGGCGACTTCACTGGGGAGGATTTCTATTTTAATTTCTAAAATTTATTTTTGGCAATGATTTAGAATGAGTGGATGAGACTCGATAAGTTCTAAGTATTTCATGTGCATAATTTTAATTAACATTTTTTTCATATGCATAAAAAAGTCTCATTGCAAAGACCATCCGTAATGAGTTAAAACATAGGATTTTTACACGTAGGAAATTTGAGGAATATGTTTCACAACTAGGATCGAAATAATGATCGAGCTCAGAAGCTGCTGAGGCATGTAGGAACTAGCGTTAGAAAAAAGAGTATGTCGCCGAGGATTTGACTTTGTCGCCTGGCGCTAGAGCCAAATTGCGGTGACGGCCTCTGTTCGCTGGCGCCAAGTTTTTCCAATACCATGCTAGAATTATGCGTTCTTATTTTGACCAGTTTTAAGCACTGTTTGCTCGATCCTACTTCCTGATTGAGTTTTTCTCCCTTTTCAGAAATCCATATGTGTTCTACATATGGACGTAACCCTGTGGGAATTCATGCTCCATCTACCTGATTGAATGCTCTGTGCAACAAAGGGTACATCCTCGTTAAATTCACCAAAGCATGGAAGCGAGTTTTTAACTCGCAGTGTCCCATTCACTCGCGCCAACCCTTCAAGAGGTAAGGCTTCCGCACGGTGCATTTCGACAATTAACCATGGACCCTCTTTGACTAATCCATATCCCGAACTTTAGAGAACTGGAGCCATGGATAGGTTGCAAACTCATTGCATCATATTGTGCCTACTTGCCTAATTGTGCATCATTTGTTGTGCATACTCTATGCGTTTTTCCTAACCGTTTGTTTGACTTGTGCTTAAGACTAAATAAATTATTTAATTTGAGTAATTAAAGTCTAATAATTTAATCAGAATTGACTTAGTACGACTTTAGGCATGTCCCGTAGAGTAATAATAGCGAAATCAGTCCCAGATCAATGTTCCAGCAATGGCGTCGCGATTTGGACTGCACTGCCACACTATGTTGTGCAGTGCCTGGCGACAAATCTATGGTCTGGCGCTACACTGCAAAGTACGGTGATAGTACTGTTGCTTTGGCGACAGTTCGGTATTTTTCTCGAGTCATCACTTGAGTCTAATTAAACAGTTTGCTAATCAATTCGATAATTTTGTTAATAACACCACTCTTGTTAAGTCCTTAATTGAGTCTAGACACTAAGTCGCATGGTCTTACACAAGAGTCAAAACATGTTACTTGCACTCACAATATAAAGCACACACAAATATATATGTACACTTTGACCATGTTAATAGAGACTTGTATGCGCGTGTTTTCCGTCATTTTTTTTGGGGGGTAAGTCGGATATTAATCCTCCAATTAAACCACTTGCTTGAACCCTATACTTGATTCCCAAAAATATACACCCAATTTTTTTTTCTTTTCTTTATAAATCTGTAAAGCCAAAGTCTATTTGAGTCAAGTCATTACAATAATGGTTTAATTTACAGCGCTTGGTCAAGAAAGGAAGGGCGTTTGATCAAAGACAACCATTTAATTCAATTACAACTTTTTGACAAACCAATCACTCAAAAAAGGAAAGCTAAGAAGATAATGGCAACTTAGGAAGAAGTCAATGAACTTAGGAATTAATTGACCAACATAACTGAAGTGTTGAAGGCTTTAACCATTCAAATTAATGATCTTGTGAAGCAACAACAGATGGACCTCATGCAAGAAAGCTTGAGCAAACTGTCTAGCGACTACAAGTTTCAGGGCATTAGTTCACAAGGGGTCTCGGTGGACAAGGATCTTCTTCCGCAAAAGTTCAATGCCAACGACATCCCGAAATTCAAGGTAACTGACAACCCTTATTTTCATCTAAGAGCTTTTGAAACAATAATTAGTATTAAGGGTATTGATAAAAAAGTATTTCCTTCTCTATTTTCCTTATCTATTGAAACTGTTTGCCAACAATGGTTCTTCTCCCTTGACAAAGAGAAGACCTCTACTTGGGAGACAATAGTAAACGCTTTCATTGATAGGTACAAGTGCAATATTCAAGTCGAAACTACTTATACAGAACTTGAAATACTTAAATAGAAGTGGAAAGAAGGTTTCACTTCTTTCTTCAATAAATAGAGAGAAACCTCTGCTAGGATGATTGAAGTACCAATCGAGAAATAATCTGTGAGGTTGTTCATCAAGAACATTCAAGAGAAATACTCCAAGCATATGAAATATCTGAACAATCTACACACCTTCAAGGCCGTCTATTACATTGGGATTAACATTAAAGACGACCTTGCTAAGCTAAAAGCTACTAACAATAACTCCAACAGTGGCTGGAAAGGCAAGAAGAACGGCAATCCTTCTTCTTCCAAAACCACCCACTCAAACAATGTTATCACCTTTAATTTGAGTGAAGTTCTTGCTATGAACAACCAAGAACAAAAGAAACCATTTAGGAGAAACTTTACTCTTATAAGTATGAGTTATGATACCGCATTTGACCGACTAAATGCAAAAGGTCTTATAACTCCTATTGGACCATTTGGGGACCCACCAGTTGAAAAGAGGACAGCTAATTGGAACCCTAATGCACACTGAAAATATCACCAAGGTAGGGGCCATCTCATTGAAAATTGTTGGAAGCTTAAGGAAGCTATCCAAAATTTAATTGATAACAACAAACTACCATTGCCCCCTGCCAGTAAGAAGCCAAGCATCGATAACGCACCTCTTGCACATTCCTTTGCCATCTCTGATGAGGAAAACGAGGTTGATCCCTCATCTCTCATCAAACCTATTGAAGAAATTCATCCTATCAAAGAAAAGGAGGAGATCTTTTTTTGATGCCATGGATGACTTTCCTGAACCAGCAAGCAAGGAAGACATACGAATGCTTATATGGTCCATGTGGGAAGGAACACACTTGGTACGTGAGGCTCTTGAATTTTCAAAGAAAGAAGCGGAGGAGCTTCAGAGAAAGTATGATAAAATTCCAACCACAAAGAAGAAAACATTTCCTCTACAAGTAATTGACAGACCCAAGAAGAGTAATAAACTTTATACTCCAATTGGGACTTCATATGCTAAAATGTTCCAAATGCTCTCCGAGAATAGTAAGGTCAAACCTCACGAACCAAGACATTTGAATCTCTAAAGAGGACGGACAGGTTCTACTGTCAATACCATCAATTAGGAGGACAAACTATCGAAAGCTTTTTTAAATTTAAAGATTTAATTAAGAAGATGATTGATGATAAAAAGCTAGTTAAATAAGAAGAAGACATTAGCATCAATGGTTTTTAGGACAACGATGATGATGACGTCTATCTTAAGGATATGGAAGAACCTCCACTCTCTGTCATATATCCAATAAGCGATATATGGGATGAAGAAGATTCATCTTTAGACGTCCTCACAAGATCTGGAAGAACACAACCTCCCGTCTCTACACAACCTAGGCCAACTACGCAGGAAGTTCTCATACCTATCATAGAAGACAATGACATTGTCAAGAAATTCAAAATGACCAAGGTCGAGATGAATGTAAGGAAGCTTCTAGCTACATCTCGGAACATAGGATGGTAGTGATGAATGCCTTGGATAAGATAGGAATAGATTCTGACACCACTCCTGAGGGGTTGGCTAACTTCCTTACGAGTGATCTCCCTAGTCCTATCAAGTTGATCACCTTTTCTGACAAAGATTTACCTCCAGAAGGTGACAAGCATTACAAGGCACTAAACCTCACAGTAGTTTGCAAGAGAATAAACTTCCCAATGACTTTTGTAGACAATGGATCAGCAATTAATGTCTGTCCACTCAGAACTGCGAGGATGTTAGGCATAAGGGATGAAGACTTAACCTCGTCAACACAAGGAATAAGAGCTTATGACAACACTCGTCACCAAGCTCTTGGTAAGATTACTATGAATGTAATCGCAGGAGCAATAGAATATGCTACTACCTTCCAAATGGTAGATATTAAGGCTTCATTCAACTTATTATTGGGACGCCCTCGGCTTCATGACCTAAAGGTTGTCCCTTCATCCCTCCACCAATAGGTAAAAGCCATAGTTGGAGGAATACCTATCACAATTGATGCTTCACCCATGAGGATTAAAGATGTGGAAAATCCAATGATTAATGTGGAGCATGATGAAGACGATGAAGACTTGTTGGCTTTAATGAAGAGGTCTCCTTAATCGAGGAGGATGAAAGGACCCCTCTCTGTCACGACCCCCACTCCAATATGATAGTAATTTCTATTCTCAAGAGACAAGGGCATTTTCCTGGAATAACTCTAGGAAAGAAGAAAGAGAAAGAAAAATAGCTGGAATTACCTGGCCTCCCTAAGTTAGATTCTTTTGGACTTGGTTTCGAACCGACTCGGGAAGATCTTAAGCGAGCCCAAGAAAATTCTAAAGTGCGTAGGAACGCTTGCATCCAAAAGAAAGCAGTCTTAATGGATTAGTATCCTCTTACTCTCAATGGACAATTCATAAAAGAAGGAGAGGACTATCCATGATATGAATTTCCCGAACCTTTTTTTGTAAATGGCATAAGACAACCGGGGTTTAAAATCTTCTTGGATTGCTACTTTCTAGATGAAATCCCAACTCCTATTCACAAGGAGAAAGCACCCCCATGCTTTGAATTTAATTTCATGGTATTATTATTTGGCCGAGAAAAAGATGAGCCGAGATACATAGAGGATAACTCCTCTCTCATCAAAACAGTCATACAAAGCGAGAACTTTGACCCCTCAAAGCTCATCACTCCAGCAGAGGGATCAGTACAAGGGTGGCGCAAGACAGTCAAGGTGACTACTTCAAGCGGAAGGAATAACAACATGGCAAGGACCGATGTTAGAAGAGTCGTCTGAGTCAGAGTCAGAGTCCTATCCTGTAGAGTTGTCTAAGTCTTTAGTCATAGCACCCCCTCCTTCTCGTATTTATACTCCTAGGATAGTTAGTAATCAAGTCCCTGAGGACATTTCTCTTTTCGATGTAATGATTTCCGAATTCAATAATATGTCTTCTTCTTCTTAATCTTCGTGTTTTTCTTTAACCCAAGATGATGAGCATTGATTAACTAACAATGAAAATGACAAAGAAGTTATTAAAGCAATGGAAACAGTTGAAAAGAAAACACCAATAATTGTGGAGACTGAGACGGTTGATATCACAAATTATTCAACCATTAAAAGAGAAGTTAAAATCAGATTAACACTTAATGAACAGGAAAGAACCGATTTAATTAATCTACTTAAAGAATTTATCGATGTATTTGCTTGGTCATATGAAGATATCCAGGTACTAATAGAGAAATAGCTCAACACACTATACCATTAATTCTAGGAATGAAACTTGTAAAACAAATAACTGCATGTTTTATCAGGGTATCCTAATACCCCGAATGGGTAGCCAACGTGGTCCCAGTTCCGAAGAAGGATGGAAGGGTAAAATGTATGTCGACTATTGAGATTTAAATAAGGCAAGTTCAAAGGACAACTTCCCTTTACAACTCATCGATATTTTATTAGATAATACAACAAATCATGCACTTCTCTCATTTAAGGATGGATACGCGGGATACAATTAAATTCTCATGGAAGAAGAAGACATGGAGAAAACAACATTCATAACACCATGGGGTACTTACTATTACACGGAAATTCCATTCGAGTTGAAAAACGCGGGTGCTACATACCAACGAGCAGCGACTGCCTTACTCCGTGACATGATTCAAAAAGAAGTTGAAGTATATGTGGACCACATGATTGTGAAATTAAAAGATTGCCTAGGACATCAAGTAGCCTGGAGAAAATTCTTTGAAAGGCTAAGGAAATACAACATGAGGTTGAATCCATCCAAGTGTGCTTTTGGAGTCACCTCAGGCTAGCTTTTGGGATATGTCATAAGCTCTAGAGGCATAGAGATAGACCCAACCAAGATCAAGGCAATCATGTCAATGCCATCGCCCAAAATCGAGAAAAACATTTGAGGATTTATTGGCCGGTTGCAATATATAAGTAGGTACCAGTAATATGGGATGATGAGTGTCAAAAAGCCTTTGAAAAGATCAGAGCCTATCTCGCAAATCCTCCCATATTAGCACCAACACTTCTAGGGATACCTCTCAGGTTATACCCAACAGTCACCAAGGATGGGAGCCATGCTTGCACAAGAGGTAGAAGGTAAAGAAAATGCAATCTACTATCTAAGAACAAAGATTCTCGAGTATGAAGTATGCTATACACCGCTTCAGAAATTGTGCCTTGCAGTGGTGTGGGCCACAACTAAGCTAAGACATTACATGCTCGTGCATACAGTCTTTGTAGTTTCCCAAATGGATCCACTTAAGTATCTATTCAAGAAATCTTCTCTCAATGGGCGCATATCAAGGTGGATAGTTAATTTAGCCCAGTTCGATGTGAGATTCATGCCTCAAAAAGCTATCAAGGATCTGTAGTCTCGGATTTCCTAGCAGATTTTCCAATACAAGATTCAAAGCTTATACACGATAATGAATTTCCAAACGAACGCTTGATGGTCACATAAGATGATACTTGGACTTTATACTTCGAAGGAGCTTCAAACCAAAAGGGATGTGGCGTTGGAGTATTATTAGTAACACTTAAAGAAGAGTACGTTCTAATCTCCATAAAGCTAGATTTCGACGTTACCAACAACGCTGCTGAATACGAAGCATTCGTGGTAGGCCTTGAAACAGTTTTGGCATTGGGAGTAAAGAAATTACGAATATTCGGGGACTCTTCATTGATCATCAATCAGATTTCTAAAAGATGGAAACTAAGGAGTGAAAGTCTAGCCCCTTACCAAACTTAACTGGAAACTCTTACTAATCAATTAGAAAAGGTAGAATACACTTATCTACCTAGAGAGGAGAATCAATTTGTTGATGCTTTGGTAAGACTAGCCTTAATGGTTAGGATTCCTATAGAAATCGAGCAAATGCCTCTAACTACAGAGAAAAGGCACAAACCGACTTATATTCAAGCTATAGAAGACGATGAAGTAGTCCAAGATGAAGAAGAAGATGAAAAAGAACTGTGGTACACGGATATACTTAACTATGTCAACAAAGGAGAATACCCTCATCATGTTGACAAAAGAGCAAAACGAGCATTAAGACTCTTGGCTTCCTAATACGTACACATAAATAACGAGTTACATAAAAGGGTACCTAAGGGGTTGAGCTCTCTTATGTGTAGAAAAAAAGGATGCTCAAAGAGCTATGAGGATAGTCCACGAAGGCATTTGTGGAATCCATGTTAATGGCAAAATGCTAGTCCAAAAGATAATGCGAGAAGGATACTATTGGACTACAATGGATAGGGATTGTCATCAATATGTAAAAAGATGCCCTAAATGCCAAATCTATGCTAATCTAAAACATGTTCCTCCATATCTACTACACACCTACACTTCACCATGGCCATTCTTTACATGGGGGATTGATATTATTGGTAAAATAACCCCTCCTAGGACAGGAGGTCACGAATACATCCTAGTGGAAATTGATTACTTCACAAAGTGGGTTGATATGGAGTCCCACATGAAATGATAAGTGAAAATGGAACTCACTTTCAAGCTGGATGTGAAGAATTATTACAAAAATATGGCATTTATCACCATCATTCTTCCCCTTATAGACCTCAAGCAAATGGAGCAGTTGAAGCAGCTAATAAAAATTTAAAGAGTATCATCGAGAAAATGACAGAAAATTACAAGGATTAGCCTGACAAACTCCATTTCGCACTTTGGGGTTATCGCACGTTAATTCGCACATCATTAGGAAATACGACATTCTCCTTGGTTTATGGAATGGATGTCGTACAACCTGTAGAGCTAGAGATACCATCTCTACGCATCGCACTAGAAAGTAAACTCGATGAAGTCGAATGGACTAGAGCAAGATAGGAAGAGCTAATTCTACTTGATGAAAAGCGACTAAAAGCTCTACATCATACCCAATGCTATCAAACCCGTTTGGCTAGGAAATTTAATAAGAAGGTAAAGATAAGAAACATCAAAGTAGGAGACTTGGTGTTAAACGCATTAAGGAAAAATATTTTGGATCCGAGACGAAAATTTAGGCCTAATTGGTCCGGACCTTATCTTGTCAAAACAATCCTACACTACTACAAAAAAGCCCAAAGAAACCTATAATAAAAGACCTGTTGATTACTAGAACAGGTCTCTTTGATATAAGAGACCTAATAATAGTGATAACAGGTCTCTAAAATGCTAGAGGGCCCACCACTTTTTTACTTGAGATAGAGTAAGAGAATTAAGAGACCTGTTGTATATTTCAATAGGTCTCTTATGTGTGTAAAGGCCCACAGCCCACTACGACCCTTTCTTGTTTTTCTTTAATCAAAATTTTCCTTCTCATTATCATTCATACGCCCCATCTCTTTCTCAATCCCCCTTTTATGCGCCTCTCTCCTTCACCCTCATCACTTCTCCTTCATCTCCATTTTCTTTTTTTTAATCCTTGAGCAATTGATTGCGCCATTAAATCCTCTAAGCCTCATCTACAACGTTATTGCATCCTCGTCCTACATTGGCGTTAGGTTGTCTCCTTTTAACTCGAGTTAGAGGATTTAAATGTCAATTTTGATCAAGAAAACTCTAGATCTAGAGTCTTATGGTCAAATTCGCCCAAAAAATGCCACAATTTGCAAAGGTATGTTTCCATATTAGTTTTAATTTGAATATTTTGAAATGTTTTTGAGTTGGTGACAAGGTGTTTTAGTGGAGGTGGTTTTTGGTTAGATTGGGTACGTGGCCGGTTTTTTCGTGGGTTGATAGGTTTTACCTGGGTAAGGGTAGTTTATACGGGATCGAGATGGTTTTCATGGGGTGGGGGTGGGGGTGGTTTCTACGAGGTTGGGATGATATTGGGTTTTTGTACAGGGGTTAGGAGATTTTTACGGTGGTGTTAAGTAAGGTTTAGGCTTAATGTTGGTGTTGATGGGTCAATTGATTGCTTGAAAATTGTCTATAGATGCTTGAAAATTGATGATTTTTCTGGGTTATTTTGGATATTATGATTGATTTATGCCTTAGAGTTGATTTTTGTGAAGATATAATGTTGTTTAAAGTGATTTATCCCCTTGATTTGCTATTGATGATGAGACTTCCATAATGAAAAAATTTGATGTTGTTAGATTGTATGACAAAATTAATTAATCTAAATTCATTAAGCTATACAGGAACAGGATGATTTGTTGCTAATACAGTTGTTAAAGTTGTGTTTATGTTGTTAAAATCTAGTTTTTAATTTGAATTATAAGCTTTGGTGCATTTTTTTTAATTGATTCCCTTAGTGGTTTACAGGAGGATGAGCAATTCGAGAAACTCGCTAATCTGATAATGGAGGGCTAAAGAAATTACCAAGGATGGGAATGTTGTTAATTTTGGTAACTTAGAAGTATTTCCATAAGTTCTTATATACTTGTAAATTATTCATAATGTCTTATATACTTGTAAAGTATTGTTCTTATATACCTGTAGATCTTACTCATTGTAATTAAGTTACTATATATTAGTACATTCAATAATAATATAAGTTTATGTAAATTTATCAAATTAATTGTTTCTTTTTGTAATTTAAAATTTCTTTCTAATTTTAGAAGAGTAATTACAAAATAATAAATATATATCAGCGATTTTTTTTTTTAAAAAATAAATATATTTAAGAGACCTGTTATCTTAGATAACAGGTCTCTTTATTAATATCAAAGAGACCTGATGTCTTAAATAACAGGTCTCTTCCCCTTCTTAAATATATGGTGTAATTACATGCAAAGAGACCTGTGAGCTAGAGACCTCCTCTAATGAGGTCTCTTATGCCATTTACAACGGGTCTCTTTTGCCTTTTTTGTAGTAGTGCTATCAGGAGGTGCAACAAAGTTAACTGATATGGATGGCTATGAGTTCTCGAACATGACAAATTTTGACCAACTTAAAAATTAGTACCCATAATTACTTGAGTAGGATACTCAAGAGAGCTACGTTTAGCCTGATTCCTTAGGAAAGGATACGTAGGGAACCCTTTACGGGTGCGGCCACTTTAATTTTCGCAAACCTCGCATCCCAAATATAAAAAGAATTTTGACAGAAATTGGACGGAACATCGGCGTCACAGAAAAAGCTTGTCGCCAGACGACAGACAGCAGCAGCCGGCGACAGCCATAAAACATAGGCGCCGATTTTCTTGGAGTACCTGGGCAAATTTCGGTGTTTTTCGGAAAATTTTCGGCTTCCATACTCGAAAAATTTTCTAGAAAATAAATTTTCAAGTTTCATTGCGTTAAAAAATTAAATTTAAAGAAGTTGATTTAATTAAAAAGCTGAAATTTCATTAATAAAATAAAATAAAAATTACATTATTGATGGAATTTAAATAAAAGCTAAATAAAACAAATTAACTTTAAATTTAAAACTAAGTCTAATAAATTGAAAGTTAAGCAATGCTTCAATATTTCTTCTCTTTTTTGCTCTTTTCCAATTTTTATCTACATCCTCTTCATCATCCATGACTTTAGATAGTAGGCATCCTTTAGAGGACCTACATTCAATTTTGGAATAAATTGTTTCTCCCTTAGCTAGGACTCCATGTTTCTTCTCTACCCAAACCTTCTTCTCTGATGTGTCAGCTTTTCTTTTCCTTTTATCCTTTGTAGAGTCTTTCTTTTAGGAATCATAGGTGTTTTGAATTCAATATTTTCACCCCAAGCATTCCTTAACAGGAATCACCTTGTCACCTAGACGATTCTTCACATTGGTTTTACTCTGATCTTTCTTTATGTCCTTTGAAGTTTTCTAGAGAAGCCACCTCTTTACATCATTGGGCAAGGAAGGAGGAACCTTTTGGGTAATCACTTCCCATAAAGGTCTAGCGCTCCAATATGCATCAAATTTCATTACTTCTTGTGAAACAAGGAATTCATAGGTACGACGAAGATCTCCAGAATGTATTGTTTGAAGTAGGCCATACTGTCTTTTTACCGTGCAGGGATAATAAGAAGTCATCTTGGTTAAGCTTGGAAGACGACAGAAAGGTTGCTTGTTGACAAGAACCATCTTCTCTATCTTCCACCAAGGGATCACCCACTTGATAGCAAAGTTGCAAGAGGTAAAGACTTTTTTCCATTCATGGCGCCCCATCTTAGAGAAGCGTTTCTTTCGCCTCACAAAGCGATTTGGAGTGTATTTTTCAAAATTTTCAGGAGGACTAATTAATTCTAGTCTCTCCATTAGCCATATCTGCAAAAAATTCAATGCAAAAAAATTAATATTAGTATACAAAAATATGTTTTTGATTTCTGTAATTAAAAATACTATTTTTCTACGTGTAATAAAATTGGAGAGCCCCGAAAAAGTGCTTTTGGATTTCTCTTCAATTCATCAAGACTAAGCATAGTCTCTCCAACAATTAATGCCATTGGATTTCTTCTAAATTCGATTTGCTCTAAAACAGTTAATATAATTGCTTGACCCTCATTAGTTCTACCACTAGTGAGAAGATATTGGTTAAGCATACAAAAGAGAAAAGCCCTTCTTCTATAAACATGAAAAGATTCAGAATCAGGTCTATTAAAGTAATGTCGTTAAAATTCTTTCAAATTAACTACACTACCATCTAGAATATTTGTTAGATCTTTGTCTCTTAAATTAAATAAGCGCTCAAAATCTTTATAATAGTATTCATTTATTCTAGGGATTAGCGCAAGATCTAATAAAGGGAAGCCTAAGATAGCACCGAATTCTTTCGGTAAAGGGCTAATTTCATCACACCCTAGTCTAGAAAAATGAGTATCTATATCCCAATATTCTAAGGCGGTATGAATAAAGTCTATATCAAGATCTACCCCCTTAACACCATAGATACCTCTCATATGGAAAAAGTCAAGTTCTTTTCTCTCTTTGGCAGTTAAAGACCGACACCATTCACGAGTGAAATTGGTAAAACTCTTAGTAACTAAAGACATGATTTTTTGTTGAGAAACTAAGACTATGATTAATCTGCTGAAATTATGAAGAAATTCGGCAGAGTAGGGGGCTATTTATATACAACATCGGTCGAGTTTCAATCCGGAAAGGATTCAGAGTCAGCGCTCTTCAGCGCCAAACGACGACTCTGTTGCCTGGCGACAAAGTCTGGTGCCAAACGAAAGAAGCAACGCTAGGCGCCAGCGCAAAATGCGTGGCGACACGTGGCACTGTTGTGTCTTATCAACAAGCTATTCAAAACGCGTTTTTCTCGCTATGATACGAACTCGTACAAAGACTTTACGATTTTATCCTTTTATACAAATACCCTTACATATTAATTTCCTATATTAATTTCAATTTTTCTTTTTCGGATTTTATTCAGACTTAATTTATTTTTAGGTTTGTTGCAAGTCCAATTTTATTTTTCATTTTTTCTTTTGGGGGAGTAAGTCGGATACCCTCCATCAATAATAAAAATGGCGAAAGTTTTTGAGCAAAATTATTTTTTATATCACAATTTTTTTGCACACACAAATATGCACAAAAATAAATGAAAAATAAATGCAAGATAAATATAGTCATAAATAATAGTATGTATATACATATATGTCTAATAAGTAAGTCAATTAGGCAAAGTTCTATGCAAGTCCAAATATATAATAACATAGGTACAAGCTACGATGATGATGAAAGACGCCCATCATATCAAAGAACTGCGCCGTACAAGGATTATGCTCTCCACCATCTCCAGTCTCTTCATGAGGAGGAAAACTCAGCTAAGGACCTGTCCACCCAAGGTCGCCCTGATGAACCGACAGAGGCTGAGGCTGCTGCGAGGACAAGCCGACCTTGTACATCCCACCACCTTCGGGAGCCGACGTGGCCTCTCCCTTGCCTACCGGATCAACACGTGCGCCCTCTTATGAAGAGCCCGAGCCCTCCATAGCCTCGGTCTGGGAAGCCTCAGATCGACATCCCACCACCTTCGGGAGCCGACGTGGCCTCTCCCAAGCCTCATATGAAGTGCGGCAATGCCTCGAGCTAGTCCTCGCCGGCTCTCTCTCGACCTCATGTCTCGTCCGGGTACGAGTAGGGATGGGCTTACCCTGCATAAAGGCTACCTCCTGAACAGCGTTGTCGCGACAACACATAGCCACGTTCCTCATCCGAATGAGCTGGCTACAGAAGGCGTCTATACACCTCGCCATCGTCGTGACCACCTCGTGGTGGCCTGTTCTGGAACATAGGCGGTAGACGCCCGAATGTGGTGGCCTCCACAGCAGGCGCCTACGGGAAACTCGCGTGGCGAAGGTCTCACCGGCGCGAGTGAAGGAAAGTACTCGTAGAACTAGATCTACGAAAGACAAAAAATATCAGCAAGTGCTAACGAAAAGCTTAGAGCTAACTTTATAGGAGATAAAGTATACCTCTATGACTCTCTAGAAGCCAGACAGAGCAATGTTTTCTGTGTAGGACCGGTGTCGACACGAGTCTCGAAGGGCACAAAGAAAATCGGTATAGGCCAAGCTGGCCCAATCATATGTCCCGATCAGGTGAAGATCGCGGGCAGCAGGAAGGTAGTAAAGCAGCACCCTTCTACCCTTGTCAGGGGAAAACGTCTCTGACTGCAAGATAAGCGCAATGATGTCCACCTGCTGCTCTCGGGTGGTCGCATCATCCTCGAAAGCTCCTGCAAGAGTTGACCAGCGAATACTCTTGGTGATGAACTGTGATGACTCCACCTCAGCACGAGCCCGAACAGCGATCGGACCTAGCAGCTCATCAGCCTCAAGAGAGTAGACACTAATGTTGTTGTCGAACGGCAGCATCGTAGAAATGAACTCCGGTCCTGAGATAAGACTAAAGTCGATTGGGGTGACCATCATCTCAACCCATGGAAAGTGGAAAGTGTTGGTGGTGTCCTAGAAGAACTCCACCATGGCAACGTTTCCTACTAGCGGTGATCCCACGGTGCACCCTATGAGAAATGTGGTTGTCGGGGGCAAAGTAAAAAGTCAACTCATCCCACTCGGGTAAGGGACCAAGAGAAGTGGACAGGTTGGCGTCCTCCTCTACGAGCTCATGCTCCCGTCGTGTGTCTTAGGACCGTGGACCCGAACCTTGATCTCTAGCCATACTACATTGTGCAAAATCAAATAAATTAAGGTTCTGTAGTATCTAAGGTTCGCCTAGCCGCATGATACTATGTTCGCAAAAACAGAGTACGTAGTACAAAAAACATAGCACAATTTCGATTCGAGCATATACGGCATTTTAAAGCATCCAAAATATTTCTTGCAATACAAGATAATTATTGCGACAAATTGGACAACAATTGCTAGCAAAAACATCAAGAACAACCACATTGTCTTCCTGGCCTCAAGAGGTCCAACAATGGTAATTTGTTCGTTTCTTCACCAAGTTGATTTAAACATGTCTCAAAAAACTCCCAAGGCAATATAAAAGCATATCAAGAAATTTCATGGCATAAGATTTGACAAACAAAGCGAATTAACCATTATAAAGTTCAAATTTTTAAAAAATTCGTGCACAAAAATGCACAAATCCATTAAAAAAACAGGGATTTCGAAGAAAACTTACATAGATCGGGAAAGTAGACAAATAGAGCTTTTATTTCCAACAAATTTGAGCAAATGTTGTTGAGAAACGAGCAAAAATGAGTGAAATGAATTTCGCAGCGATTTTTCGAAGAAAAGGAGCAACAGCGGCAAAATAAAGAAGAAAAGGGAATATATACGGAATTCCCGATTCTGGCGCTAAACGAGAGCTCAAGCGCCAAACGAAAGCTCTGGCGCCAAGCACCAGAGTCCAACGTCTGGCGATAGAGATGAATCGCGGCGCCAGCGACGTTACAACGGCAACACCGTCCTAAGCCACTCGGAACAGTTATTTTGACCTCTCACAGCAATTTTTGGTTCCTTGGTACTCTATTTAGCCCCTATAAGAAATTTGACAAGATTTAGTAATCGACTCAATTAAAATCACATTAAGTGATCGACTTGATAAATGAACATCTCACTTAACTTAAAGTGCCTAAACATTGGCTCATTGCAAAGGTAACAACATAATGGTTCATACATATACAAAAGGCACCGGCATAATAGTTCAATACAGCAAAGGCATCGACATACTGGTTTACAATTCATAAGCATCAACAACATATTGGTTCACAAGCAGCAAAAGCAGCGACGCACTAGCATAGCAAAAGTAAAGGATCGACAGGAGTTGGTCTTCGGAGATACTTTTCAGGGTATTATCGCAACAGATGAGGATGGTTTCAGGCGAAGTAATCTTTGATCGTGTTCCCTGGCTTGCAGAAGATGGTCACAAAGCTCTAAAAGGTCGTTTCATACGAAGCAAGCTTTGTTGGGGTTCTCTAGCTTGTATAAGTCTATCATGGCGGAATTGGAGGCAGTTAGAGGCATAGAAATCTTTATGCGGTATTCTCTAGCTTGTTAAATATCATCAAAACAAACAACAGGATGGCGTTCCCTAGCTCGTGGAAGGTTGTCACAACAACAACAATGCAACATCAACAAATCGGTTACCTATAGTGATGTGTGCTCGACGGTGCAAGATACGCGTTTCTTAACTCTTTTATCTGTTTAACTAACGCTAGTTTGCAGGTATCGGCGTTACAAGAGTGGTTTAGGTTGCAGAACATTCTGAATCATTCTCCGTCCCTATCGATACTTTGACTTTTGTTTTCGAAACTTGCGTTTCTCCAAACTCAGTCAAAGTGGGGGCTTCTGTAGACACCCATTTGTTTCTCACCAAAACCAAACCCAATGATGAGTACATTTCACGGTAAATCATAATTGAATGAGGTGAAAGTGTGGAAAGTCTAGTGTTGCGTTAGTTTTTATTCTTTTCTTTCTCTGTGTTTTTTAAAACCTATTTTAAGAAAACAGCCAATCCAGTTTGGTTTGGTCCATGGCAAGGGTCCAATAATAGTGTAGTTGAGTGGAGTTCGAAAAGAGCTTTCTAACGATATATTATAAGCCCAATTCCTATGAATAACGAGGAAGTTATGGCCAAATTATTTAATTAGCATTGATAAATTTACTTTAGTTGACTTTTAAGAGTTTTAATTAGAAGAAAAGAAGTGTTTTTAAGGAAAATACGATTTTGCCCACTCGTACGGCTAAATTTTATCAAAATAAGAAAATGCGTGGAAAACTAATTGCAACGTCTGGCGACAGGACCAGCGTATGGCGACAGACCTGGCGTTTGGCGCTGCACTCCAGCGTTTGGCGACATGCGAGTGTTTGGCGCTGCAGTCGTGTTTTTATTCTTTTCAAAACTCAAATTCGTTTTTATCACATCCGGCTGATTTTCTCTATAAATAGCCTCCTAAAAGCTCTGTTTTTAATCACCAACTATCATCAAGAAATTCTTGATTACTCTCTCTCTCTTTCTTTTCTACACTAGACTTTTGCACACAAAATTCCGCAATCACAAGATCTAAAGACACCTAGCCAAGTTCAAAGTTTCCTTCGCCCTAGACGTGAAAGGTTTTAATTTTTGATGGTTTGGTCCCAAATCTCTATCTCAATTATTTAATTTCATAGTTTGTTTAGTTATTTTCCTTGAAGTTACTAACATGTGTACTTTGTTATTAGAAAGAGGTACGAGGCATCCAAGTAAATGCTTGAATTGATTTTATGATATTGAAATCATGTCTAGATTTTTTTTTTTGATTCCTAGTATCATGTTTAGGGTAATAACTAGAATTTCTAATATCAAATATGACAATTGTGATTCCTGCGATGCCTTCCTATTTTCTTTCTTAATATTTATGTTAATATCATGTTAGGGCTAAAGCTTTGATCTTTGATGTTTAGTGACATGCTAGGGTTTTTTATTAATCTTGTTAGTATCATGCCCTGGATCCTGCTATTATTATGCTTTAACATGAATACTATGATTTTAATTGTTATTATGATAATTGTTATAATTATTATGTTGCTTGATTTATTGTTATTGCTTGATCACGCCTTTTATGCATGTTTAAAGGGAATTGGTACTTGCAATCATGCTTAATAAGATAATTAATATTCTTGTTTAGATTAATTTGATTATAATTCAAGTGATCGCCAATAATATATTTGTTTGTGTATTAATATTCAACAAACATATATTAAACAGGTTTAGGGTAAACCTATTGATTGCATGTTAGTTAGAAAGCGCACATGAATACGATATGAATAATGTAGAGGCCTATTATTAGGGTAGGTTCAATCTCTTTTAGGTTGGATTTGTACCTTCATCACCAAACTTCCAGTCATGGTTCCTGACCTATTGGAGTTGACGATTTCCTGAATCATTAAGGGATGTAACCTTAACCCTGTGAACGGTTTACAAGTTCCTAAAACTTGTTGGCGACTCTTTTACTCTATCTTCTTTCCCTTTTGACGCCACCATGCTTTAGTGTATGATCACAGTGGGGTTCAAGTTTGAGGTAATGCTTGAAATATTCCCTACACTACCCATGTTGCATGGCATAACCCTAAGCAAGAAGCAATGTCCAAAGACATTTGAGGAGTGAGAAAGGATGAATCGGATTCCATGTGCTTCGCTTATTGGATCGATCATTTATTCAATGATATTTACTAGGGCAGATGTGTCGTGTGCCTTGAGTACTATAAGCCGATACCAATCAGATGCAGGAGAGACACATTGGACTGCGGCAAAAAATATCCTAAAGTACCTGAAAAGGAACAAGGATAAATTCCTGGCCTAAAGTGGCAGAGATGAATTAGTTGTTGAGGGATATACCGACGCAAGCTTCCAGGCAGACAAAGACGACTTCAAGTCACAGTCTAGGTACTTATTGTGTCTCAATGGAGAGCGTTTAGTTGGAAGAGTGCTAAGCAAAGCACAACTGCAGATTCTACACTGAAGCCGAATACTTGGCAGCATCTGAACCAGCTAAGGAGGCAGTTTTGATTCGCATGTTCATTGGTGAAATTGGTGTTGTACCCTCCATCAAGGGACCAATAGACCTCTATTGTGATAACAATAGAGCTATTTCTCAGGCCAGAGAGCCAAGAGAACATCGGAAGGTAAAAAATGTCAAGTGGCGGTTTCACATAATTCGAGAAAGGAAATCAGAAGGTTAAATCAGAATTTGTAAAGTTAGAACGGATGACAATATAGCCTACTCATTGACTAAACCTTTGCCTTAAGTGAAGCACAACAAGCACGTTGAGGCAATGGGAATTAGGCATATTGGAGATTTGCTTTGATTTCCTTATTTTAGTGTTTTAATTAATTATGGACAATTTTAATGTAAAGCACTATGATGAACCATTCAGTTTTTGGAGTAATTAAAATTTTTCATGCAATTTAAATCACTCCGTTGACTATTTAATTGTGGTTTAGAATTAAATAACGAGTCTATTCGATTTTTTGAATATTTAAAATAGAGTATCAAGAAAAGTCTTGGTAAGGACACACCAATTAAGTGAACGTTGAATATTATAATCGAAAAATTATCCCTAATTGAGGTCATTTAAACGATGGACGATTAATGACCAGTTGAGATTAGTGTGTAGTTTGATTTATAACACTATTTCTTATGCTACAAGGACATGATTGTCATTAATCATTTGCACAGGTATTGGTTTAAAACCATACTAGACCGACCTATGAGAATACTTTAAGAGATCAAAAATCGTCATAAGTATACTTCTCATTATTGCTATCGGAGCCTTTTTCCTTGACCAAGTGTATTGTGAGCTTTCTTGTTTGACTACTAGTCCTCTTTGATGATTGTAAAATGTGTGCCGTAATAGGGGATTATAACGGCATCACTCGGGCGGCTAGGTCCTCTTAGTAAGAGAAGCAACATTACAAGACTGGAAATGTCCTCCTACTATAAGTAGGGAAGATGTCTTTGTTGTTTACAAGGCCTCTCATAGAGCAACACTATAAAAATGCATGCCCGTGCTCGGATGGATTTTAGAAATCATCTTTTTATTGACAGAAGGAATCGGAATCGGAATCGAGAAACACATATGGATGCTTTGATTTTTAATGTTTAGTGACATGCTATGGCTTGTTATTAATCTTGTTAGTATCATGCCTAGGACTTTTTTATTATTATGCTTTATTTTTAACATGATTTTCATGATTATTTTAATTATGGTTGTTATTTTTATAATTATTTTTATTATTGTTATGATTATTATTATTTTGCTTGATATTTATTGTTATTGCTTAATCACGCCTTTTATGCATGTTTAAAGGGAATTTGTACTTGTAATCACGCTTAATAAGATAATTAATAATCTTGTTTAGGGTTAATTTGATTATAATCCAAGTGATCGCCCATAATAGTTTATTTGTGCGTTATTATTGAACCTACATAGATTAAACAAGTTTAGGGTAAACATATTGATTTCATGTCAGTCAGAAAGCGCACATGAATATGAGAAGAATAAAGTAGAGGCCTATTATTAGGGCATGTTCTTTCTCTTTTAGATTGAATTTGTACCTTCATCCCAGAACTTCCAGTCTTGGTTCCAGACCTATTAGAGTTAACGATCTCCTGGATCGTTAAGGGTTGTAACCTTCACCCTGTGAACGGTTTACAAGTTCCTAAAACTTGTTGGCGACTCTTTTGGTCTAGCTTCCTTCCCTTTGGACGCCACTATGCTTTAGTGTATGATCACAGTAGGGTTCAAGTTTGGGGTATTACTTGAAATATTCCCTATAGTTTTTTGTCAACTCCACTGGGGAGGATTTCTATTTTAATTCCAGAAATTTATTCCGGCAATGATTTAGAATGAGTGGATGAGACACGGAAAGTTTTAAGTATTTCATGTGCGTAATTTTGATTAACTTTTTTTTCATATGCATAAAAAAGGATCTCATTCGAAAGACCATCCGTAATGAGTCAAAAACATAGGATTTTTACGTGTAGGAAATTTGAGGAATATCTTTCACAACTAGAATTGAAATATTACTACGAAAAACTGGAAAATTTAAGAATACAGAAAGCTGCTGAGGCATGTAGGAAATAGCTTCTAGAAAACAGGGCCTGTTGCCAAAGATAAGGCTCTGACGCCGAGTGACAATTTTGTCGCCAGGCGACAGGGCTCTTATCACAGCGACAGTTCCTGTTGGCTGGCGTTGCGTTCTTCCAATACCGAGCTAGAAATATGTGTTCTTATTTCGACCAGTTCTAGCACTGTTGACTCAATTCTACTTCCTGATTGAGTTTTTCTCACTTTTCTGAAACCCATATGTGTTCTACATATGGACATAACCCTCTGGGAATTCATGCTTTATCTACCTGATTAAACACTCTGAGCAACAAAGGGTACATCCGAGAATGTTGAATTCACCAAACCATGGAAGTGAGTTTAACTCGCGGGGTCCCATCCACACGTGCCAACCCTTCCAAAGGTAAGGCTTCCTCTCGGTAAATCTGGACTCATAACCATGAACCTTATTTGACTAACTCATATCCCGAACTTCAGAGAACTAGAGCTATGGTTAGGTTGCAAACTCATTGCATCATGTTGTGACTACTTGACTACTTGTGCATCTCTTACTAACGCATACTTATTATGTGACTAAACTAACCGTTTGGTTTGACTTGTGTTTGTAAATAATTCTTAATAAACTAGCTAGTGACTAAAGGTCTTTGCTTAATTAATTCATTAATTAATTTAAGCTAAGAAAAATATACCTTAAAATCGAGTCATAGTTCCTTTAAGTCAACCCGGATTTTTATTCCCATATACTGCACAAGCGTTAACTTGTTTTGGTCATAGCCAGAGTTCTAGGAAGAACTACGAGTCGTAATACCAATGGAACAGTAGCCCTGAGTTTTATCTTTAATTTGGAGTTGGTTTCATCCCAATAAAAGTCACAGATAAAAAGTTATGACTAAACTACCATAGCCTGTTAAGTTTCATGCATATACATGAAGTCATAACTTAGTCTTTGCTTGAGTCTAGTCACATAGTCTAGCCACATGGTCATGACACAAGTCTTAACATGTTACCAACAATCACTAGTCGTAGCACACACTTTGTGTATATGTCACCATGACCATGTCTTAGGTTCATGCATGAGTCTTTTTCCGTCATTTGAGTTGGGGGTACATTGTATTCCTAATTTTTTCATATCTCTCCAACTACATCATCTTTCCATTCTCTACATGTTCTCTACATATCACAACCTTCATTCTTCCTACCTTCTTTTATCCATGCATGTCGAATCGAGTTTGAGTCATGTGATTGACAAACAAAAAAATGAGGGTAATGATGAAACAAATGCACAAGGCAAGCTTTTCACCAAGATTTCATGTTTTCTTCTTTTTTTCAAACCCTTTCCCTAATAAGTCTAGCATAGGATCCCTTCATCCTCCTTAAATTTATTTCTTATAGTTTGATTTTTACCCTTGACTTTTTAAAAAAAATGAGCATTTATTTCTTACATATGATCATTGCAAACAAAAAAAAAAATAATAAAAAAAAAAAAAAAAAAATCCATGTCAAACTAAGCACAAGGTATACCAATGACTTGAGGCAACCCTTGTAGGCTCATCATATCACCTTTCACCCTTCAAATCTGCAATCCTTTTTTTGTAAACCACTTTGAGCCTCGTCTAACGATAGAACTTTCATTTTTCAACCCATATATACCTAACCTTAGGATGGGATAGTGTTCACTTTATGCAATTTTCAATTTCATTAAAAGCATGAGTGACTTCAAAAGATTAAAATAGCAAAAAATAACCAAAATAAATAAATAAAAGTGTACAAAAGGGCAAGTGTTCCAATGTCTTTGACATGAACATGTCTTTGATATGAATACGTCTCATATTGCGTCTCTTATCGAGTGCTCAGTACCGTGCCTGAGATACATGAATGCCAAGTGAGTGATCGACTCCATGATCGAGATTGCCCACGCTTATAAAAATAAAATAAATGCTAAAGAAAAAGAGAGAGAAAATTATAAAACAAAAAAAAAGAAAAAAAGAAAAAAAAATAAAAAAAGAGCTATGAAAGAGTTAAAAGCCTCAAGCATAAAAATATAAAGATTCAAAAGCGAGGTTGCACACCTTGGGGGCTTATCTGGGGTCTTGAGCTTTCATCCCTTTATTCTTAAACCTTTATCCTAACAACGTATAAACCCTTAAAATAAACCTTTTTGAGGTATACACACACTTGTGCAAGTTTCGGCTAGAGCTACGTTCGGCCTGATTTCTAACGGATACGTAGGCAACCTCACATCGAGGTGCGGCCGTAATAAAAAGGCATTCACATTCATATTCACACATCATGATCATATCAAGGGATCTCCTATGCTTATCCCTATCTACATAGAGCTAGACTTAGGGGCTTGATCCCTACATTGTTAGCTTACCTAGCCTAAGAGTCACCATATTTTGGCTCTTCTCAAAATAATATCTTTCCATACACTCAGCCTTTGCGGCCTAACTTTAGTATCACTATCACACGCACAGATACATGAAAAAATATACTTCCCTTAGGAACCCTTTGTCATTAAATCTTAACACAACGATGAAGCATGCCTTGTCATATCAACATCAATCATCATTACATCACAAAGTATGAAGTACTTAGCCTCCGTGCCTAAGTTACCTAAATACTTCCATTATCGAGTAAAATAAGATAGTCTAAGATGTTACAGTCCTTGTACTTTGAGAGACAACGTTAGCGGATTAAGCTCATTCAACATGCACCTTTAAAAACTTTGCTTCTTTCTTTTTTTTTTACATCTTTCTTTTTCGGAAGACAGTCGGTACCCTCCACAAAAATGACGGAAAATTTATGCTTTTTTGAATATTCGAGTCGCACGATCACATTACAATGCACACACGAGTAATGTAAACATTGAGTCATGTCGTGTTATCATATTGAGTTAATACGATGCACACACGAGTCACACGAAGTGAGTTATTATTAAGTCAAGTTTATACCTTGAGTCGTGTTAAGTCAATGAGTCAAACAACACTAAGTCTTAGGTCAACCCTAAATACATGAGCAAAGTCCTATAGTCCAAAATATAAATGTAGGTACATTCTAGTGAGTAAGAACATTCCCGGATTTTTTGAAAAGCCGCGAATGAAAACCTGGCTCCATCATCAGACAACAAGGTTGTCGCCTGGCGACAGAGCGAGAATGCGACGATAGAGTCTTCCAGCAAGCGTCGGTGCGGCGATGAGATACAAGACCCCATATTGGATTATGCGGACCTCATGCAGCAGTTTCAGGTTCCTTGGTACGCCAGTTAGCCCCTATAAGCAAATTGACATGATTAGTAATCGGCTCGATTACAATCGCAGTAAGTGATTGACCTGATGACGATCGTCTCACTTAACTTAATCGCCTAAGCATTGGCTCATTACAAGAACCAAGGCATCGGTTCAAAAGTGCATCACTAATACGACAATTTTTCCAAGATTGGATTGTCATCCATAACTAATAATATTTCTAAATGTAGATTGTCGCACATTCTTCTTAAATGACAAATTTTCCGAGATTGAATTTTTACCTCTAGCAAAGTTTCCATGCGTGGATTGTCCTTCTCCTTCTCTGTTTGGCAAATTTTTCCAAAATTTTGATTTTCATACACCTAGTTCCATATGGCACAATTTCCCAAAGGATTGTTGTAGGTATTTACTCATCATAAATTTCGGCAAAAGGTTCCCCAACGTGGATTGTCATTCATTTCAATAAGTGGAAAACTTTCTCAAGTGGATTGTCGATCGACTCTTTTTTGCAAATGTTCAAAGACGCTGATTGTCAATAGTGGAAATATTTTCCTAAAAGGATTGTCGCATATCATTGGCAAATTTCCAAGGTGGATTTCTCTCAACATTTATATTCCTAGATGTGGATTGTCGATCGTAGCAAGGTTCTTATAACATATTGTTACGAAGCATTGACAACTTTTCCTAAAATTGGATTTTAGCAAATTTTTCAAGATACGGATTGTCGCTTCATCGTGGCAACATTTCCAAGGATGGATTGTTACGAAGCATTGACAACTTTCCCTACATTGGATTGTCATACATCGTACAAGAGTTGTGTTGACAACTGTTCCCAAAGAAAAGAGGATTATCTTCACCCAAAGCATCAACAACAAAATTCAAGCAGCATCAATGATCGACATGCGTTGATCTTAGGTAATTTTCTTTGGAATATTACCGCAACAACTGAAGGCCGTTTCAGTAAAAGCAATCTTTGATAGGATTATCTGGCTTGCAGAAGACTATAACAATGGTAATTGGAGGCAGTTACAAGCATAGCAGTCTTCAGGCGGTTTTCCCTAGCTTAAGGAAGATCGTCAAACAAAAAAAGAAGCTCTTTGCTCAGAGACGCGTGGGTATATCATCAAAGCTCTGTTGTATAGAGACGAGTGAACATCCCCCCAAAATCTCCATTGTTCAGAGACGAGTGAACATAAAAGCAGTAGGATGGCATCCCCTAGCTTGTGGAAGGTTGTCACAACAGCAATACAACAAATCAGTTACTCCCAGAGACGTGTGCTTGACGGTGCAAGATACGCGTTTCTTAACTCTTTTATCTTTTTAACTAACGCTAATTTGCAGGTATCGGCGTTACAAGAATGATTTAGGATCGCAGAACGTTCGGAATCATTCTCCGTCCCTATCAAAACTTTGACTTTTGTTTTCGAAACTTGCGTTTCTCCAAACTCAGTCAAAGTAGGGGCTTTTGTAGACACCCATTTGTATCTCCCCACAACCAAACCTAGTGATGAGTACCTTTAACGTCGAATCATAATCAAATGAAATGAAAGTGTGGAAAGTCTAGTGTTGCGGTTAGTTTTTATTTCTTTTCTTTCTCTCTGTTTTTGAAAATCCATTTTATGAAAATAGCCAATCTAGTTTAGTTTGGTCTATGACAAGGGTCCAATAATATTGTAGTTGGATGAGGTTCGAAAAAATATTTCCAACGATATATTATAAAACCAATTTCGATCAATAATGAGGATGTTATGGCCAAATTACTAAAATGGGCCTGATTTGATTTTTATATGCGGCCCAATGATCTAGGGGAGGGCCTATTACGATTTATCATTCCTAATGTAATTAGGATTGATTACAGTCTTCTAGAATCTTCTAGAAGGTTCTTTTGAATCCTAATTTGATTAGCATTGATAATTGAGTTTGAAGAGTTTTATTTAGAATAAAAGAAGTATTTTTAATGAAATTACAGTTTTACCCCTCGTACGCTTAAATTTTATCAAAATAAGAATACGCGAGGAAAAACTGATTGCAGCGCTGTCGTTTGGCGACAAGGACTTGTTTGGCGACAGCGTCTTGTTTTACTCTTTTCGAAATTCTGATTCTTTTTTATCATAATCTGGCTGATTTTCTTTATAAATAGCCTCCTAAAACCTCCGTTTTAAAGCATCAATTCTCCATCTAATTATCACCAACTCACATCAAGAAAATCTTGATATACTTTCTCTCTCTCTCTTTTCTAAACCAACCTCCTCTCAAATACAAAACTCCGCATTCACAAGATCTAGACACACCTAGCCAATTTCGAAGTTGCCTACGCCCTAGACGTGAAAGGTTTGATTTCTTAGGGTTTGTTCCCAAATATAGTCTAAACTTTCTTTAGAATCTCTATTTCAATTATTTAATTTAATTGTTTGATTTCATATTTTACTTGAAGTTACTAACGGGTGTATTTTGTTATTAGAAAGAGATATGTGACATCCAAGTAAGTGGTTTAATTGTTTTTAATTGATATTTTGATATAGAAATCATGCTTAGGTTGTTATTTTGATTCCTAGTATCATATTTATGGTGATTTGCTTATATCAATTATGATTTCCATGATGCCTCTTATTTTCTTTCCTAATATCATGTTAATATCATGTTAAGGCTAAAGGTTTGATTTTTAGTTTTTAGTGTCATGCTAGGGCTTGTTATTAATGTTGTTAGTATCATGCCTAGGACCTTATTATTATTATGCTTTATTTTTAACATGATTATCATGATTATTTAAATTATGATTGTTATTTTTATAATTATTGTTATTATTGTTATAATTATTATGTTGCTTGATATTTATTTTTATTGCTTGATCACGCCTTTTATGCATGTTTAAAGGGAATATGTACTTGTAATCACGTTTATAAGATAATTAATAATCTTGTTTAGGGTTAATTTGATTATAATTCAAGTGATCGCCAATAATAGTTTATTTGTGAATTAATATTCAACCTAGATAGATTAAATAGGTTTAGGGTAAACCTATGATTGCATGATAGTCAGAAAGCGCACATGAATACGAGAAGAATAAAGTAGAGGGCTATTATTAGGGAAGGTTCTTTCTCTTTTAGATTGAATTTGTACTTTCATCCCAGAATTTCTAGTCTTGGTTCCAGACGTATTGGAGTTAACGATCTCTCGGATCGTTAAGGGTTGTAACCTTCAGCCTGTGAACGGTTTACAAGTTCCTAAAACTTATTGGCGACTCTTTTGCTCTGGCTTCCTTCCCTTTGGACGCCACTATGATTTAGTGTATGATCACATTGGGGTTCAAGTTCGGGGTAATGCTTGAAATATTCCCTACACTATGTTTTCTGCTGTAACTCACAATGAAGGATATTACACAAGATCTTCAAGAAGAATAAGGTGTAAATGTTGCTTATAAAAGCCAGAAAGCGGTTGCTGCTAGTAATAGAAAATTGCTTGAACAGAAGAACATACCTAATAAAAGCTGTAAAAAGAGGAAGGGACAAGGGGTTGAACTTTCCTATCAAGTGACCTACATGAATGAGTTGCTTGAGCATGACATTGGGGGGCTGAACAATTAGAAGATACAGGTGTGGGTGCAAGTGAAGATGAATCAAATCAAGAAAGTGAAGAATAAGGAGGCGGTAGTGATCAAGATACTGAGGATGAAGAGTTGTAGCATCTGGACCGGAAAATCAATAAAGGCAAGGCTGAAGCGGCCAAGTTTAAGAATTAAATGGAAAATACAAGGGATGTTAAATTGATAAATGCTGTCAGGGCACGGGTGTTGAATCCGCAGCAGGCGGTAATATTTTGAATTACAGTATGAAGCTATTTTTTCATTTCATTCATTTATGATTTTGTTTTATAGGTTGTTGGTTTGTATGTTTGTATATGTAGGCGGTTGATAATCGTCCGCTTTGAGTTATTGTGACCGAGAAAGAGAGGGTAGTAGATACCCAATCACATTTTTGTTCGAAGGTGTGTTTTGACAATATTCAGTAATTGATTTGTGTTATGATAGTGGGAAATGAATGTGTTGGTATGACAATTTGTGTTTACTATTGTGTTGAACACCCTACAAATATCATATGCCTCGTGGTTGCATTTAGTAAGGTTATTGATGAACTTGATCAAACAAGGAAAAAGGCAGTTCAAAAAATAAGGTTGGGTCACTTCTGAACCTGAAGGCGAATCGATTAGACAAGAAGTTCTACTACTGGTAGGATACTAGGGTGGATCCTGTGAATAGTATGTTGCGATTTGGGGATGGTGTTGAATTACGTACACACATAAGACTATTCCTCTGACTTATGAAAAGTTGGACATAAACATGAACAAAAGAGTTAAGCTGATTGGCAAGTGATTTGGAGTTTTGGATGCACAGGGAAGGACGCACATCTCAGTTGGGCGGGCTGTAGATGCAATACATTTAGGTTTGGAAGCAAATGGGCAATCAGGTTGGCCCTTATTTAATGATGACGATGTGTTGTATGTTAGGACTACTTTTATTGTTGTTTTGTTAGGTCGGGTATGATGTCCTTCAACCGACGGCGGTAATTTATTGATCTCGTTGGTGTCGGCCGTTGCGATAGCTCATGAGGCAGAGCTGTACAATTGGGCAGAGTTTAACCATGATTGGCTGATGGCATATCAGACAAAGTTTCAGAAGAAGTTTGGGAAGTATGGTTTTGTTGTCAGTTGTGGTGGGTGTACGTTGTTTTTATAGCTATTTTACATTGACCATTTGAGTTTGACTCCCAATTCATGGGGTGAGATGCTGAGCATTGATGTTTGGACGTAGGAGAGAGTGAGTGGTGTTATTGAAAAAGACAAGAGGTTGTCTGGTGACTATCGGAAGTTGAAGGTAAGCTTAGGCTTGTCATTCGTCTGTATTTATTTATGGTGTTGTTGTTGGTTGTGTATTGATGTTGAGGTTGTTATAGTGTATTGATGTTGCCTACGGGGAGCGCAAGGCTCACCTTGCAAGGGATAGGAGATTGCTGCAGGAGCTTGACGGATGCTCAATTGAAGATCTAATTGTCAGAAAGGTATGCGTTGTTGGCTGTAGTTGATTTTGAAGGAATTATGTCTTCGATGAGTGCTATTACTAGATATATCAAGGATCACTATTATGGAGATAATAAGTTCGTTCTTTTAGGTCGTCATTATCTGTTGCTAGACTATGATCATTGATCTTTGGGCTAGTCAAATAGCCCAAGCCCACTAGAATGGATCTTATGAGGTCACACAACAAAGGTATTGGGTTAAACAAGTTATAGGCCCATTTTTGGGCCTCATGAACAAGTAACTAATCGTGGATTGGATTGGGCTAGCATAGTTAGATTATAGTTAGGATTTGGGCTTTGTCATGGACTCTTATTTACATATGAGACCTATAAATAAGATCCATGCCTAGGGTTGTATGATACAACTTAATTAACAGTTAATTGTGCATCAAGCAACCAGTATTACCAAAACCCTCACACTCTCTCTCTGTCGCACGCCTCTCTCCTCCTCCCTTGTACTCGCGGCCGGCCACCCTAGTGGGGCGTGTTGAGATTCATGGATGTTTGTGATTTGTTTGTTGCTCGTTCTTCTCCATTGAAGGTCAATTGAAGTGTTCGATTGCGACTAACTAGTTGACAGGGTAAATTCGTATCCCCTAATCAAAAGTAAATACCTAAATCCACTAACTAAAGTAGATAGGGAAGTAGGGTCGATCTCCATAGGGAAACAAGTCTTTTTACACCTAATTAATTATTATAATCTAAATTATCTAAGTAACCAATATTTATATTTTAGTATAAAACTAAACTACAAAGAATAGGAATAGGGAGAAAACAATATATAAAAGGATCTAGGGCATAGGTTCACCAATAAATAATACTCCAGGGTAAAACATAGTAATCAATCATTGACATTGCATAAATAACATGATTAACAGCCTCTCGCAATTTATTAATCAACATAGATCTAACAGGCTCTCGCAGTTTACAAGATCTAAGTTCTTATTGAAAATAGCCTTTAATATCAAACTAACAGCTGCTCGATTCATCAATTCAATATTGCTATACTTTTACAAGCCGCAATTGTAAAGCGTTAAAACAATTCAATGAGAAATTATCATGCAATATCAATAATCAATAATAGTCAATCATCAATGCATCAATTAACCAGATTGTAAAGGTCTTTCGCTACGTATTAAAATCGCAGAAATAATCTACTCGTATTAAATCTCATCTCTCGAATCTCGACTTAACCATTTATAAATTAACCTGCCTATTGAAACCAGACCTAAACATCAATTCTCATCTGTTGAATCTCGAATCAATATTGTTAAACTCATGCATAAAAGATCTGCGCAAATCTAGTCACAGAGCATTAAATCTATCAATAGGAAATTAATCTAGCATTGATAATCAACAACAATAAATTATCCCTTCATATTATTTATGGATCCCCATAAACCCTAGAAATAAAACTACTCACACATATTAAAAAATAAACAAATCAAAGCAATAAAATAAGTCATGATAAAGGGAAATAAGATTAAGAGAAGAGAAATTGTTACCAAACTAATCTGTATTAATGGAAATAATCAAGAACAAGAGTTGAGAGAAAAGTTAAGGGAGAGAAAAGATCCTAAGTAGAGAGAGAAAGTCTAAGAAACAAGGTGCTCTAATCATTCCGTAAAAATTCGTATTTAAACGTTTTCTAAATCAAGAATTAAAACTAAACATCAGTAGATCTTCTAAAAACGCGCGCCCGATCGTGCGATGGGCCGCCCGATCGGGCGCGCCTTTTTCTTTGCGTTCTTCCCAAGCAGCATCGCCCAATCGTGCTAGATGCTCGCACGATCGGGCGCGCCTTAGCATGCACAGTACTATAGTTTTGCCGCGCCCGATCGGGCTAGAGGTTGCCCGATCGGGTCTTTGCTCCTCTTGAGGCTTGGACTTGGATTGGGCTAGATTTCTCAACGCAATCCGTATTTCCTCTCGGGTCTCAAATACTTGGTCCAAATGCCTCGGGATCCCAATTACCGAGCCCTTAATCATCGGCTCTCACCGATCCTAGGCTCCCAAAGTGGTCGTGTCCTTCTAGCTTCCGTAGTTAATCCATAAAGCCCGGGAAAATTCTCCAAGAGTGCAATTTCCTGTAAAATATAACTAAAACTACGAAAACACTAGAACACACAAATTAGTAATAAAAGTGGCCCGAAAGAGCCAAAAAATCTACTAATAACAACCAAGGGACGGGGGTAAAACACTATATAAAATGGACATATCACTAGCATCAGTGAAGGTCTTAATCTGTGCCTGTGGACCAAGTAGAGGAATCACGCTTGAGGTTCTTTATCTCCCTTGTTCTTGTTCGATCGCACGTGGAATCACACTTCAAAGGTATTAATTGTAAATCTTTATGTGTTATGCATGACCTTGGGATTAGGTGCTATTCATGTTTTCCGCATTCGTACCTATAAACTCCTACAGATTTTGATAGATACTTCAGTTTTACATGTGTATTGAAATTGGTTGAGCTTGTGGAGGTAGTGAAATCCTTAAGTCCTCGGTTGGAATCACTCGAGCGCTAGCTGAATAAATTGTCTAGGAAAGGGTGAAAAGTGATAGTAGTAGGGGAAGTCAGCCTTTGAAGGTACTAAGTGAAGTTAAAGAGGATGCATTGATGGCGAAGGGGGCTGATGCAGCACCTCAAAAGAAAAGTGTTCAATGGGTTGACCTAGATTCAGGTAATAGGATTGTGGCAGGTGATCCTATTATGATAGATTATGAAAATTTATCCTCCATAAATGAGTGGATTTAGAGCATACAACCTGAAGGGGTGGTTGCTGAAGCTGATGCTGGGTTTGGTGGTGAGAATACAGGAAAAGACAATGCTGGGTTCGGAAGAGACAATGCAGCGAGGTAGATGGACAATAGTGTAGGTTTGGTAGGAGGAGAGAATGCTGGGTTAGGAGTATAGAATGCTGGGTTGGGAGGAGGCAATGCAGCGAGGCAGCTGGACAATAGTGCTAGGTTGGTATGAGGAGAGAATGTTGGGTTAGGAGGAGAGAATGCTTTAGGGGAGAATTCAGGGTTGTTATGGAATAAGAATCTAGTAGCTGAGGATGGAAAGATTGGAAAGGGGGGAGGGGGGGAAGAACTATGGAGTCGATAGTGAAAAAATGGTGGTGAAGAGGATGCACAAGATGATGGGGAGAATATTCCAACAGTGAAGAATTCTGGAGATGATGATGAAGTTAAGGAAAAGAATGTAGTTGATAAGGCTGTTGAGGGCAATAGGACTGCTGATGCCGAGAGTCTGTGAGAGAAAGGTAATGCGGACAAAGAAGGTGAACCTATGCAGCAGGGCAAGAAAAAGAAACAAGGAAAGCAATCATTCTAGGGGAAAGGGAATCCAAAGAAGGGGGATAGGGGTATTTCTCATAGTGCGAGTAAACGACCGCAGACTGAGGTCATCCTGTTCCAGAAACTTAAGACTTATAGAGTTGTAGAGCGGAACATAAACACGTTGATAAAGAATTTGAAAGTTAGGACTAATGGTGTTAGTGGGTAATTTTAAGGGTAATTTTTTGTCCACAACCCTATGAAAGATTAAATTACACACGGTTGGTGTATTAATGTAATGTTTTAATCATTGTATTGCAGGGGAGTTGCTCTGATCATGGAGAACAAAGGGATTTCAAGGACTGGAGAGGGCTCTTGTAATGGAGAAGCACTCGGGAGAGATGATGATTCAACAGTTGCTTGCAACCTTAGCAAGGGGTGGAGATCAACGCATCCAAGGGCTTCAATTCCACCCCCAACAACCTTTCTTGAAACCACTAAAACTTAATAAGCCACATATGTTCTGAATAGAAGCCTTTTGTTTCCTATTTTACCTCCTTGATTGCTTTAAAATGATTTTTAGTTTCAATTTGTGGAAAATTTGCAAAATCCTGAAAAGTGCATGGCTAAACCACACTTTTACCATCACTTGATACGGTTCTTCCAGCTCTTTAAATCACTAGACGAATGGTACAATGCAACAGTTGGGGATTGCCATGGTGTTCAAAATGTACGAGAACGTGTAAGCAGCAAGTACGTTACGGCGGTAGCTAAGCTGTATACCAAACAATGGGCTGATATGTGCACGGGTAGCTGCAGAAGAATTATGTTACATAATACGTTCTCGGTAATAATGTTGATATATCCGAGTAGTATTTAAACGGTTATGAAAAGACAATCATTTAGCTGAAATTGTTTACTGTTTGTTGTTTATTGTTTGGGTACGACCGCTTAATGAGAGAAGTAGAGGCGCCTGACGTTGGAGCGAAGAAGCAAGGCCAAAGTTTCAATGGCCTGGGTATCAGCGACATTGGAGTGGTGAGTGCTTTTGTATATGTTTTTGAATATGATTTTGTGCATTTGTTTAAATTTATGTTTGTTAGCTAGGGTAGGTCTTTGTACCAATTTTGCAAAAGGACCACTGGTGGTGTGCCGCTTTTAATTTTTGGGATGAATGTGTATGGTGCATTGATACCATGTTCTCTAATCCTATTACGCAACACAGAGAGGTCCTTGAAAAGATGGTAAGTATAAGATGTACAAATCACTTATTCATTACATTTGGTATTGCATATCCGTGATATTATACTCTGAATGTTATGTTTCCAAATAGGCGCCCCGAATTGATGCTACTTTGTAGATTTGTGACAGCAAATGGGAAGGTGGGAAGCTTGTAGACTGGAAAAGTGATGCTGTAAAGATCTTGGAACCGTATGACAAGTAAAGAACAATCCTTAGTTGCTTGGTTATTTGTATATGTTTATGTTTTTATTTTATTGAATGGTGTTAGTTGTGTTTTATGGTGCAGTCAAAGTTGTGTTGTCATCATGTTGTGGGGTATTAAGGAGTGCGCGTACCGGCTTACTCATCACTTTGGTGTGGTATATGATCCAAATTTTGGTGGACATGTCTTATTTGTGAATTGATATGCCCTTTGGGAATTCCATTTTTGAGGGATGGATTTTTTTTTTCTTATGACAGGGGAGGCTAGATCTTGCCTGAGAAAATATGTTGTATGATGATCTTCACAATGATGAGAATGAATTAAGACCCACATTTCCGGAGTTGCCAGGGGTTGAGTAGGACTCGGTTTGACTGTGGTTGAGGATGAAATTTCTTTTCTTTGGTTGTAGTTTTGTAATTTGTTGGTTTATATGCAGAAGTGATCTAACTTTTGAGTCAGCTTCACTGTTGAATGTTTTGGAACTAAGTATTTTAGTAAATTCAAGGATTATGGTATCTATATGGTAAATATTTGTATATGTAATTTGAATGGTAAATGTGGTCTATATTAGAAGAATGTGAGTATGTTACTTGAAATAATTTATTTTTGGTCTATATTAGAAGAATTATGGTATTTTGTCAATGTGATTAATTGTTTATAAAAATAAAAAAAGTAAATGTGATTAATTGTTCAACTTCACACATGACATGTTATGCAGCTGTAAATGTAAATAATTGTTTATATCAATAAAAAAGTAATTCGTAAACTCAATTACATTTGCTACTATTAATAAATACACATGTTTTCTTGTTGAGTTGTTGTCCTTCTTATATGTGCACCATATAGTTGGTATATTAACTTTTGAAGTTGCTATATTTACGTCTTGGGTTAGGATTTAAGGGAAAGTAATTAGGCAGTCACAACTTTATATTAAGACATTTAATGGAAAGTAGAACCATTGAGCTAACATAAATATATGATGTAGGGAGTTACTCCTTTCATAACACACATATCAAACTCTATTTTCAGCCAAAAACCTGTCACCTAAAACCCTTATTTTTTTTAAAAAAAAAAAAACCACTTAGCCAACAATAGATACAACACCCCCAAATGACTTTAGCGGCTTTCACTTCAGTAGCCACACCTCCCGTAAGTCAACGAATGAAAAGTGATGGGGCAAACAAGTGCGTCGATTAACGTACAAGGAGAAAGGGAAGGCCAAAGTCATCGAGGGATGCTCGGCGAAGGCCAAGCCAAATCTACGAAGACAAAGATGATGCTCAAACGTAATCCTTCGTGAGACCGGGTTTTCGGGGCTTCTTGTGTTAGGTAGAAATTTTTCTAGCTCCGTAATTCTTGTTGAAGACCATTATGATATAACTTATGAATGGATGAACTTTTCAAAAGAGGACATTTTTGTTCATTTAGGAGAAAATGAAGATGCTTTTTTGATATTCAAGAATGAACTTATTAAGTACAATGGGAACGATACAATGGAGTGAATGGATCTGTTGTTGGCTGACCCCTTCTACCCTTAATATTTCCCCCTTGAGCACGTTGTGAAGCTCACCGAAGTAATGGAGCGAGGCCCTTCATTAGTGCATCACAGTTCAGAGGGAGGTTCAACCGATAGTGACGATTATGTGTGGGAGGAATTTGACTATTTTTATTTATAGTTGTTTTGATTCTATTGTTGTTATGTTGTTATTGAACTATTTATTTCCATGTTCGATTGTTGAACTTTTAATTTCCATATATGTGGTTTGTGGTTTTACATTGTATTAAGACTGTTGTTTTCATGTGGTTAAATTTAAATTTGTGGTTTGTTATAATTGTGTTAATTATATGAAGTGTTTCTCAATATGAGTACTTTCATATTGCTAATATCGTATTTGGTACAGTTAGAGATATGTTTTGGGAAATTCAGAAGAACATGTTTGGAAAATATTATGATATCATGAGTAGTAAATGAAAGGAGTATAAGGTTAGTAATGGAGGCATGAAAGTTTGACTTTCCATTAGTATAGCAACATTTCTTCACCTTCTAATAATTGAATGTTTTACTACTATATATAGTAAGTTTTAGAAATTAAATTAATATTCAAAGGTTTTTTTTTAATTAAATATAGTAAGTTTTAGAAATTAAACTAATATATAGTTTAATGTTTGGTATTTTTTTTTCAAAGGTTTGTAAGATTCAAAGGGAAGGCCCTTTAACAAGGGAAGAAGTTGATGAAATTTGCGTCATGTGGGATTTTTTTGTGACATTTGAAGGCATCTAGGTAGAATACATAATATATATGTGTTACTTACATAATGAGATTAAGTTTTTTTGTTATTATGAACAATTAATATTTAGTTACTATCTTTTTTTTTAGTTTTTTTAATATGTACATTACTTATTTGTAATTAGTACTATATATTATTTATGAGTTATATATATGTTATTATTATTATGCATTTTATTTTTATTTAATTATTATTCTTAAATTTGTAATATTTTAATTTAATTATTATTCATTATTAATATTAATTAAAAATAATATGAATAATAATAATAATTTTTAAAATCACGGATTAATATGCATATCAAAACAGGTCACTAATACTATTATTATTAATTAATATATAAAAAAATTAAATAAATAAAAATTTAACAAATGGCAAGCCGTTTAGCGCCAAAACCACTTGCCATTTGCAAAGGACATAATAGTATGTCAAGTGCAAATGGCAAGCGGTTTAGGCGCCAAACCGCTTCCCTTTCCCCCCTAATAGGAAGCGGTTCAGAACCGCTTGCCATTTATATGGCTATTGGCAAGCCCCCTAAACTCATGCGGTTCAGAACCGCTTCCCATTAGGGGAATTGAACCGCTTGTGTAGACACCCATTTCTGTCTCCCCAAAACCAAACCCGGTGATGAGTACCTTTCACATCAAATCATAATCGAATGAAGCGAAAGTGTGGAAATTTTAGTGTTGCGGAAAGTTTTAATTTCTTTTCTTTTCACTTCTCTCTGTTTTTGAAAATTTATTTTAAGAAAACAGCCAATCCAATTTTGTTGGTCAATGATATGGGTCTAATAGTAGTGTAGTTGGATAGGGCTTGACAAGAGCTTTCCAACGATATATTATAAGCCCAATTCCGATGAATATTGAGGAAGTTATGGCTAATTTACTAAACTGGGCCCGGATTGAGCCTTATGTACGGCCCAATGATCTAGGGGAGGGCCTAATATGATTTATCATTCCTAATGCAATTAGGAATGGTTTTAGTCTTCTATATTCTTCTAGTTCTAGATTCTTCTAGAAGGTTCTTTTCATTCCTAATTCAATTAGCATTGATAAATTGACTTTTGTTGACTTTTTAGAGTTTTAATTAAAATCAAAGAACATTTTTGAGGAAAAGATACGATTTTATCCTCCTGTACGACAAAATTTATCTGATTTTAGAAAACGCGTCAAAAACAGGATTAGCGCCTAACGCCAGACATTGGCGCCTAGCGCTAGCATTGGCGCCTGGCGCCACTAAGCCAGCGTTGGCGCCATCTCTGTTTTAGGTGCGCCAGACTCTGTTTTGATATTTTATCTTTTTGGCTGATTTTCTCTATAAATAACGTATTAAAAAATCCGTTTTCGATAACCAGTATTCATCTACAATTCACCTACAACCAGTTTTCAATTCTCTTTCATTCTCTTCAATCATTCACCATCTCTCTCTCTCTTTCTAAACTAGCTTTTTACATACAAAATTCAACATTCATTAGATCTAGAAACATCTAGCCATATTCGAAGTTGCCTTTGCCCTAGACGTGAAAGGTTTAATTTCTGAGGGCTTAGTCCCAAATCTCTCTTTTAATTATTTAATTTTATTGTTTTGTTTATTATTTTCCTTGAAGTTACTAACTTGTGTATTTTGTTATTAGAAAGAGGTACGAGGCATCAAAGTAATTACTTTAATGGTTTTTATAGATGTTATGATATAAAATCATGTTTAGGTTGTTATTATGATATTCCTAGTATCATGTGTAGGGTAACTTTAATATCAAATATGATTGTAATGATGCCTTTTATTTTCTTCCTAATACTTATGATTGTTAGTATCATGTTAGGGTAAAAGATTGGATTTTTATTGTTTAGTGACATGCTAGGGTTTGTTATTAATCTTGTTAGTATCATGCCTAGGATCTTGCTATTATTATTGTAGGGAATATTTCAAGCATTACCCCTAACTTGAACCCCACTTTTGTACCACCTTCCAGCCTTAGCCAACTCCATGCAAACCGCAGCTAGAAGCCCCGCAATCACCACCTTTCTCCACCACAACAACCACACCTAGCAGCCCATTCGAACTCCAAGTGCGCGCGCAAAGATCCATTGATGCGTGCGCGCAGCTGGATATGATTTGGGTTGTTGATCTCAATTAATTCGATGATCAAATGGTTATGATGGTGCGTGACTGGTGCGTGAAAAGCATGTGATAATTTCCCAATTAAGAGTAACAAAATATGAAGAGTGATGATCGAACAATTGTGATTGTGTGTGTTTGGTGATGTGCAAAGCAGCGGATAAAAGGGATTGTCTCAGCATCTAGCAACTAGATACAAGTATGGCTCTAGCAGGGGCAACGCTGTCATTTTGCAATTAGTAAGGGTAAAAACGTAAATGGCCTATTTGCACAGGTATCACGTGAGGTAAATCCCGTTTTATCGTTTTCCAACTTTCCAACCTCCCTTTCTCTGTCATCCACTTACTTCTTCATCTTCCAAGGAAGAATTTAAAATACATAACTTTCCTCTCTCTCTCTCTTAATACACTCCTCCCTCTCTCTGTCTCTCTCACCTAATTTTGCATTGTACTCACTTTGTTTCTGGGTTTCCGGTCGATAGCGAGTGCTCGTTGCATTGTTTGGTGGTTGTTATTCTTGCATAGGCATCATTCTCCTAGTAACACATCAGTTATCTCAGGTAAAGAATTTGGGGAACCCTAGAATTTTAAAAATGTGTATTTTGTTTTTCTTTTTGCTGAGAAATAATTTAATTTGAATGCATTGTACTTAATTTATTGCTAATTTGGGTTATTCTGTTGTAAGTGTTGTCTTTGTTTGGAGTTATTTCTAAGAATACAAGGAAAATAAAGCGTAACTATGTCCAATTATCATTCGAATTTATGTTTTGTACAATTGTGAAACAAAGTTTCTTTTATGATATGCGGAACACCCTGAAATTTGTGTTATTACTATTCAACGTTGATGTATTTTGGTTGTGTGTCCTAATGTTGTTATTCTTACTAGGTTTCATGTTGATGTAATTAATTGATGTGGGGAAAACCATAAAATGTATTTGAACTGGGTTTTTTGTGCTTCTGATGGCTTAATCAATTATTTTGAAAGTTCAATCAATTGTTGGTTCAAACCCGAATAATGTTGTTATTTGGAATGTTAATTACTTTTACACTTGTTATATTGTAAAATATTGGTAAAGTGATAATGTGCTGGTCAATCTTTGATGGATATAGGTGAAGTTCAAATGATGTGAAATACATTATCAATTATTTGTGAAATTCAGATTGTTAGTTTAAAGTGGAATTAATTTGGCATTTGTAGCATTACAAAACTAACAAACTAAAAAATTTAATGGAAATAACCTTTTTGTTTTAATTGGTTTTAATATAGATATTTTATATGCATAGGGGAAAATGGGACAAAAAAGGGGTGGTGCTTCTCGTCCAACGGTTGGTAGTAGGGCGAAGTTGGGGGTGAGTAAGTGTGTTTTGTTTATATGTGTTTACAATTGGGGGAATGAACCTGTATACCTACTTACTATGTGTAGACACCCATTTGTGTCTCCTCAAAACCAAACCCAGTGATGAGTACCTTTTACATCGAATCATAATCGAATGAAGTGAAAGTGGGGAAAGTCTAGTGTTGCGGTTAGTTTTTAATTCTTTTCATTCTCTCTATTTTTGAAAACCTATTTTATGAAAATAACCAATCCAGTTTAGTTTTGTCTATGGAAAGGGTCCAATAATAGTGTAGTTTTATCAGGTTCGAAAAGAGCTTTCCAACGACATATTATAAGCCCAATTTTGATGAATAATGAGGAAGTTATGGCCAAATTACTAAATTGGGTCCGTTTTGATTTTTATATGCGGCCCAATGATCTAGGGGACGGCCAATTATGATTTATCATTCCTAATGCAATTAGGATTGATTATAGTCTTCTAGAATCTTCTAGAAGGTTCTTTTGAATCCTAATTTGATTAGCATTGATAAATGAGTTTTAAGAGTTTTATGTAGAATAAAAGAAGTGAAGGTGCAGTAGAAGGTTATTCTGGCAGTTTTGGCATGTGTTGTCTACCATATTTGGTTTGCTAGGAATACTGCTTTCTGGCAGAAAGCTGTTATTCACCCTTCAAACCTGTGTAAGGCTATTGGTAGGGTGAGTATGGATAGAATCAAGCAGCTTATAAACAAGAAGTGGAGTAGAGTGCAGTGCAAATGGATTCAGGAGCTATATAGCAGCATCCCAAATTAGTTTGTTTTGTTTTGGTTGATGTTGTGTTTGTTTGTTGTTTTCTGGTTTTTGTTAGTCCTTTTCAGTTGTGGTCTGTGTCCTTCCTAGAAGGCAGCAGACTGATTCCGATTAGGTTTTGCTTTACTCTCCTTCAGTTGAACCCTTCCTAGATAGTGGCAACTGAGGAGTTTAAAGCTTGAGGTGGGGGTGGCCTTTGTTTAAGGTCTTTTGTAGTTTTGGAGTTGCCTGTGTTAGGCTTGTAAAATTTGTTAATTTGTACAGTTCTTTTTTAAAGTAATATACTTTCTTACTTACCAAAAAAAAAAAAGAAAAAAAAAGAAGTGTTTTTAAGGAAATTAAAGTTTTACCACTCGTACGCTTAAATTTTATCAAAATAAGAAAACGCTTGGAAAAACTGTTTGCAGCGCCCCACTACAGTTTGTCGCCTGGCGACAACCTTGTCGTTTAGCGACAGGGGAGTGTTTGCCAACAACGTCGTGTTTTATTCTTTTCGAAACTCTGATTCTTTTTTATCATAATCCGGCTTATTCTCTTTATAAATAGCCTCATAAAACCTCCGTTTTAAAGCATCAATTCTCCATCTGATTATCACCAACTCTCATTAAGAAAATCTTGATATACTCTCTCTCTCTCACTTTTCTAAACCAACCTTCTCTCAAATACAAAACTCCACATTCACAAGATCTAGACACACCTAGCCAAGTTCGAAGTTGTCTACGCCCTAGACGTGAAAGGTTTGATTTCTGAGGGTTTGTTCCCAAATATAGTTTAAACTTTCTTTAGAATCTCTATTTCAATTATTTAATTTAATTGTTTGATTTCATATTTTCCTTGAAGTTACTAACGTTTGTATTTTGTTATTAGAAAGAGATACGAGACATCCAAGTAAGTGCTTTAATTGTTTTTAATTTATATTATGATATAGAAATCATGCTTAGTTGGTTATTTTGATTCCTAGTATCATATTTAGGGTGATTTGATCATATCAATTATGATTTCCATGATGCCTCTTATTTTCTTTCCTAAAATCATGTTAGTATCATGTTAGGGCTAAAGCTTTGATTTTTAATGTTTAGTGACATGCTAGGGCTTGTTATTAATCTTGTTAGTATCATGCCTAGGACATTTTTTATTATTATGCTTTATTTTTAACATGATTGTCATGATTATTTTAATTACGGTTGTTATTTTTATAATTATTGTTATTATTGTTATGATTATTATTATGTTGCTTGATATTTATTGTTATTGCTTAATCACGCCTTTTATGCATGTTTAAAGGGAATTTGTACTTGTAATCACGCTTAATAAGATAATTAATAATCTTATTTAGGGTTAATTTGATTATAATCCAAGTGATCGCCCATAATAGTTTATTTGTGCGTTATTATTGAACCTACATAGATTAAACAAGTTTAGGGTAAACATATTGATTGCATGTCAGTCAGAAAGCGCACATGAATATGAGAAAAATAAAGTAGAGGCTTATTATTAGGGCATGTTCTTTCTCTTTTAGATTGAATTTGTACCTTCATCCCAGAACTTCCAGTCTTGGTTCCAGACCTATTAGAGTTAACGATCTCCTGGATCGTTAAGGGTTGTAACCTTCACCTTGTGAACGGTTTACAAGTTCCTAAAACTTGTTGGCGACTCTTTTGGTCTAGCTTCCTTCCCTTTGGACGCCACTATGCTTTAGTGTATGATCACAGTAGGGTTCAAGTTTGGGGTATTACTTGAAATATTCCCTATAGTTTTTTTGTCAACTCCACTAGGGAGGATTTCTATTTTAATTCCAGAAATTTATTCCGGCAATGATTTAGAATGAGTGGATGAGACACGAAATGTTTTAAGTATTTCATGTGCGTAATTTTGATTAACTTTTTTTTCATATGCATAAAAAAGGATCTCATTCGAAAGACCATCCGTAATGAGTCAAAAACATAGGATTTTTACGTGTAGGAAATTTGAGGAATATCTTTCACAACTAGAATTGAAATATTACTACGAAAAACTGGAAAATTTAAGAATACAGAAAGCTGCTGAGGCATGTAGGAAATAGCTTCTAGAAAACAGGGCCTGTTGCCAAAGATAAGGCTCTGACGCCGAGTGACAATTTTGTCGCCAGGCGACAGGGCTCTTATCACAGCGACAGTTCCTGTTGGCTGGCGTTGCGTTCTTCCAATACCGAGCTAGAAATATGTGTTCTTATTTCGACCAGTTCTAGCACTGTTGACTCAATTCTACTTCCTGATTGAGTTTTTCTCACTTTTCTGAAACCCATATGTGTTCTACATATGAACATAACCCTCTGGGAATTCATGCTTTATCTACCTGATTAAACACTCTGAGCAACAAAGGGTACATCCGAGAATGTTGAATTCACCAAACCATGGAAGTGAGTTTAACTCGCGGGGTCCCATCCACACGTGCCAACCCTTCCAAAGGTAAGGCTTCCTCTCGGTAAATCTGGACTCATAACCATGAACCTTCTTTGACTAACTCATATCCCGAACTTCAGAGAACTAGAGCTATGGTTAGGTTGCAAACTCATTGCATCATGTTGTGACTACTTGACTACTTGTGCATCTCTTACTAATGCATACTTATTATGTGACTAAACTAACCGTTTGGTTTGACTTGTGTTTGTAAATAATTCTTAATAAACTAGCTAGTGACTAAAGGGCTTTGCTTAATTAATTCATTAATTAATTTAAGCTAAGAAAAATATACCTTAAAATCGAGTCATAGTTCCTTTAAGTCAACCCGGATTTTTATTCCCATATACTGCACAAGCGTTAACTTGTTTTGGTCATAGCCAGAGTTCTAGGAAGAACTACGAGTCGTAAAACCAATGGAACAGTAGCCCTGAGTTTTATCTTTAATTTGGAGTTGGTTTCATCCCAATCAGAGTCATAGATAAATAGTTATGACTAAACTACCATAGCCTGTTAAGTTTAATGCATATACATGAAGTCTTAACTTAGTCTTTGCTTGAGTCTAGTCACATAGTCTAGCCACATGGTCATGACACAAGTCTTAACATGTTGCCTACACTCACTAGTCGTAGCATACACTTTGTGTATAAGTCACCATGACCATGTCTTAGGTTCATGCATGAGTCTTTTTCCGTCATTTGAGTTAGGGGTATATTGTATTCCTAATTTTTTCATATCTCTCCAACTACATCATCTTTCCATTCTCTACATGCTCTCTACATGTCACAACCTTCATTCTTCCTACCTTCTTTTATCCATGCATGTCTAATCGAATTTGAGTCATGTGATTGACAAACAAAAAAATGAGGGTAATGATGAAACAAATGCACAAGGCAAGCTTTTCACCAAGATTTCATGTTTTCTTCTTCTTTTTTTCAAACCCTTTCCCTTATAAGTCTAGCATAGGATCCCTTCATCCTCCTTACATTTATTTCTTAGAGTTTGATTTTACCCTTCACTTTTTAAACAAAATGAGCATTTATTTCTTACATATGATAATTGCATTGCAAAAAAAAAAAAAAAAAAAAAAAAAAAAAAAAAAAAAAAAAAAAAAAATAAAATCCGTGTCAAACTAGGCACAAGGTATACCAATGATTTGAGGCACCCCTTGTAGGCTCATCATATCACCTTTCACCCTTCAAATCTGCAATCCTTTTTTATAAACCACTTTGAGCCTCGTCTAACGATAGACCTTTCGTTTTTCAACCCATATATACCTAACCTTAGGATGGGATAGTGTGCACCTTATGCAATTTTCAATTTCATTAAAAGCATGAGTGACTTCAAAAGATTAAAATAGCAAAAAATAACCAAAATAAATAAATAAAAGTGTACAAAAGGGCAAGTGTTCCAATGTCTTTGACATGAACATGTCTTTGATATGAATACGTCTCAGATTGCGTCTCTTATCGAGTGCTTAGTACCGTGCCTGAGAAACATGAATGCCAAGTGAGTGATCGACTCCATGATCGGGATTGCCCACACTTATAAAAATAAAATAAATGCTAAAGAAAAAGAGAGAGAAAATTATAAAACAAAAAAAAAGAAAAAAAGAAAAAATAAATAAAAAAAGAGCTATGAAAGAGTTAAAAGCCTCAAGCATAAAAATATAAAGATTCAAAAGCGAGGTTGCACACCTTGGGGGCTTATCTGGGGTCTTGAGCTTTCATCCCTTTATTCTTAAACCTTTAGCCTAACAACGTATAAACCCTTAAAATAAACCTTTTTGAGGTATACACACACTTGTGCAAGTTTCGGCTAGAGCTACGTTCGGCCTGATTTCTAACGGATACGTAGGCAACCTCACATCGAGGTGCGACCGTAATAAAAAGGAATTCACATTATATTCACACATCATGATCATATCAAGGGATCTCCTATGCTTATCCCTATCTACATAGAGCTAGACTTAGGGGCTTGATCCCTACATTGTTAGCTTACCTAGCCTAAGAGTCACCATATTTTGGCTCTTCTAAAAATAATATCTTTCCATACACTCAGCCTTTGCGGCCTAACTTTAGTATCACTATCACACGCACAGATACATGAAAAAATATACTTCCCTTAGGAACCCTTTGTCATTAAATCTTAACACAACGATGAAGCATGCCTTGTCATATCAACATCAATCATCATTACATCACAAAGTATGAAGTACTTAGCCTCCGCGCCTAAGTTACCTAAATACTTTCATTATCGAGTCAACTAAGATAGTCTAAGATGTTATAATCCTTGTACTTTGAGAGACAACGTTAGCGGATTAAGCTCATTCAACATGCACCTTTAAAAACTTTGCTTCTTTCTTCTTCTTTTATTTTAGGTCTTTCTTTTTTGGGAGACAGTCGGTACCCTCCACAAAAATGACGGAAAATTTATGCTTTTTTTAATATTCGAGTCGCACGATCACATTACAATGCACACACGAGTAATGTACACATTGAGTCATGTCGTGTTATCATATTGAGTTAATACTATGAACACACGAGTCACACAAAGTGAGTCATCATTAACTCAAGTTTATACCTTGAGTCGTGTTAAGTCAATGAGTCAAACAACACTAAGTCTTAGGTCAACCCTAATTACAAGAGAAAAGTCCTATAGTCCAAAATATAAATGCAGGTACATTCTAGTGAGTAAGAACATTCCCGGATTTTTTGAAAAGTCGCGAATGAAAACCTGACTCCAGCATCAGACAACAAGGCAGTCGCCTGGCGACAGAGCGAGAATGCGACGATAGAGTCTTCCAGCAAGCGTCAGTGCGGCGATGAGATACATGGCCCCATATTGGATTATGCGGACCTCATGCAGCAATTTCAGGTTCCTTGGTACGCCAGTTAGCCCCTATAAGCAAATTGACATGATTAGTAATCGGCTCGATTACAATCGCAGTAAGTGATTGACCTGATGACGATCGTCTCACTTAACTTAATCGCCTAAGCATTGGCTCATTACAAGAACCAAGGCATCGGTTCAAAAGTGCATCACTAATACGACAATTTTTCCAAGATTGGATTGTCATCCATAACTAATAATATTTCTAAATGTAGATTGTCGCACATTCTTCTTAAATGACAATTTTTCCGAGATTGAATTTTTACCTCTAGCAAAGTTTCCATGCGTGGATTGTCCTTCTCCTTCCCTGTTTGGCAAATTTTTCCAAAATTTTGATTTTCATACACCTAGTTCCATATGGCACAATTTCCCAAAGGATTGTTGTAGGTATTTACTCATCATAAATTTCGGCAAAAGGTTCCCCAACGTGGATTGTCATTCATTTCAATAAGTGGAAAATTTTCTCAAGTGGATTGTCGATCGACTCTTTTTTGCAAATTTTCAAAGACGCGGATTGTCAATAGTGGCAACATTTTCCTAAAAGGATTGTCGCATAGCATTGGCAAATTTCCAAGGTTGATTTCTCTCAACATTTATATTCCTAGATGTGGATTGTCGATCGTAGCAAGGTTCTTATAACATATTGTTACGAAGCATTGACAACTTTTCCTAATATTGGATTTTAGCAAATTTTTCGAGATACGGATTGTCGCTTCATCGTGGCAACATTTCCAAGGATGGATTGTTACGAAGCATTGACAGCTTTCCCTAAATTAGATTGTCATACATCATACAAGAGTTGTGTTGACAACTGTTCCCAAAGAAAACAGGATTGTCGTCACCCAAAGCATCAACAACAAAATTCAAGCAACATCAATGATCGACATGCGTTGATCTTAGGTAATTTTCTTTGGGCGGTTTCAGGAAAAGAAATCGTTGATAGGATTCTCTGGCTTGCAGAAGACTATCACAGCGGAAATTGGAGGCATTTACAAGTGTAGAAGTCTTCAGGGAGTTTTCCCTAGCCTAAGGAAGATCATCAAACAAAAAAAGAAGCTCTTTGCTCAGAGACGCGTGGGCATATCATCTAAGCCCTGTTGTTTAGAGACGAGTGAACATCCCCCCAAAATCTCCATTGTTCAGAGACGAGTGAACATAAAAGCAATAGGATGGCATCCCCTAGCTTGTGGAAGGTTGTCACAACAGCAATAAAACAAATCGGTTACTCCTAGAGTCGTGTGCTTGATGGTGCAAGATACGCGTTTCTTAACTCTTTTATCTGTTTTAAGTAACGCTAGTTTGCAGGTATCGGCGTTACAAGAGTGATTTAGGATCGCAGAACGTTCGGAATCATTCTCCGTTTCTATCAATACTTTGACTTTTGTTTTCGAAACTTGCGTTTCTCCAAACTCAGTACAAGTGGGGGCTTCTGTAGACACCCATTTGTATCTCCCCAAAACCAAACCCAGTGATGAGTACCTTTAACGTCGAATCATAATCAAATGAAGTGAAAGTGTGGAAAGTCTAGTGTTGCGGTTAGTTTTTATTTCTTTTCTTTCTCTCTGTTTTTGAAAACCCATTTTATGAAAATATCCAATCTAGTTTAGTTTTTTCTACGACAAGGGTCTAAAAATAGTGTAGTTGGATGAGGTTTGAAAAAATATTTCCAACGATATATTATAAAACCAATTCCGATCAATAATGAGGATGTTATGGCCAAATTACTAAACTAGGCCTGATTTGATTTTTATATGCGGCCCAATGATCTAGGGGAGGGCCTATTACGATTTATCATTCCTAATGTAATTAGGATTGATTACAGTCTTCTAGAATCTTCTAGATGGTTCTTTTGAATCCTAATTTGATTAGCATTGATAATTGAGTTTTAAAAGTTTTATTTAGAATAAAAGAAGTGTTTTTAATGAAATTACAGTTTTACCCCTCGTACGCTGAAATATTATCAAAAAAGAATACGCGTGGAAAAACTGATTGCAGCGCTGCACTACAGTATGTCGCCTGGCGACAGGCCTGGCGTCGCGGCGACACCCCTGTCGTTTGGCGACAAGGACTTGTTTGGCGACATCGTCTTGTTTTACTCTTTTCGAAATTCTGATTCTTTTTTATCATAATCTGGCTGATTTTCTTTATAAATAGCCTCCTAAAACCTCCGTTTTAAAGCATCAATTCTCCATCTAATTATCACCAACTCACATCAAGAAAATCTTGATATACTCTCTCTCTCTATCACTTTTCTAAACCAACCTTCTCTCAAATACAAAACTCCACATTCACAAGATCTAGACACACCTAGCCAAGTTCGAAGTTGTCTACGCCCTAGACGTGAAAGGTTTGATTTCTGAGGGTTTGTTCCCAAATATAGTTTAAACTTTCTTTAGAATCTCTATTTCAATTATTTAATTTAATTGTTTGATTTCATATTTTACTTGAAGTTACTAACGTTTGTATTTTGTTATTAGAAAGAGATACGAGACATCCAAGTAAGTGCTTTAATTGTTTTTAATTGATATTTTGATATAGAAATCATGCTTAGGTTGTTATTTTGTTTCCTAGTATCATATTTATGATGATTTGCTTATATCAATTATGATTTCCATGATGCCTCTTATTCTCTATCTGAATATCATGTTAGTATCATGTTAGGGCTAAAGCTTTGATTTTTAATGTTTAGTGCCATGCTAGGGCTTGTTATTAATGTTGTTAGTATCATGCCTAGGACCTTATTATTATTATGCTTTATTTTTAACATGATTATCGTGATTATTTAAATTGTGATTGTTATTTTTATAATTATTGTTATTATTGTTATGATTATTATTATGTTGCTTGATATTTATTTTTATTGCTTGATCACGCCTTTTATGCATGTTTAAAGGGAATATGTACTTGTAATCATGTTTATAAGATAATTAATAATCTTATTTAGGGTTAATTTGATTATAATTCAAGTGATCGCCAATAATAGTTTATTTGTGAATTAATATTCAACCTACATAGATTAAACAGGTTTAGGGTAAACCTATGATTGCATGTTAGTCAGAAATCGCAAATGAATACGAGAAGAATAAAGTAGAGGCCTATTATTAGGGAAGGTTCTTTCTCTTTTAGATTGAATTTGTACCTTCATCCCAGAATTTCTAGTCTTGGTTCCAGACCTATTGGAGTTAACGATCTCTTGGATTGTTAAGGGTTGTAACCTTCACCCTGTGAACGGTTTACCAGTTCCTAAAACTTGTTGGCGACTCTTTTGCTCTGGCTTCCTTCCCTTTGGACCCCACTATGCTTTAGTGTATGACCACAGTGGGGTTCAAGTTTGGGGTAATGCTTGAAATATTCCCTACACTATGTTTTCTGAAGTAACTCACAATGGAGGATATTACACAAGATCTTCAAGAAGAAGAAGGTGTAAATGTTGCTTATAAAAGCCAGAAAGCGGTTGCTGCTAGTAATAGAAAATTGCTTGAAGAGAAGAACATACCTAATAAAAGCTGTAAAAAGAGGAAGGGACAAGGGGTTGAACTTTCCTATCAAGTGACCTACATGAATGAGTTGCTTGAGCATGACATTGGGGGGCTGAACAATGAGAAGATACAGGTGTGGGTGCAAGTGAAGATGAATCAAATTAAGAAAGTGAAGAATAAGGAGGCGGGAGTAATCAAGATACTAAGGATGAAGAGTTGTAGCATCTGGACCGGAAAATCAATAAGGGCAAGGCTGAAGCGGCCAAGTTTAAGAGTTAAATGGAAAATACAAGGGATGTTAAATTGATAAATTCTGTTAGGGCACTGGTGTTGAATCCGCAGCAGGCGGTAATATTTTGAAATACAGTATGAAGCTATTTTTTCATTTCATTCATTTATGATTTTGTTTAATAGGTTGTTGGTTTGTATGTTTTTATATGTAGGCGGTTGATTATCGTCCGCTTGGAGTTATTATGACGGAGAAGGAGAGGGTAGTAGATACTCAATCACATTTTTTTTCGAAGGTGTGTTTTGACAATATTTAGTAATTGATTTGTGTTTTGATAGTGGGAAATGAATGTGTTGGTATGACAATTTGTGTTTACTGTTGTGTTGAACACCCTACAAATATCATATGCCTCGTGGATGCATTTAGCCAGGTTATTGATGAACTCGATTAAACAAGGAAAAAGGCAGTTCAAAAAATAGGGTTGGGTCACTTCTAAACCTGAAGGCGAATCGATTAGACAGGAAGTTCTGCTACTGGTAGGATACTAGGGTGGATCCTGTGAGTAGTGTGTTACGATTTAGGGATGGTGTTGAGTTTCCTATAAATCCCATGCAATGGAATTGTGTGCTAGGAATTACGTACACACGCAAGCCTGTTCCTCTGACTTATGAAAAGTTGGACATAAACATGAACAAAAGAGTTAAGCTGATTGGCAAGTGATTTGGAGTTTTGGATGCACAGGGAAAGACGCACATCTCAGTTGGGCGGGCTGTAGATGCGATACATTTAGGTTTGGAAGCAAATGGGCAATCACGTTAGCCCTTATTTAATGATGACAATGCAATATATCTCGTTGGTGCCGGCCGTTGCGATAGCTCATGAGGCGGAGCTGTACAATTGGGCAGAGTTTAACCATGATTGGCTGATGGCATATCAGACAAAGTTTCAGAAGAAGTTTGGGAAGTATGGTTTTGTTGTTGGTTGTGGTGGGTGTATGTGTTTTTACAGCTATTTTACATTGTCCATTTGAGTTTGACTCCCAATTCATGGGGTGAGATGCTGAGGATTGATGTATGGACGTAGGAGAGATTGAGAGGTGTTATTGAAATAGACAAGAGGTTGTCTGGTGAATATGGGATGTTGAAGGTAAGCTTAGGCTTGTCATTCGTCTGTATTTATTTATGGTGTTGTTGTTGGTTGTGTATTGATGTTGAGGTTGGTACAGTGTAGTGATGTTGCCTACGGGGTCGCCAGGCTCACCTTGCAAGGGACAAGAGATTTCTGCAGGAGCTTGACTGATGCTCAATTGAAGATCTAATTGTCAGAAAGGTATGCAATGTTGGCTGTAGTTGATTTTGAAGGAATTTTATCTTCGATGAGTGCAATTACTAGATATATCAAGGATCACTATTATGTAGATAATAAGTTCGTTCTTTTAGGTCGTCATTATCTGTTGCTAGACTATGATCATTGATCTTTGGGCTAGTCAAATAGCCCAAGCCCACTAGAATGGATCCTATGAGGTCACACAACAAAGGTATTGGGTAAAGCAAGTTATAGGCCCATTTTTTGGCCTCATGAACACGTAACTAATCATTGATTGGATTGGGCTAACATAGTTAGATTATAGTTAGGATTTGGGCTTTGTCATGGACTCTTATTTAGAGATGAGATCTATAAATAAGATCCATGCCTATGGTTGTATGATACAACACAATTAACAGTTAATTGTGCATCAAGCAACCAGTATTACCAAAACCCTCACTCTCTCTCTCTCTCTTTGTCGCACGCCTTTCTCCTCCCCCATTTTACTCACGGTCGGCCACCCTAGTGGGGCGTGTGGAGGTTCATGGTGGTTTGTGATTTGTTTGTTGCTCATTCTTCTCCATTGAAGGTCAATCTGTGCCTGTGGACCAAGTAGAGGAATCACGCTTAAGGTTCTTTATCTCCGTTGTTCTTGTTCGATCGCACGTGGAATCACGCTTCAAAGGTATTAATTTTAAATCTTTATGTGTTATGCATGATCTTGGGATTAGGTGCTATATGAATATGATTCATGTTTTCCGCATTCGTACCTATAAACTCCTACAGATTTTTATAGATAATTCAGTTTTGCATGTGTTTTGAAATTGGTTGAGCTTGTGGAGGTAGTGAATGCCTTAAGTCCTCGGTTGGAATCACTCGAGAGCTAGCTGAAGACTTTGTCCAGGAAAGGGTGAAAAGTGACAGTAGTTGGGGAAGTCATCCTTTGAAGGTACTAAGTGTAGTTAAAGAGGCTGCATTGATGGCGAAAGGGGCTGATGCAGCACCTTAGAAGAAAAGTGTTCAATGGGTTGACCTAGATTCAGGTAATAAGATCATAGCAGGTGATCCTATTATGATAGATTATGAAAATTTATCCTCCATAAATGAGTGGATTTAGAGCATACAGCCTGAAGGGGTGGTTGCTGAAGCTGATGCTGGGTTGGGTGGTGAGAATACAGGAAGAGACAATGCTGGGTTAGGAAGAGACAATGCAGCGAGGTAGATGGACAGTAGTGCAGGGTTGGTAGGAGGAGAGAATGCTGGGTTAGGAGTAGAGAATGCTAGGTTGGGAGGAGACAATGCAGCGAGGCAGCTGGACAATAGTGTTGGGTTGGTACGAGGAGAGAATGCTGGGTTAGGAGGAGAGAATGCTTTAGGAGAGAATTCATGGTTGTTATGGAATAAGAATCTAGTAGTTGGGGATGAAAAGATTGGACAAGGGGGGAGGGGGGGAAGAAATGTGGAGTCGATAGTGAAAAAAATGGTGGTGAAGAGGATGCACAAGATGATGGGGAGAATATTCCAACAGTGAAGAATTCTGGAGATGATGATGAAGTTGGGGAAAAGAATGTAGTTGATAAGGCTGATGAGGGCAATAGGACTGCTGATGCCGAGAGTCTGTGAGTGAAAGGTAATGTGGATAAAGAAGGTGAACCTATGCAGTAGGGCAAGCAAAAGAAACAAGGAAAAAAATCCTTCTGGGGGAAAGGGAATCCAAAGAAGGGGGATAGGGGTAGGACTCATAGTGCGAGTAAACGACCGCGGACTGAGGTCATCCTGTTCTAGAAACTTAAGACTTATAGAGTTGTAGAGCGGAACGTAAACACGTTGATAAAGAATTTGAAAGTTAGGACTGATGGTATTAGTGGGTAAGTTTAAGGGTAATTATTTGTCCACAGCCCTATGAAAGATTAAATTACACACGGTTGGTGTATTATTGTAATGTTTTAATCATTGTATTGCAGGGGAGTTGCTCTGATCATGTGCGACGGGATTGATGCAATAGTTGGGGATTGCCATGGTGTTCAAAATGTATGAGAACGTGCGAGAAGCAAGTACGTTAGGGCGGCAGCTAAGCTGTATACCAAACAATGGGCTGATATGTGCACGGGTAGCCGCGGGAGAATTATGTTACATAATACGTTCTTGGTAATAATGTTGATATATCCGAGTAGTATTGAAACGGCTATGAAAAGACAATCATTTAGCTGAAATTGTTTACTGTTTGTTGTTTATTGTTTGGGTACGACCGCTTAATGAAAGAAGTAGAGGCGCCTGACGTTGGAGCGAAGAAGCAAGGCCAAAGTTTCAATGGCCTGGGTATCAGCGACATTGGAGTGGTGAGTGCTTTTGTATATGTGTTTGAATATGATTTTGTGCATTTGTATAAATTTATGTTTGTTAGCTAGGGTAGGTCTTTGTACCAATTTTGCAAAAGGACCACTGGTTGTGTGCCGCTTTTGATTTTCGGGATGAATGTGTATGGTGCATTGATACCATGTTCTCTAATCCTATTACGCAACACAGAGAGGTCCATGAAAAGTTGGTAAGTATAAGATGTATAAATCACTTATTCATTATAGTTGGTATTGCATATCCGTGATATTATACTCTGAATGTTATGTTTCCATATAGGATCCCGGAATCGATGCTACTTTGCAGATTTATGACAGCAAATGGGAAGGTGGGAAGCTTGTAGACTGGAAAAGTGATGTTGTAAATATCTTGAAACCGTATGACAAGTAAAGAACAGTCCTTAGTTGCTTGGTTATTTGTATATGTTTATGTTTTTATTTTATTGAATGGTGTTAGTTGTGTTTTATGGTGCAGTCAAAGCTGTGGTGTCATCATGTTGTGGGGTATTAAGGAGTGCGCGTACCGGTTTACTCATCACTTTGGTGTGGTATATGATCCAAATTTTGGTGGACATGTCTTATTTGTGGATTGATATGCCCTTTGGGAATTCCATTTTTGAGGGATGGATTTTTTTTTTTCTTATGACAGGGGAGGCTAAATCTTGCTCGAGAAAATATGTTGTATGATGATCTTCACAATGATGAGAATGAATTAAGACCCACATTTCCGGAGTTGCCATGGGTTGAGTAGGACTCGGTTTGACTGTGGTTGAGGATGAAATTTCTTTTCTTTGGTTGTAGTTTTGTAATTTGTTGGTCTATGTGCAGAAGTGATCTAACTTTTGAGTCAGCTCCACTGTTGAATGTTTTGGAACTAAGTATTTTAGTAAATTCAAGGATTATGGTATCTATATGGTAAATATTTGTATATGTAATTTGAATGATAAATGTGCACTACGTGAAAAACTGAATTTGGCACCGGTTCAAACCCGGCCTCAGGCACCGGTTCCAATGTGGGGGGTGCCAAAAAGGGGTTTAAAAAGGCAGCGGTTCAAACCAGTGCCATAACTTGAAATAGGCACCGGTTAACCGGTGCCAAAAATGGGTTTAAAAAATTTTGTAACCGGTGCCAAAAGTGCCAAATATTATAATTTTTTTTTTTAGAACATCAAACAGTAAAAAATCGACTTAAATTATTTAGAACATCAAAATATAGATCAAATTTCAATCAACATAATAAAAAATTTACAATATATAATCAAAACAATTTTACAATATAGATCAATACAATAGTAGTTCAATTACAACATATAAAAAAAAATTACAATATCAATAAAAAAAATAAACTCAATATTCTTCAGTCTTGATTCTTCCATTTAAGATCTAACTCAAGAAATCTGCACCAATTAAAGCAAAAAAAAACGATTAATATAATTAAGCTTCCAAAAAACCAGAAAAAAATTTGAAATCGCCAAAAAATTAAATCAAAACATACCCAGAAATCAAAAATACCCAGATAAAAAATACCCAGAAAGGGAAATAAATTGAAATCGAAAAAAATATCAAAATTGAAATGGAAATAAATTGAAATCGAAAAAAACCCAGATAAAAAATATAAATTAAGAAAAGACAGAAATCGAAAAACAAAAAATCAAAAAAACAAAAAATCAAAATCGAAAAGAAATGTATTAAAATCGAATAAACAAGAAACAAAAATCAGGAAAAGAAAAAATTAAAATCGAAAACAAAATATATTAAAATCGAATAAAAAAAAGCAAAAAGCAAAAAAAAATTCAAAATCAAACATAAGAAAAAATATAATCCAGAAATCGAAAAATAAAAAATCAAAAACGAAAACAAATTATATTAAAATCGAATAAACAAAAATCGAAAAAAAAATCAAAATTGAAATCAGAAAAAAAATAACCAAGAAATTAAAAAACAAAAAATCAAAATCGAAAACACAATGTATTAAAATTGAAATAAAAAGAAACAAAAAACAGAAAAAAAAAATCAAAATTGAATTCGGAAACAAAATAACCTAGAAATCAAAAACAAAAAAATCGAATTAAAATCAAGAAAATATACCCTAACCTTGCTCATGCATGTGTTCGTGGTGGATTAAAGCAAAATTTTTTTGATGAAACCCATAAAAAATTAAAGAGAAGAGATGGTGGTGGCGGCGGCTTTGCGGTGGTGTTGTTGTTGTTGCGGAGATAGTCGAAGAGAAAGAAAAGAGATTGGGAATGAAGAAAAGCTAGAGGAGAGAGAAGGGAGAGCAGAGGATAAGGGAGATTAGAGGAGAAAGAAGAGGCGGAGTGAGAGGAGAGATAAGAGGACAACTGATTTTAGGGTTAGGCTTATAAGAGGTCGAGTTATAAGAAGAGGCCGGTTTTTTTTTTAATAATTAAAGGCCCGGTTCACAAAGGCACCGGTTCAAACCGGTGGCCTTTATGATATTGGCACCGGTTTGAAGTGAACCGGTGCCTTTTACTCTGGTTTAGCTTCCCACCAATTTTGTAGGCCATTTTTGGCACCGGTTGGACTGAACCGGTGCCAATTAGGGGGTGCCTTTTTGATATTTTCTACTAGTGGTGGTCTATATTAGCAGAATGTGAGTATGTTACTTGAAATAATGTTTTTGGTCTATATTAGAAGAACTATGGTATTTTGTCAATGTGATTAATTGTTTATAGAAATAAAAAAAGTAAATGTGATTAATTGTTCAACTTCACACATGACATGTTATGCAGCTGTAAATGTGATTAATTGTTTATATCAATAAAAAAGTAATTCGTAAACTGAATTACATTTGCTACTATTAAGAAATACACATGTTTTCTTGTTGAGTTGTTGTCCTTCTTATATGTGCACCATATAGTTGGTATATTAACTTTTGAAGTTGCTATATTTACGTCTTGGGTTAGGATTTAAGGGAAAGTAATTAGGCAGTCACAACTTTATATTAAGACATTTAATGGAAAGTAGAACCATTGAGCTAACATATATATATGATGTATGGAGTTACTCCTTTCATAACACACATATCAAACTCTATTTTCAGTCAAAAACCTGTCACCCAAAACCCTTATTTTAAAAAAAAAACACTTGGCCAACAATAGATACAACACCCCCAAATGACTTTAACGGCTTTCACTGCGGTAGCCACACCTCCCGTAAGTCAACGAATGAAAAGCGACGGGGAAAACCAGTTCGTCGGTTAACGTACAAAGAGAAAGGGAAGGCCATAGTCATCGAGGGATGCTCGGCGAAGGCTAAGCCAAATCTACGAAGACAAAGATGATGTAATGAAATTCTTGAAGGATGGAGAACAAAGGGATGTCAAGGACTTGATATGGGCTCCTGTAATGGAGAAGCACTCGGGAGAGATGATGATTCAACAGTTGCTTGCAACCTTAGAAAGGGGTGGAGAGCAACGCATCCAAGGGCTTCAATTCCACCCCCAACAACCTTTCTTGAAACCACTAAAACTTAATAAGCCATGTAAGTTCTGAATAGAAGCCTTTTGTTTCCTATTTTACCTCCTTGATTGCTTTAAAATGACTTTTAGTTTCAATTTGTTGAAAATATGCAAAATCCTAAAAAAGTGCATGTCTAAACCACACTTTTACCATCACTTGATACGATTCTTCCGGCTCTTTAAATCACTAGACGAATGGTACAAGGATGTCACGTCCAGGATCTTATACGTAATCCTTCGTGAGACCAGGTTTTGGGGGCTTCTTGTCTTAGGTAGAAATTTTTCTAGCTCCGCAATTCTTGTTGAAGACCATTATGATATAACTTATGAATGGATGAACTTTTCAAAAGAGGACATTTTTTTCATTTAGGAGAAGATGAAGATGCTTTTTTTATTTTCAAGAATGAACTTATTAAGTACAATGGGAACGACACAATAGAGCGAATGGATCTGTTTTTGGTTGACCCCTTCTACCCTTAATATTTCCCCCTTGAGCACGTTGTGAAGCTCACCGAAGTAATGGAGCGAGGCCCTTCATTAGTGCATCACAGTTCAAAGGAAGGTTCAACCGATAGTGACGATTATGGGTGGGAGGAATTTGACCATTTTTATTTATAGTTGTTTTGATTCTATTGTTGTTCTGTTGTTATTGAACTATTTATTTCCATGTTCTATTGTTGAACTTTTAATTTCCATATATGTGGTTTGTGGTTTTACATTGTATTAAGACTGTTGTTTTTATGTGGTTAAATTTAAATTTGTGGTTTGTTATAATTTGTGTTAATTATATGAAGTGTTTCTCAATATGAGTACTTTCATATTGCTAATATCGTATTTGGTCCAGTTAGAGATATGTTTTGGGAAATTCAGAATAACATGTTTGGAAAATATTATGATATCATGAGTAGTAAATGAAAGTAGTATAAGGTTAGTAATGGAGGCATGAAAGTTTGACTTTCCATTAGTATAGCAACATTTCTTCACCTTCTACCAATTGAATGTTTTACTACTATATATATTAAGTTTTAGAAATTAAATTAATATTCAAAGGTTTTTTAAATTATATATAGTAAGTTTTAGAAATTAAACTAATATATAGTTTAATGTTTGGTATTTTTTTTTAAAAGGTTTGTAAAATTCAAAGGGAAGGCCCTTTCACAAGGGAAGAAGTTGATGAAATTTGCATCATGTAGGCCTTTTTTGTGACATTTGATGGCATTTAGGTAGAATATATAATATATATGTGTTAGTTAGATAATGAGATTATGTTTTTTTGTTATTATGAACAATTAATATTTAGTTACTATCTTTTTTTTTTTTAATATGTACATTACTTATTTGTAATTAGTACTATATATTATTTATGAGTTATATATATGTTATTATTAATATGCATTTTATTGTTATTTAATTATTATTCTTAAATTTGTAATATTTTAATTTAATTATTATTAATTATTAATATTAATTAAAAATAATATTAATAATAATAATAATAATTTTTAAAATCACGGATTAATGTGCATATCAAAACAGGTCACTAATACTATTATAATTAATTAATATATAAAAAATTAAATAAATAAAAATTTAACAAATGGCAAGCCGTTTGGCGCCAAAACCGCTTGCCATTTGCACAGGACATAATAGTATGTCAAGTGCAAATGGTAAGCGGTTTTGGCGCCAAACCGCTTCCCTTTCCCCCCTAATGGGAAGCGGTTCTGAACCGCTTGCCATTTACATGGCTATTGGCAAGCCCCCTAAACTCATGCGGTTCAGAACCGCTTCCAATTAGGGGGATTGAACCGCTTGTGTAGACACCCATTTGTGTCTCCCAAAAATCAAACCCGGTGATGAGTACCTTTCATGTCGAATAATAATCGAATGAAGCGAAAGTGTGGAAAGTTTAGTGTTGCGGAAAGTTTTAATTTCTTTTCTTTTCTCTTCTCTCTGTTTTTGAAAATTTATTTTAAGAAAACAGCCAATCCAGTTTTGTTAGTCAATGATATGGGTCTAATAGTAGTGTAGTTGGATAGGGCTTGACAAGAGCTTTCCAACGATATATTATAAGCCCAATTCCGATAAATATAGAGGAAGTTATGGCTAATTTACTAAACTGGGCTTGGTTTGAGCCTTATGTACGGCCCAATGATCTAGGGGATGGCCTAATATGATTTATCATTCCTAATGCAATTAGGAATGGTTTTAGTCTTCTAGATTCTTCTAGAAGATTCTTTTCATTCCTAATTCAATTAGCATTGATAAATTGACTTTTGTTGACTTTTCAGAGTTTTAATTAAAATCAAAGAACAATTTTTAGAAAAAGATACGATTTTATCATCCTGTACGGCTTAATTTATCTGATTTTAGAAAACGCGTCAAAAATAGGATTAGCGCCTAACGCCAGACATTAGCGCCTGGCGCCAATAAGCCAGCGTTGGCGCCATCTCTGTTTTAGGTGCGGCAGACTCTGTTTTGATATTTTATCTTTTTGGCCGATTTTCTCTATAAATAACGTATTAAAAACTCTGTTTTCGATAACCAGTTTTCATCTACAATTCAACTACAACCAGTTTTCAATTCTGAGAGTTGCATTCAAGGAAAATATTAAATCAAAACAATTAAATTAGATAATTGAAAGAGAGATTTGGGACCAAACCCTCAGAAATTAAACCTTTCACGTCTAGGGCGAAGACAACTTCGAATATGGCTAGGTGTTTCTAGATCTAATGAATGCGGAATTTTGTATGTGAAAAGCGAGTTTAGAAAAAGAGAGAAGGAGAATAAGCTGTAGGAAGATTGTAGATGATTATGGATGAAAACTGGTTGTAGGTGTATTGATTAAAACTGGTCGTTGATGAATGAAAACGGAGTTTTTAATACGTTATTTATAGAGAAATCAGCCAAAAAGATAAATTTGACAAAACAGAGTATTGGGCACGCAAAACGAGATTGGCGCCAACGCCAACTTATTGGCGCCAGACGCCAACATTAGCGCCAGGCGCCAATTCCAGCGCCAGGCGCTAGGCGTCAATGGCTGGCGTTGGGCGTTAATCCTGTTTTTGACGCGTTTTATAAAATCAGATAAATTTTGCCGTACAGGAGGATAAAATCGTATCTTTTCCTCAAAAATGTTCTTTGATTTTAATTAAAACTCTAAAAAGTCAACAAAAGTCAATTTATCAATGCTAATTGAATTAGGAATGAAAAGAACCTTCTAGAAGAATCTAGAAGACTAAAACCATTCCTAATTGAATTAGGAATGATAAATCATATTAGGCCCTCCCTAGATCATTGGACCGCATATAAGGCTAAAACCGGGTCCAGTTTGGTAAATTGGCCATAACTTCCTCAACATTCATCGGAATTGGGCTTATAATATATCGTTGGAATGGTCTTTGCAAGCCCCATACAAATACACTACTATTGGACCCATATCATGGACCAACCAAACTAGATTGGCTGTTTTCTTAAAATAAGTTTTCAAAAACAGAGAAAAGAGAAAAGAAATTAAAACTATCTGCAACACTAAGCTTTCCACACTTTCGCTTCATTCGATTATGATTCGACGTGAAAGGTACTCATCACTGGGTTTGGTTTTAGGGAGACACAAATGGGTGTCTACAGAAGCCCCCACTTTGACTGAGTTTGGAGAAACGCAAATTTCGAAAAACGAAAGTCAAAGTAGCGATAGGGACGGAGAATGATTCAGAACGTTCTGCGATCCTAAATCACTCTTGTAACGCCGATACCTGCAAACTAGCGTTAGTTAAACAGATAAGAGAGTTAAGAAATGCGTATCTTGCACCGTCGTGCACACGTTTCTGAAAGTAACCGATTGTTGTTGATGACCTCCTACAAGCTAGAGAATGTCATCCCGCTTGAAAACCGCTACACTTGTAATTGCTTTTAATATAGAAGGTTGCTTCGCCTGAAACGATCCTCTTCCGCTATGATAATATTCCACATCCAAGGGAATACTATCGAAGATTGATCCTCTTGAAACAATCCTCATCCGTATTGATAATATTCCACATCCAAGGGAATACTATCGAAGATTGCTTCTCTTGAAATAATCCTCATCCGCATTGATAATATTCCACGTCCAAGGGAATACTATCGAAGATAACTTCGCTTATAATCACCTTTAGTTGTTTTTTGACAACTTTCCACAATCTATGGAACGCCATCTTGCTGCTTGTTTTGACGATCTTCCACAATCTAGGGAACGCCGTAGATCAATGTTGCTACATCTTGAGCCTTTCTTGAATCATAGTGACAACCTTTCCAATCATAGAAAAAGTCATCGAAGACCGCCTCATCATGAACCGCTCTTCTCATATCTTGGTGATAACCTCCATAATCCTAGCGAACGCCGTCGAAGACCGCCCATCTCGTGCTATCTTCTCAAATCTTGGGTGACAACCTCCACAATCTTAGCGAATGTCGTCGAAGACCGCCCATTTCGTGCTATCTTCTCAAATCTTGGGTGACAACCTCCATAATCTTAGCGAATGTCGTCGAAGACCGCGCATCTCGTGATATCTTCTCAAATCTTTGGTGACAACTTCCACAATATTAGCGAACGCTGTCAAAAATAACTTTACTTGAAGTCATCCTCAGTTGTTGCGATAATATTCCGAAGAAAAATTTTCGAAGACCAACGCTTGTCGATCCTTAAAACTCGCTTGAACTTTGCTTCCGCTAAAACCAGTATGTCGGTGTTTCCGTGATGAGCCAATTCTTAGGCGCTTCAAGCTAAGTGAGACGATCTTTCATCAGGTCTACCACTTATTGTGATTGTAATCAAACTGACTACTTAATCATGTCAAATTGCTTATAGGGGCTAACTGGCATACCAAGGAACCTGAAATTGCCGTAAGAGGTCGAAATCACCTTTCTAAGAGGCTTCGAGCTCTGTCGCTACTGAAATATCTCTGGCGCTAGGAATTGGAGTAGGGTCCTCCCTATTCTGCTGCACCTGTATTTATTTTGACTATAGAACTTTGCCAATCTCTTTGATTATCTTAGGGTTCACCTAAGGTTTAATGTTGCTTGACTCATTGACTTGACACAACTCAAGGTATAAACTTGACTCGATGTTTGACTGACTCGAGGTGGACTCGACTCGAAGTGAAATGACACGTGTGACTCATGACCCGTGTGTGCATTGTAATGTGATCGTGTGACTAGAAAATGCAAAAAAGAAAAAAATTTCCGTCATTTTTGTGAAGGGTACCGACTTTCTCCCGAAAAAGAAAGACGCAAAAAAAAATCAAAGTTTGAAGATGCATGTTGAATGAGCTCAGTCAAATATCATTTGATACAATCTCTCAAGGTGCAAGGATCAATCCATCCTAGGCTATCTCAATGGTTGACTCCATGATGAAAGCATTTGGGTAACTTAGGCACGGAGGCTAAGCACTTCATACTTCGTGATGCAATGATGATTATTAGTGATGTTGGTACGACAAGGCATGCTTCATCATTTAGATTTCATGACAAAGGGCTCCTAAGAGAAGTAAATTTGGTCATGTATCTATGCAGTGTGTGAAATTGACACTAAAGCTAGGCTGCAAGAGCTAAGTATGTGGAAAGATATTATTTGTTAAAAGAGTCAAATGGTGGTGACTCTTAGGCTAGGTAAGCTAATGATGTAGGGATCAAGCCCCCAAGTCTAGCTCTACATGAATAGGGATGAGCATAGGAGATCCCTTGATATGATCATGGTGTGTGAATGTAAATGTGAATATGAATGCATGTTTATTACGGCCGCACCTCGATGTGAGGTTGCCTACGTATCCATAAGGAATCAGGCCGAACGTAGCTCTAGCTGAACCTCGCACAAGTGTGTATACCTCAAAAAGGTCTTTTTAAGGGTTGTAACGTGGTTAGGCTAAAGTTTTAAAGAAGAAGGGGATAAAGGCTCAAGACCCTAGATAAGCCCCCAAGGTGTGCAACCTCGCTTTTGAATCTATATATTTTTATGCTTAAAGTTTCTCGCTCTTTTTTAGCTCTCTTTTCTCTTTTGCTTTAGTATCTATTTTATCTTTATAAATGTGGGCAATCTCGATCATGCGGTCTATCACTCACTTGGCATTCATGTTTCTCAGGCACGGTACTGAGCACTCCATAGGAGAAGCAATTTGAGACGTGTTCTTATCGAAGATATTTTCATATCAAAGACATTGGAACACTTGCCCTTTTGTACACTTTTATTTATTTTTTGCTTTTATTTTTATTTTGATCTTTTGAAATCACTCAAGGCTTTTTTAGAATTGCATAAGTTACACACCATCCCATCACAAGGTTAGGTAGATGTTGGTTGAAAAAAGAAAAGGACTATCGTTAGACAAGGCTCGAAGTGGTTTATGAAGAAAAGATTGTATAATTGAAAGGTGAAAGGAGATATGATGTGGCTACAAGGGGTGCCTTAAATCGTTGGTATACCTTGTGCTTAGTTCGACATGGATATTTTTTTATTTTTTTATTTTTTTTATGTAATGAAATGATCATATATAAGGAAATAAATGCTCATTTTATTAAAGGAAAATAAATAATGATCCAACAAAATAAATCTAAGGATATTAAAAGGGTGCCTATGCTAGACTTATTGGGGAAAGGGTAAAAAATAAAGAAGAAATAGAAAAAAGAGATCACGAAATCTTGTCGTTGAAGCTTGCCTCTTGTCTTTTGTTGTTTCCTTTATCATCACTCGCTCTTCTTGTTAACTTGAGGCATGGGAATCTTGTTATTATCAATCAAATGTTGGATAGCCTCCTTTAGCTTCTAACAGCTCTCAGTAGTATGACCCCTACCTTGATGGTACTTGTAGTGTTCGTCTGGATTCCAACTAGGCAATCTCTATTCATGTGCGGGATCTTGAATGGTCCAATGGGAGTAATGAGTCCTTTGGCATGGAGTCGATCGAAGGCAGTATCGTAGCTCATCCCAATGGGGGTGATTTTTTTCCTTAGTTGCTTCTTAGATCCTTGGTTATGTATGACTAAAACTTCACTGAGATCAAAGGTACTAACATTGTTACTAGAGTGGGCGTTTTGAGAAGAAGAAGGATTGTCGTTCTTCTTTCCTTTCCAGCCACCGTGGTTACTATTGTTAGTAGCTTTTTGCTTTGCGAGGTCGTCTTCAATTTCAATTCCGATGTCATAAACGGCCTTGAAAGTATTCAAGTTGTGTTGATATTTTAAGTGCTTTGAATACTTTTCTTGGAGATTCTTGATAAACATCCTCACAGACTCCTTTTCGGTGGGGACCTCAATCATCTAGGCGAAAGTTTCCCTCCATTTATTAAAGAAAGAAGTAAAGCTTTCATTCTCTTTTTTTCTTAGCATCTCAAGTTGTCTATGATCGGTTTCAACTTGAATATTGCACTTGTATCTGTCAACGAAAGCGTTTACTATCGATTCCTAGGTAGAGGTTTTCTCCTTGTCAGGGGAGAAGAACCATTGTTGGAAAACAGTTTCAAGAGATAGTGGGAACAGATAGGGGAAAACCTTCTTATCGATACCCTTAATGTTCATTATAGTTTCGAAAGCTCTTAGATGGAAGTAAGGGTTATCTATTGCCTTGAATTTAGGGATCTTAGTGGCGTTGAACTTATGCGGAAGAAGTTCCTTGTCCAGCGAGACCCCTTGTGAACTCATGCCCTGAAATTTATAGTCGCTAGATAGCTTGCTTAAACTTTCTTGCATGAGGTTCATTTGTTGTTGCTTCAAAGGATCATCGATCTTGAGTGTGAGTAGCTTCAGTGTCTCAGTCACGGTAACCATTTGGTTCCTAAGCTCATTGACTTCTTCTTGAGTTTTAATTATCTTTTTAGCCTTCCTCTTTTGACGAATCGGTTTATGAAAAAGTGAGACCTGAATAAAGAGGTTGTCCTTGATTAATCGCCCTTCTCTCCTCCACCAAGTACTGTGGAAAAGGAATTTGGAGATATCTATTGTTATTTATTTGACTCAAACTTTATTCAACATGCAATGGATGGAGAAGGTGAAGAAAGATTGGAATAGAATGTGAAGGAAAATGATGTAAATGGAGGGATATTAAGAATTAGGAATAGGATGTACCCCCCCAACTCAAATGACGGAAAAGACCGACTCATGCATGAACCTAAGACATGGTCATGGTGACATATACTCGAAGTGTGTTCTAAGACTAGTGAGTGTAGGTGGTACGTTAAGACTCGTGTCATGACCATGTGGCTAGACTATGTGACTAGACTCAATTAATGACTCCACTGAGTGTTATTGACAGCGAAAATTAACCGAATTAATTAGCAAACAGGTTAATTAGTCTCTAGGTGATGACTCGACCAATAATCCGAACTGTCGGCCAAACGACGGGACTGGCGTCACACTGTGTAGCTTGGCGCCAGACGATAGAGCTTTTTCCAGGCGCCACACTCCACAGTGTGGCGCTACAGCTCAGATTTTGGCGCCAATGGTGAAGCTTCAATCTGAGACTGTTTTCGGTGTTATTAAACAAAAGGGGTATGCCTTAAGCCGTACTAGGTCAATTCTGATTAAAATATTAGACATTATTGACTCAAATTAATTAATTAATTAATTAATTAGGCAAAGTTCTTTAAGTCATTAATTTTATTTAATCTTAACATAAGTCAAACAAATGGTTAAGAGAAACATAGAATATAAGCACAACAAATAATGCACAATTAGTCAAGTAGGCACAATATGATGAAGTGAGTTTGCAACTTAACCATGGCTCTAGTTCTCTAAAGTTCGGGATATGGTTTAGTCAATAGAGGGTCCATGGTTAATTGTCCGGATGCACCGCGTGGAAGCATAACCGTGAAGGGTTGGCGCGAGTGGATGGGACACCGCGAGCTTTAGAAAAAAACTCGCTTCCATGGTTTGGTGAATTCAACATTCTCGGATGTACCCTTTCTTGCACAGAGCGTTCAATCAGGTAGATGGAGCATGAATTCCCAGAGGGTTATGTCCATATGTAGAACACATATGGGTTTCACAAAAGTGAGAAAAAATTCAATCAGGAAGTAGGATCGAGCAAACAATACGAAAAACTGTTCGAAATTAGAACACATATTTCTGGCTCAGTATTAGGGGAAATTGGCGCCAGCAATCAGAGATTGGCGCCAGCTTTTAGCTGTAGCGCCTGGCGCCAATGCTGGCGTGTGGCGCTACAGTTAAAATACTGGCGCCAATGCTCTGGCCCCTGGCGCTACTTCCCACATGCCTCAGCAGCTTTCTATGCTCGATAAAATTTTCCAGTTTCGCGCGGTGTTATTTCGGTCCTAGTTGTGAAACATATTTCTCAAATTTCCTACGTGTAAAATCTTATGTTTTTAACTCATTACGGATGGTCTTTCCAATGAGATCTTTTTTATGCAAATGACAATAATGTTAATAAAAATTACGCACATGAAATACTTAGAACGTTTAGACTAGATTTAGGACCAAACCCTCAAAAATATAAAACCTTTCACGTGCAGGGCGAAGGCAACTTCGAACTTGGCTAGATGTGTCTAGTATTAATGTATATGGAATTGTGTTTGTAAAAGGCTAGGCTTAAAAAGAGAAAGAGAGTCAAGAAATTCTTGATGAGAGTTGGAGATTGAAAACGGAGATTTTAGGAGGCTATTTATAACGAAAATCAGCCAAAATATGATAAAAAAGAATCAGAGTTTCGAAAAGAATAAAACACGACGTTGTCGCCACACACGCTCCTTTCGCCAAACGACAGAGCCTGTCGCCGCAGTGCCAGGCCTGTCGCCAGGCGACAGCCTGTAGTGCGGCGCTGCAGATAGTTTTTCCATGCTTTTTCATATTTTGATAAAATTTAAGCGTATGAGGGTAAAACTATAATTTCCTTTAAAAAACGTCTTTTATTCTAAATAAAACTCTTAAAATTCAATTATCAATACTAATCACATTAGAATTCAAAAGAACTTTCTAGAAGATTCTAGAAGACTATAATCAATCCTAATTGCATTAGGAATGATAAATCATAATTGGCCCTCCTCTAGATCATTGGGCCGCATATAAAAATCAAACCGCGCCAAGTTTAGTAATTTTGCCATAACTTCTTCATTATACATCGGAGTTGGGCTTGTAATATATCCTTGGAGAGCTCTTTTCGAGCCCAATCCAACTACACTATTATTGAGCCCTCGCTATGGACCAAACTAAACTAGATTGGCTATTTTCATAAAATAGGTTTTCAAACACATAAAGAAAGAAGAGAAATAAAAACCAACTACAACACTAAACTTTCCAAACTGTCACTTCATTCGTTTATGATTTGATGTTCAAGGTACTCATTATTGGTTTTGGCCTGGTTTTGGGGAGACACAAATGGGTGTCTACAAAAGCCCCCACTTTGACTGAGTTTGGAGAAACGCAAGTTTCGAAAACAAAAGTCAAAGTATTGATAGGGACGGAGAATGATTCAGAACATTCTGCGATCCTTAATCATTCTGGTAACGCAGATACCTGCAAACTAGTGTTAGATAAAACAGATAAAAAAGTAAAGAAACGCGTATCTTGCACCGTCGAGCACATGTCTCTAGAGGTAATTGTGGGCGTCGCTCGAAGTGCGCCTACGTTAAAAGCATGTGGTTAATATGCTTGGCACTCTTAGGAAGTAGGAATTGACATAATACGATTAGGGGCAAATAAAGTAGGGAGTCGCCAACAAGTTTTTAAGGAACTTGTAAACCGTTCACGGATCATAAAAAGGCAACCACGATAAGGGACAACGAAAGGCAACAACGATTGACCCGTGAAGGTTACACCCCATTCATAATCCATGAGATTAGTAACTCCATATGGTTCGGAACCACGAAATGAGGATCGGGGATGATGTACAAAGTGAGTCACGGAGTCACATTCGCCCGTATTGGCCTCTACTCGATTCTTATAGTGAAAAATGATTCATGCGATCTCAAAGGCATACAAACAAAATATTCAATTTGCTCCAAACTATTATTAAGATAAATTGGTTGAATATTAATGCAACACATAATTCTAAAATATCTTGATCACTTGATTAACCAACAAGATTAAAAAGGAACCTAAACCGGTCATCCAAATTATCTTATTAGGCGTGTTTTTTCAATTACATATTCCCTTTAAACATGCAATATAGTGATCATTATAACCATAGAATAAACATTAATATTGGAAGCAATTTAACAATAATAGCGTTAGTCAAATCAAATATAAAATAACCTAATCATGATACTAGAAATATTAAAATAAAATAAGAGTAATTAAATTAATTAATTACTCACATTCCGCACGTTCCTTTAAATTGCTACATCATGAATAAACTGTTAGTAAATTCAATTAAAATATAAATCAAATTGAAACAATTAAATTAAATAAAAAGTAGAGTTGATTTAGTTCAAACCTTCAGTCAATTTTACCTTTCACGCCTTGGTTTAAGTATAGAACTTTGGGTATTATATGGACTCCTTGGAGTGCTTAAAGGAAGGAATAGTGAAAGAATGGGGAGGCTAGTGTTTAGGCTAGAGAGGAAGAAGAGAATTATTTTGATGATCAAGCTCTTGTTGATCCTTGGAAAAGGAGTGATATGTTCACGCGTCTCTAAAACAAGAGCTTTGAATGATATGCCAACGCGTCTCTGAGAAAAGAGCCTCGATGATATGTTCACACGTCTCTGAGTAAAGAGCTTTTTTTTTACGATCTTCCTCAAGCTAGGGGATACCGCCTGAAGACTGCTACGCCTGTAACTGCCTCCAGTTCTGTTGTGATAGTGTTCTGCAAGCTAGAGAACCCTATAAAAGATTGCTTTTCCTGAAACGACCTTCTAGCGCTTTGTGACCATTTTTCGCAAGCTAGGGAACATGATCGAAGATTGCTTCGCCTGAAGCAATCTGCATTTGTTGCGATAATACTCTGAAGAGTATCACCGAAGACCAACGCCTGTCGATCCTTTAATGTTCGCTCAAACTTTTCTTTTTCTATGCCAGTGCGTCGACGCTTTTGTTGCTTGTGAACCAGTATGTTGATGCTTCTGAATTGTGAACCAGCATGTCGGAACTTCTACTTGTTTATGAACCAATATGGCGGTGCTTGTAGTGAGACAATGTTTAGGCGCTTTAAGCTAAGTCAGACGATCATTTATCAAGTCGATCATTGATAGGCTAAAGTTGTAATCACCCAATAAAAATAATACCTAAATCCACTAACTATGTAGATAGGGAAGAAGGGTCGAACCACAGGGAAACGAGTTAATTTATTCCTAATTAATCAAAATAATCTAAATTATCAAGTAACCAATTTGTTATTATAAAAGGGAACTAAACTACTAAGAGTAAAAGTGGGAAGGAATAAAATTAGGAGGGAAATCAATGAAATAAAAGCCTAGGGCATAGGTTCACCAATAAATAATATTCGAGGGTAAAACATAACAATCACTCATCAATGCATCAATTAATCAGATCATAAAGGGCTTTCGCTACGTATTACAATTACAAAGTTATTTTATTGGTATTAAATGTCATCTCTCGAATCTCGACTTAACAATTTATAAATTAGTCCGCCTATTGAAACTAAGCCTTAACATCAATTATCATCTCTCGAATCTCGAACCAATATTGCTAAACTCATACAATTAAACTAGGCCTAATCTAATTGCAAAGCATTTAGTCAATCAATTGGAAATTAATTAAGCATTGACAATAAATAATCATAAACTACCCCATCATACTATTAATTGGATCCCCACAAACCCTACAAAGAAAACTACTCAGACATAATTGAACATAAATTAAACAAAGCAATTAAGCAAGTCATAAAGGAATGAAAGAATAAAATTGCTGAAATTAATAAAGAAGAAATCGTTACCAAATCGATGGAACTACAAAATTGAGTTAAGAACAAGAGTAAAATTCAGAGAAATCTAGAAAAAGAAAATAATCTAAGAAGGGAGAGAAAGTCTAAGTAAAAAGGTCAACAAAAAAATAAACCTAAATCGTACTTAAACAAACTCTAAAAACACTCCTAATTGGAAACGAAGTGCTCGTCAAATTAGCTGCTCCAGAAACACGCTCCCGATCGGGCGAACGGACCCACCTTTTTTTTCGCACACCCTTCTAAACAGCCGCGCCCGATAGGGCCAATGCTCAACCGGTCGGGCTCAGCTTCTTCTTAAGTCTTGGAACTTCAATTGGGCTTTCTTCTTAGCCCAATCCGGATATCCACCTAGGGTCTTGAATACTCGGTCCAACGCTCGTATTCCATAAGTCGATCCCTTAATCACCGGCTTGATGACTCTAACCGGCCTTGGGCTTCAAAAACTGTCGTGCTCCTCTAATGCCGTAGTTGCTACATGAAAACCCGGGAAAATGCTCCAAAAGTGCAATTTCCTACAAAACTCAACCAAAACTACGAAAACACTAGAAAACACCAATTAGTAATAAAAGTTGCTCTAAAGAGACAAAAACACTACTAACTACTAATTAGACACATCAAACTCCCCAAAGCCAAACCTTTTCTTGTCCCAAAGAAAAGAGCTCATCAATGAACATATAAAACACGCCTCACCCCGATTAATCAAAATCAAGCACAAACGATTCAAGGCAAATCTAATAAACATGCTTCAATGTCAATCAATCTCATTCATTTAATCACTCTTCCTCCCCAACAATTTTCAAGTAGAGCAAACCACATGAGCATATAGAATTCAAGACTAGTGCTCACACACTCAACTCTCATTTATGTGGTGAGTAAAAGATGTACTCGATCGCTCTCCATCCCAACTCCTTTAATGTGAACAATTCCCTCCCAACTCACACTCTCGTGTGTTTAAAAAGAAATACACTTAACCTACTAGTCGACTCGAAGATAAACAAGACTTTCACATTCATACAACTCTATGCACAATAGTCGGAATATCTTTAAAAATTGTAATGTAAGGTTAGGGTAAAGGGTAGGATAAATTTAGGAAAATGTGGGAGAAAAGCCATTCTTAAGGGAGCCATATCCTAACAAAACCCAAGGTCAAAATAAACAATGACCAAATCATCTCCAATCATAACTGAACTCCGCAAAAGTTCACCAAACAATCCCATACATAACAACAATCCCAACACTTACACATTCACTCACAGAAATATGCTAATAAAGAATTAGAGTGAAATAAAACAAACTTTGAACTCATTCTTTTTTTTCCTTTTTTTTTTCAAACTTGAACTTCTTTTTTTTCCTGAACTTTTTCACTTTTTTTTCTTGAGCAACCTTCACATAGAACATTTGAACATTTGAAATAATTTTTTTTTTTTTTTGCTCTTTTTATTCTTTTTATCTCACATTGGAAATTTTTTTTCATTCTTGAACAACAAACCATCAACAATATTTCCAACCACAAATTTAAAAGAACAAACACTCTTCTTTTATTCCCACATTGTGCAAAAAATATGCACATCAAAACTCCCTCACCTCACCAACTATTAGCTCCCCCAAGCCAAGCTTGGGACTATTAACCAATGGGGCTCATATAGGCTTGTAATGTGGCTAAATAATCAATAAAAGGGCACAAGCAACAACATGGGTAGCAAGAAGGGAACAAATGTGTCTAATATCTTCTGAAGGCTACCTAAGAGAACAAATGCCTTCGTCCTCCTCAATGTTCATAATATTGAGCCATACAAACATTACTCATAGTTGCAAACCAATACACAAATTCCTTGACATACCAGGAACTATCTCACAATTCCAAATCAACTAGTCAAGCTATATTCACAAACAGTTGGCAAAATTGACACATGTTTAGGCATCCGAACAATTAAACTTCAAATCATGATCAACAAATTCACAATTCTCCTTATCATATACCAAGAATCAAAATAATATTTCAAGTATGGGGCACGGGGAAGCATGATTTACAATTCATTGGAACGTATTTTTTGATTGTTTTTTTTCAAAATTTTTTTCAATTTTTCATATAAGAAAGCAATAAAAACAAGACTAGAAAGCAGATAAATCTATACTAGAAAGCAATAAATAGAGAAAAGAGAGAGAGAGTTACCATATGTACAAGATCATCTCCCCCAAGCCAAATCAAGAAATGCCCTCATTTACTTGGCGGTGTAGCTAGGAGTAGCTACTCATCATCATCCTCATCCATCCTCGAGTAGCCACCTCCAATGCTAGAGCTGGCACCTCCATGGCTCGTACCAACGCCACCATAACCCGAACCACCTGAAAAGTAGTAAGGGTCCACATTCCCCCCAATCCTACCAAAAGAAGCATCGGCCCCATAACCATGGACCGAAGAATAGTCCACATAACTACCATAGGCACCGGTGGTCCAATACCCTCCTTGGGGGCATTGAAACCAGTCGGGAACAAGAGCCTCGGGGGGGATAGCCCCTCGACGTGCATAATCATCGGAGATGGGGTATAAACCTCTCCCTAGGTTTGTCTCCACATACCCAACCCTTCTATCTAGAGAACCTAGTCTAGTGTATAGGTTTTGCACCAAACTCTCTACTATCCCCTGTCCCCTCTCAATCCTATCAAGTTGGCTCCTAAAAGCCGAAAAGTCATATGGGGCATAAGGGTCAATGTTATAATCAATAGAAGTGGTAGAGATGTCATATGTGTAGAGTTGAGGTGGGGTGGTGGTTGGAATTGAGGTAGTAGGTGGGGTGGTGTATGGTGAGCCACTTGAGCCTCCTCTTGACCATCTAACTCAAATGTATAGGAAGGCTTACCCTTCTCAAATTTAGTCAAGGTGGGGATGGGTAGCATAAAGGCTTGGTCTCTCCTACCCGACTCTCGATAAATTATCCAACATGTCTCACCACCCATGGGTTGGATCCAATTAAGACCTCCAAAGTAAGCAAGGTCGATAAGGGTAGAACCCTCTACTTTCCTATGGCCGGTCGGGGTGAAACCTAGATGTTTGACCGCAATGTGGGTAACCAACCCACCAAAACAGATAGGTGCCCTAGACCTACTCCCCTCGGCCGCATTGGTCGCCCTTTGGAAGTGTTGGGCTATCCTATGTGGTATGTTCAATTTTTCGGCACTAGGAATAATATAGGAGGCCAGCAACTCTAGCTCATCCCTCCTTACATTAGCCGTTTCATGCCTCCCAAAGATGGTGAGGCCAACAAACCGTTGCAAAAATTTTGGCACGGGATGTTGAACCCAAGTTCCCTTGGCATGTTGGAGGTTAGTTAAATCCTCCCTTTTGAGTTTTTTATAGACTAAGGCAATATGGTCCTAGGAAAGTTCAATGGGTTTATCCGATTTTAGCTCAAACAATTTACCAAATTCTTTCAAAGTCATTCGCACATCATTGTTAATCAATCAGAATTGAACATGAGTAATCAAAGTATTAGATTTAATCACATTAAAACTAGAAATAAATTCCAAAGTCAAATAATCATAAGTGTCATAATGCATTTGAAAAAAGCCACTCATTCCAATACCCTTGAATAATTTTTCTATACAATATAGGATGATGTACAAAGCAAGTAGAAATTACCTGCCTCTGAATGAGGTTAAGCATCCTAGCCCGTTTTTTGATTGAGGTGATCACCACCTCGCTCCACCCCGAAATTTGGAGTTTCGAGTCAACCATTGGTTGTTGTTGTTGTCTTGAACTTTCACCCCTTTGTTGCCTAGATCTCTTGGAAGCCGTTTTAGTATGAAGTTGAGGATTTTGAAGCTTTCTCTCTCTTAAGGCTTTGAAAAATTTTGAGAAAAAGTGGTAAAAATTTGGTGGAGAATGTACAGGAAGGTGAAAGGATAAAGAATGTGTAAAAAATTTAAGTTTTGATGGATGAATTTGAGGAGATCTTAGAAAGAAATGAGGTTGGAGGTATGAAAATGGAGTTTTTAGAGAGAGAAAGTATGAATGAAGAAGATGAAGTAAGGAATAAATGAGAAAAGAAAAGGGAAGAAAAGAGTTTATGGGGGACGGTTAGAATGGCGCGCCCAATCGGGTGAATTATTAAGATGCATTTTCTCCAGTTGCGCCCCCGATCGGGAGAACTCCGCCCGATCGGGCGCAAACGCGGAGTTAATTTCTCCATTTTGCTCTCCCTATCGGGCGAGCTTCACCCGACATATCTTTCTTTTTCACTCGATTTCTCAAAAAATGCGCCCGATCGGGCGAAATTCCCTTGTTTTTCCAACCTAACTTGGGCGCCCGATCGGGCGAATTAAAGCTCTAAAATTACTTCACTTGTGCGCCTGATCGAGAATATTTTGCTCAATTATTGCTCTTACTTGCGCGCCCGATCGGGCCCGCACCCGTTTCTGAACACACACTTCTCTTCTTTTTCAACTTTTCTCCTCTTTAATCCTCCTTACTTGTTTATTCAATACATGTACAAAAACACTTAGGAAAGGTAAAATTGCACTCTCCTCGCCTCTCTAAAAAATAAAATAAAATAAAAGAAAAACTAGTTTAGAAAGCAAGAAATACGGGTTGCCTCCCGCAAAGCGCTGGTTTATCTAGGTCCCGCACGACCCTCTTACCACATTGTATCTCAAAATGAACTTGAACCGATTAGGTTAAGAAGTTCAACTGCACCAATAGTATCCCCCTCATGATATATCTTAAGTCTTTGGTCATTAACTTTGAATTCATTACCATGCTCATCGAATAATTCCATAGAACAAAATTTGTTAGCCCTTTTGACAATAAAAGGACCTGACCACCTTGACTTTAACTTTCCTGGGAATAGTTTAAGTCTAGCGTTGAACAACAACACCTTGTCACCCTCTTTGAACTCTCTTGGAAGGATAATCTTGTCATGCCATCTCTTGGTCTTCTCCTTGTAGACACGTGCACTATCATAGGCCGCCAACCTAAACTCATCAAGTTGGTTAAGTTGAAGTAACCTATTTCCTACCGCTATCTTAACATCCAAATTGAGCTCCTTAATATCCCAATAAGCCTTGTATTCTAATTCCACCGAAAGATGACATGCTTTATCGTACACAAGTCTATATGAGGTAGTACCTATTGGGGTCTTAAATGCAGTTCTGTATGCAAAAAAGGGTGTCATCCAACTTATCGCTCCAATCTTTCCTTGATTTTGTCACCACCTTCCTAGAATGGCCTTGATCTCACAGTTAGAAACTTCAACTTGGCCACTAGTTTTAGGATGGTAGGCTAAACCTATCTTATGGTATACACCATACTTCTTGAGGAGGGTATCTAATTTCCGCTCATGGAAGTGGGATCCTCCATCACTGATTATGGCTCTTGGTACTCCGAACCTTGAAAACATAGTCTTCTTGAAAAGTCTATGGACCACCTTGGCATCATTAGCAGGAGTGGAAATGGCCTAAACCCACTTGGATACATAGTCAACGGCGACAAGTATATAGCGATTCCCATTTGAAGAAGGGAACGGTCCCATGTAATAAACACCCCAAACATCAAAAATTTCAACTTCTAGAATCCCAATTTGAGGCATCTCATGCCGCCGCGAGATGTTGGCAGTCCTCTGGCAAGAGTCACAAACCTGCACAAAAGTGTTAGCATCCTTAAACATGGTGGGCTAGTAAAAAACCGACTCATTATTATTGGCCACCGTTTTGGTGGGGCCATGATGTTCTCCATAAGGTGAGGTGTGACAACTAGTAAGTAAGCCGTGAACTTCCCATTCGGGAACACACCTGCAAAATAATCCATCTGCACACTCACGAAACAAAAAATGATCATCCCAAAAATAATGTTTAACATTAGAAAGGAATTTCTTTTTCTGTTGGTAGGACAAGTCAGGAGGTAGGGTACCATCCACTAAATTGATAGCAAAATCGGCATACCAAGGGTGTTGCTCTACAACTGGATATAGGTTGTCATCAGGTGATGAGTGACATTTATGTCACTCCTAGGATAGTTTTTATGCCTTGTTTTAGCTTGTCTTAGGGTGTTTTGTAGTTGTTTTGTTCAAATAATGCGTGCATACATGTCTCGATGTGTTTTTAATGAAATCGCGTATATTCTTGAATGCTTGCCTTCAGTGCGTGTTTGCACCGTTCCCTATACCTTATTGCTTCCTTTGGTGTTTGTGCTTAGGTATTTGAAGTCTTGGATTGCATATAAAAAGCCAAGGAAGCATAAGAGAAGAATCGAAGAAAGCAAGGTGCAAGGGCGCGCACAATGTGCACGGGCGCGCAGTTGGAGTGTGCAGGCGCGCAGCCCTATCACAACCCGCGCAAAAGAGGCGAAATTCCAGAATCGAGGCAGAAAGTTTTGCGCGGCCTGCGTGCGACCTGTGCACTGGCACACACTCTCTTGCGCGGGCGCACACCCAAGGCGGGCGTGCAGCCACCATGCGCGGGCGCACATTCTGTTGCGCGGGCGCACAGATTCCTTGCGCGGATGCACAAATACCATTCGCGGGCGCACAACTACCATGCACTGGCGCACAACGAGCCATGTTAAGCGTTTTTTCGCGACTTCCTATATATTTGCGAGCCTTACTTTTTTACGGGGGAACTTCATTTTTTTTCCTTAGATCTTTTTCCCTAGTTTTAGGAGATCATCTCTCTCTTAGGGTTAGATTAGGATTTTCTCTCTCTAGTTTAGGAGTAGTTTTAGACAGAGAAACCTTGGATTTTCCATGGAGTTTTTGAGAGGTTGAAGAAGAAACTTTGTGGAACTTCTTCTCATCTATTCAATGAGCATTTTCTAACTTTCTCTCATCTTTATTGCTTTGCTTAATTCTTAGTATTTTCTTTTAGTTTGTTGATTTGAGTAGATTAATTAGTTTGTTTGTTTGATCTTGTTTTATTCTTATTTTATCTTGTTTTCCATGTTTATCTTTATTATGTTAGCTTAGGTCTTGTTCTAGGAAATAGGATGAAGGTTATATTAATGAATTGAATGATTGATTGTGATTAGTATGAAATTGTTTCTTGATTATTGTGTATGGATGATGCTTTTATGTATTAGAATCCTTCTAGCTAATCGATTCTATGCTCTTAATTGTGTTTTCAATCAATTGTGCAAGAGTGAGTTGGTTGAGAGCCCTAAATTCTTCCATACCTTTGCTAGGCTAGTTGCACGAGAGTGAATTAGTTTAGTAGGATAATTAACAAGATTTATTGTGCGAGAGTGAGTTAAATGTGTTGATGTTCCTAATTGAGGTCATTTTCATCTTATTGTATGATGTTGTTGAATGCATTGATGTAATTGGATTCCACTTTCCCTAGTTTTAGTTATTTTCTCTTAGTAGTATTTGGTTTAATCTCTCTCTATCTCACAATCCTTCCTACTAGTCTAATTTTCACAAATTGATACACTTAGTTTTTGTGGTTCGACCATTTACTTGCCACTAACTAGTTTAGTGTAAGTTTAGGTATTATAAATTTCTAATTTGGTTAGGGTTAGTAGACCAACGACCAAATCTTACCCGCAATAAAATTTTGGCGTCGTTGCCGGGGAACTAAGGCGTTCATTAGTTTGTGTTGATTAGATTAGCTAGGTTCTTGTATATTATTTGATTTTTGTTTGCTTTTCTTTGTTATTTGTATAAAAATGGCATGCTTATCTTTTCCTCAATTTGAACCCTTCTATGCTTACTTTGAAAGACTAGATGGTTTCCTTAGTTACCATGGGTGTTCTTTTAGTGATGCTTGTGGTATAGCTTATTGGGGCATGAATGAGTATACTAGGGGAATGGTTGAGGACATGAATAATGGTAGATTTTGTCATTTGTCTATGCATGATGCTTGGAATTTCTTCACATGGCTTGCTAGGGATTTCTATGATAGAGAATCTCATGTTTCTTGTTTTGATTCTCAATGTCAAGATTCTTTTAATTTTTGCATGAATTCTCGTGATACTTCTAATGTGCCTTGTGATGATTCAAATATGCAATTTGACCCCTTTCCCCCTTATGCTCATTGTGATGAGGTTTCTGCTAATTTTGATGATATGAAATTTGATTTTGATCATGAACCTTAACCCAATAACATTGATGCCCAAATTCTCTCTCAAATGCAATATCTCACCCAACAACTCCAAGAGCTTCAAGAGGAACAAAAATTGAGAGAAGTGAGGCTTGCCCAAGTGATGAGTGCTATGATTTATTTAGATGGAGGTGAGGCACCTCACTTGGAGTGTGAGAGTGTTTTTGAGGATGATGTGGGCCAAGGGTGTGAAGTTGAGGGGAGATTTTCTTGTGATGAGAGGATTTTTGAGGATTTTAATCCTTTTCATTCCCCATTTGAGCTTGAATGCCATCCTTCCCCTTATTCACCCCCTTTGAGAGCTTCCCTTGGTGAGGATGTGAGTGAGCCATCTTCATGTTTGAATGAGAGAGTTCATGAGCATGATGATGGTGAGTTTGAGAAATCAAGAGAGATTGAGAGTCCCTTGAGTGATGGTGGAAGAGTTGTGAATGAAGAAAATGTCGATTTTGAGGATTCCAACCCCTTCCATATCTTGATGAGTCTACCTTGCATGTTTGTGACCCTTCTATTCACGAGTCTTTGGACTCATTTGAGGTTATGGCTAGTATGTTCATTGAAGGTGTAACAAAACATTATAGCCTTTTGAGAGAGTTTGTTGGCAATGCTTCATGGGAAAGGGATGAGTTTGAGAGAAACCTTTATCCTTTCATGCTTGGTTTAGAGACTCTAGGCTTTGAGGATGTTGAGGGAGTTGTTGTTCATTGTTGTGATACAGAGGAGGATGAGGTTATTTATATTGAAAAGTTTTTGTTTGAGGGAGATTTGCGTCATGAGTGTTCTTTTGAGGATTCTATAATTGATTTGCATGCCCTCATTGGTTATGTGAGGCCATATGAGACCTTTGTTTCTCCTCCCCTTCCTCATATCCTTTTGTCAAGGAAATTTGACCACATCTCCTACTATCCGATGTTCCTCCCTTCTTTTGTCAAAGAGCCTATTGAGGACCTTCTTTTGTTTGATGAGACTTTCCTTTTCATCCTCCTATTATTGAGGAAATGGGTGATTGTGCCACCCAAAAAGATTTTGAGGAGATTTTGCCTTTTTATTATTTTCCTTATTTTTCTTCTTCTTTCTCTTCTTATTTTCTTGATTTTTCTTTTGATTTTTCTTCCTTCTTTTGGCATCTTCCTCATCACTTACGTGCAATAATCTTGTTGCACGTCCTCCTTCCTTCATTTGCCTACTTGTTATCCTATTAAATGTGTGGTAGTGCATTTGATAAGCTCTTGCATTCATTGCAATATTATTTACTAGAGCAGTCTTGCTTGGACGTTAAATAAGCCTTTCTCGGGAAGTAACCCGAGATTTTTATTGCTTTCATTTCCTTTCTTTTTAGATTATATTTTATCTCATGGAAATGTTTGTGTGCCCCTTGCTAGGTACATAACTTGATATATAGTTATGCATTGGTTTGGATCAAGAATTAAGGAAGTTTAATGCCTATTTTTGCTAGCATATGGAAATCGAGATTCAATTCAAGAGGAAATCGACTTTGAAAGGTTAAATTGGTTCATTTGCGGGTAATTACACCCACCAATATCCGGTAATATCTTTCCTAGCTCTTTCTCTAATGGTTGGTGACTCGTTGGACTTGTGTTGGTTTGTTGGATTGATTTGTTTCTTTTCCCCTCCCATGGATTTTTTGGTTTATATTTGAGTATATTGTCTCATTCAAGCTTGGGGGAGGGTATTATATCATGTTTGGTGGGATGTTGATTCATTTATGCCATGCACTTGAGTATATGCATTTCCATGTTTTTTCTTTTATTTTGAAAAATCCAAAAAGGTTTTTGTTTATTATCAAGGTAATTTTGGCAAAATGTGTTTTGTTTGTTCTTATTTTTGACATTCTATTTTGGGACTTGTATTCTTGAATATTTTTCATCCTAAGTGGTAAATGTGTGAACGGTTTGTGAGTGTCATTGGTTGACTCTCGAATACTATATGCTAAGGTAGTCGGGTTAAGAACTTTTAGGGGTCCATGAAGCCTTAGTTCACGGGAATGTGGTAAGATGGAGTTGCTCTATAGAGTGGTAAGATGGGGTTGCTCTCTATTTTGCATCGACCTACTTGCTAACAAATTAAAGCCTAATGTTTTCCGCTCTTGTTTAAACCGCATTAAAAACCCAATGGCCTATGTTTACCAACCCTTTTAGTTAGTGAAGCATTGGCATGTGAGGTTTGAGTTTTGAGAGTGTTGAATATGAACAAGACATTTTGATAATTGGTTTAAGTAAGATCTTGAAAGTTGAGCTTGAAAAGAATATGCAAAAAAGTTTGAGAAGAAAGATGCAATTCAAGAAAATCAAATGAAGTTTCAAGAAAAAGCCGTCCATAGTTAAAAAAGGCAAGGACACTAAATAAGAGTATGCAAGAAAAAAAAAATTAAAAAAATAAAAAAAATTTGAAAAAGAAACAAAAAACACAAAATATATTTTAGTTTGTTTCATTTCTCTTCCTAAGTGAAGCAAAAATTTGAGGACAATGCTTCGTTCAAGCTTGGGGGGGGGGAGCGTTCTTTCATTTTTGTTTATATTGTGTGTTAGTGTTGAATAAGCTTGGGAGAGATGGCATTATTGGTATTTTTGTTTGATATTTTGTGACTTCTTGAGTTTGTTTCTGAGAGTAGGCCACTCTTTTGCTTCACTTAGGAAATATCACCAAAATTTTCAAATTTTTACCCCGCCTTAACCCTTAGCCTTACGTTACAACCCAATAAAAGACCCTTAGACTTTAGTGGGGTTGAGTTAAAGAACGGTGGAGAGAGATAGACTTCAAACCTATGGAGAGAGTATGCATAGTTGAGATGTCGGGATTACCTTCTCAAAGTTTTTCATTTCTTTATCTTTTTCCGGTTTCTTTGAGGAATCATGAGAAACTAGCTTAAGGGTTGATTTGAATCTAGTGGAGAGAACACGGCCCGATTTGTTGAGGATAGGGTGGATTGAGTCCTCATTAGTTCTCTATGCTTAGCATATGTTATGTTTCAATCAACCATTGACATCTTGGAATGTGCATACATTTGTCTATATAGAAAGGTTTGCATTCATTGGTGCTTGTTCTTATCTCTTGTCCAAATATGAATTTTTGTTTTCTTTCTCTTTTTATGTTTCTTTTTCCTTTTCGTTTTATCACCTTACCTTGGTTTTTGTATAGAGTTGTGGGTTAAACTCTTAGATAACCCTCACGAGAGCACACTCGTCCTCTAGGGCGATCTAGGGGTTTAAAGGGCTTGTCTTTAGTTGCTAAAATTGACCGTGATTCCAACGAAAGTGAGTTAGTGTACATTCTCATCTCCTTTAGTGTCTTAGCTTTGCTTGAATAATTCATTCCCTTTCTCTTTGTATTGCTCGAGGACGAGCAAAGGTTTAGCTTGGGGGAATTTGATGAGTGACATTTATGTCACTCCTAGGACAGTGTTTATGCCTTGTTTTAGCTTGTCTTAGGGTGTTTTGTAGTTGTTTTGTTCAAATAATGCGTGCATACATGTCTCGATGTGTTTTTAATGAAATCCCGTATATTCTTGAATGCTTGCCTTCAGTGCGTGTTTCCACCGTTCCCTATACCTTATTGCTTCCATTGGTGTTTGTGCTTAGGTATTTGAAGTCTTGGATTGCATATAAGAAGCCAAGGAAGCATGAGAGAAGAATCGAAGAAAGCAAGGTGCAAGGGCGCGCACAATGTGCACGGGCGCGCGGTTGGAGTGTGCGGGCGCGCAGCCCTGTCAGAACCCGTGTAAAAGAGGCGAAATTGCAGAATCGAGGCAGAAAGTTTTGCACGGCCTGCGTGCGACCTGTGCGCGGGCGCATGATGAGTGTCATTTATGGCACTCATAGGGTAGTCTTTTAGGATGATTTCATCTTCCTTTTTATGCTTTCTTATCTTATTTTTTATCCTTTTTCCTTTAATCCCTTTCTTTCTTTCTTTCCTTGTGTTTTTCGTGTTTTCCTCGTGTTTTCCTTTTATTTGGTTCTTTTTCCCTTTTATTCCTTTTCGTTGTTTGTTTTTATAGGTACCTAGGATTTGTCTTTGCAAGGGAATCAAGATAGGCTATATTGACTAAGCAAGGAGGAAATAATCGGCTTGGAGAGCGCTCAGAGAGGGCATGGAGAGGGCATCAAGCTCTGCCAGTCTGCCGCGGGCGCGGGTGCGGGCTCATATGCACAAAATTGGCATATTTCGACCAGGAACTCTCTGCGGTCTGGCTGCAGGCTTGCCGCGAGCGCGGGTAGTTTAGAGAGCCCGCTCGTGTCAGAGAGACCGCGACCCTCTGATCACCCTTTGGGAGCAGGGGACTCGCCGCGCTTTTGCCGCGGGCGCGGGCTAGAAGAACGCGGGCGCGGGTGTTGCCTAGGAAGCCCGCGGAATTTTTAATGGGTTCCATACCCATTTTACCGCGTGCGCGGGGTTTATTGGAGAGGGCGCGGGAATCCTGTTTTTCTTCTTTGCCTATAAATACACTTGTAATTCCTTTTTTGAAGATAACTTTTAGATAATTTTCATTAGCTTAATTTTAGAGAGAGAAGTTAGAGAGAAGTTCTTGGTATTGGATTTGTATTTCAACATTGGATCAACTGAGCTTGAATTTCTTCATTTTCAATCATTAATGTTAGTAAGATTTTCTTCTTCTAGTTCATCTCTTACTTGATTGATTTAGTTTTATCTTTGATTGTTAGTATTGCTTGGATTTGAATTGGATATTGTAGTTGATATTGCTTTCTCTTGATTTTGATTTAGAATGATGATCAATGCTAATTCTAGTAATTTGTTCTTGAGTTACACCATGATTAGTGAGTAGATTAGTTGCTAGGGAGAAGGGGAAGCATGCTTGATTGATAATTTGTGCTAGTTGATGATCTTTGATTGATTGAATTGTTGCAATTAAATTGGTTGACATAGTTTTGCATGTGATTAATAAGATTACAAATGATCAACCTATAAGATTAATCTAGATTGCATTGCATTTCTTAATGACAAGACCAATCAATTTGAGAATTGCATTAATTGATTGAGTTTGATTTGTGAATTTCCTTGATTAGCCATTCATAGTGACCCCTAGTTTGGCCTCTAGGAGATAGCTCTTGAACTCTCTTGATTGCTACTATTGGTTGTCCTTTGCAATACTTGAATCAAACGAAGAAATTGTCGATTAGCATGATTATTGAATTAGCATGTGGAACCAATATCCCTAGCATTTAGCTTATTGAATTACTTGATTAGTCTAATTTTGCTATCATAACACCAACCATTTTTCTCACTTCAATCTCCGAAATAGCGTGATTTAGGCTAAAGATAACACCAACTAACTCCTTTGGGTTCGACCCTATACTTACCTATACTTATTTTAGGTTGGTTTAGGATTTTATAAATAGTGTTTGATTTTGGGATAGGCAATTAACGACTACTTTATTCCTTTATCAGCGCACACTCTCTTGCGCGGGAGCACACCCAAGGCGCGCGAGCGCACAACTCAGCCAGCAAACCCCAACCCACAAAGGCGCGGGCGCATAGTTTGTTGCCACTACTACAAAAAGCGTGTTTTTTAGACGCTTTTCAGGCCTTTTTTCGACGCTAAAAAGCGTCGCAAAAATATTTCTCGACGCTGCTAAAAAGCATCGAGAATACGTCAGTCGAGAATTTTGAGGGACACAAAAAAGCGTCGAGAATATCGACGCTTTTATGTGTCCTAACTAATTTACGAAGCGTCGAAAAATACTTATTTCGCACATAATCCCAAAATTGTGTAGTTTTTTAGCGACGCTTTTACGTGTCCACATACTCAAATTTAGCAACGCTATTTGTTGTCTCGCGTTTCTTCGTGTCAACCTATGGTATGGCAGGAAACTCTTGAAATATGAAAATGTTCAAAATATTTAGACATTAAAAAGCGTCTATAATTTTTTTTATGTTTTTTTTCCTTTTATTAAATCATTACCATCATACATATATTATAGTTATTTAAATTTATCATAATAAATTAAATTAATAACATTAAAATTTAAATTAAAAATAGTCTATATAACTAAATAAAAAAACCAATAATTAATAAAAAATAATAAGAGTACGTAGTTAATTACCAAATTTATAAAAGAAAACATAAACACAATAAATAATAAAAAAAAAAGTCGCATATTATAGTAGCTTGTCCCTAAATAAATACATCACTAATATAAGACTAAAAACCAAAATAGATAGATGATGGCCTTATAGGCGATATAGTCGCTTGTTTTGATGCTCAAGTGTCCCGGCCTATTCTGTTGTTGCACCTACATTGCCTTTTCCAATCTTCAAAGAAAAAAAAATTCAAAGTATAAATTAGTCCATTACACAATATAGTCTCAAGATTCAACATGTTGTATTTAAAGATCAATGAAAAGACCAATGTATTTAAACAAGAACATACACATGCTTTTTTAGAGAATATTAAGAACTAGTCCACAATTGAAACTAATAAAAGTCTTTGTATTAACCAAGTATAATGAAGCATCATAATTATACCATGATAAATATCAAAGCATATATAATATAAGATAAAACAATTTAACTGACGTTCAACAAGTATATAAGTAAAGATAAACAATGACAAAGCTAATAAAAAGGATAATCTACACTTATACACACACACACACAAAATCTGAATTTCACACAGACACACACACACACACACACACAAGAATTTTGAATATTAGTTTGGATTTCAAATCTGATTTTCAGTTCTGAACTTTAGATCTGAATTCAGTTCTATATTTCAAATCTGATTTTTAGTTCTGAACTTTAGATCTGAAATTCAGCTCTGAATTCAGTTCTGAAATTTAGTTCTGGATTCAGTTCTAGATTTTAGCTCTGATTTCACGAACTAGAAATTGAACGGCAAAAGTGTGAAGAGCGCATTAAGGAGGACAAGTTTGTTGCACTCTTTGTATTTGCTTCACCCATCCCTTCATTCTTAGTATTTGTTATCATCTAACCAACTTTTACTTTTAATTCACTTATTTATTCAATTTTTTTTTACCGTGCAGCAGCTGCCAAATTCACCTTGGAATCCATCAATTTGCTTACATACATATCTCATCAATATAATGATCACGACATGTAGTTCAAAGACTGAATTTTAAATTATTAAGTTGTCTTTAATTTAGAGAAATACTTATATACAAATAGCTTCTATTCATAATTCCTCACCTAGATCTACAAGATAAAAAGATCTTTGCAAATAACAATTCCTATCAAAAGCAAAATGCATAACTGAATAGGTAACTATAGTAGATAATCTAATAACCGAACATGTACTATAGCTCCTAACTGTTTGAATAGTACACATCATCATATATATATATACTACTACTACTACTACTAATGAAACCAAGTAAATATGTGCAGTGATACCTGGTTTGGATGTAGGAAAATATTCAAGCCCTCTCATGACTCCTGCGTAAGTATCATCCCAGCCCTGCTATTTATAATTCTATTTCAGTTTGCTGAAAAATAAAATTGCAGAATTGCAAGAGCATTTTATTAGAGTATCAACAATCAGATAAAGATTAAGCCCTTAATAAAAATGTTATGTTATTTTAGCTTGCCGCTAGTCCTCCATGAAGCATGACAAAAAGTAAGCAAACTAGCTGAGAACTGAGAACTGAGGACTTGCCACCAAATGTAACAAAAACAGAAAGTTAGCAAACTCGATCTAAGAGCATGCCAATAGTATCAAATTTGAGCACACTAACTAATCAGCGGAGTAGTTATAAAAGCTAGGATCTTCAATTAGATTAAACCAGACCAAATTCGATTAAGATCCTTTTGTGAGTCAACTACAAGTTTCCACTAAGAAAGCCAATATATATCAGTAATTCAGTATGATACTAATGATAGCTTGAGCAATATACATAAAAATGCAGCTACAATTTTTAGAAGACTCGTATCAGTCAAACATGGATGGAAGCAAAACATGTATCAAGATAATCTTTTCCAAAGCTTGGTATAGCTTAGCTTGTATAGTTGCGCCAACTCCCACCACATTTATCATAAAGCCAGGAAAATCAGAAATCATCCTCAGTTATTGTATCCATAGCCACGAGATTGCTTGTGCACAAAAATGATGAAAGAGAAGTAACATGAATCAGAAAAAGAAAAGGAAGACTTTTGACAACAGTCACAACACCCACTCTAAATATGTCAGGAGATAAAATTTCATTAGCAAGAGAAACTAGTTACCAAAATGTAGTAGTTATTTAATCCAATAACTAAGATCAAGAAACCGAAGCTTAGGAAGCTTAGGAAGGCTGGTATAAAAGGATTCTATGATCACCCCACTAAATTTATTATTTGAGAGATCGAGGTAAGTCAGGAACCAGCAGCTGGATATGAACATGGAAACTCTCTATTAAAATTATTGTATCAAAAATTCATGATATCCCATAAATACTGGCATTTCAAGGCAAGGCCCACACCGAAATTGTTTCATCGTACAACTTAAACAAACTATTCTACAATTCAGCTCAGAGTAGAATTTAATCAAAGTTCATCTACTGCTAACTCGTAACTTCATAGTATAATTTTTATGATCTAATAATTTCTCTCTAATTTATAAAATATTGAATCATGGACTTAACCACGTACAAAACAATAGTTGACAGAGCGATATGGAAGACATCAACCTTGAACCCAATTAATCAAAGAGAACACATGAAATTAAATCAATCTCAAGTTTTACTTACCATATAGAAATAGATCTAAACAGATGAATTAGCCATCCAATAAATCACTAATGTGTAAGAAAATATCTAGAAACTAAGAGATTTATTTGAAGAAACAGAAATAGAACAAGATCTATATAACCTAGGTTTTGAAACGAGATTGGGTAATTGCAACTTGTAACTATAAATTAAAATTACACAAAAAATTAACTAATAAAAGCAATTTATACCTATTAAGGGAGTGTTTGATATAGGGATTTTATAGGGATGGAAACGGAATCATATTAGCGTTTCCGTTACATTGTGTTTGGTTACGGACTAAAGTAACACAAACCGTTAGTTAGGGGTAACCCAATCCACCCAATTGTTTCCCCTGTAATAGGTGAGGAAACAAATCCCCTTTCCTTCCTCTAACACAAAAAATAAAGAAAATTCTTGTCTCTCCTCTTCACTTGCTTGATAATTCTTTGAAAATTCCCAAAAAATTTCGACGATTCTACGAGGAAGATGCAATTCTCCAGATCTTACTCCTAAATTTTCGATTTTCTTCTGCAAATCTTCAGAAATTATCACAGGTTTGCTATCTTCATTTCTCTCATTCAATTTCTAGGGTTCATGTAGTATCAATTTTTGCGTTTTTGGTATGAATTATTACTTGCGTGTTCAATTGCAACTTCAGAAAGTTGTTTTCGTTCAATTTCTAGGTTTCATGTAGTATCAATTTTTTGCGTTTTTTGGTATGAATTTATTACTTGCGTGTTCAATTGCAATCTTAGAAAGTTGTTTTTGTTTTATTTTTGATTGTATTATTATAATTACTTCAAGTTTCAGCTACGAATGTTATTGTTTTAAGCTTCAATTCACTTGAAATTATTTAACAAACATTGGAGTTTTGTATAATTTCTTCATTTGGTAATTATATGTATGTTATGAATGTAATAGATTATTGGTGGTGCTGAACATGTCTTATTTTGCTCCATATGTATGCATTACGATGAGAAAGTTGCTGCTACTATTTTGAGTATATAGACCATGGTTTTCTGGTGCTATACATGTCTTATTTTGCTCCATATGTGTATGCATTACAGTGAGAAAGTTACTGCTACTATTTTGAGTATATAGACCATGGTTTTTTTGCTTAATTTTGCTTGTTTCTTGAGTAGTTTACTCCTCATGATTTGGTTGACAATATTTGTTATTTGATTAACTAGAGATTGATATAACTATTGTTTTGCCATTTATCAGGTTCAATTGCCATTTATTTTCTGTGTTTCTTGTACAATGCCTCGACTTATGCATTCTATAAGGAAGAAAAAGCTAAAACAAATACAAATAGTAATTGCAATGGTTATTATTATGTTGATGATGTATTGGATGTGGTATATAATTAGCGTTGTTACAATAAGGGGGGTTCAAATAAAAGATAGGAAAAGAAACAAAAAATTGTTACGGATGTTAGTATTGAGAGGGCTTTATAGGAGAGTGATGTGAAATGCAAGAGTGAGCTTCGCGTTAATAGAAAAACTTTCAATATTATTTGTGAGATGCTTAGAGACATTGGGGGTTTGAGTGGAACAAAAAACATGTCGCTTCAAGAGATAGTAGCCATGTTTTTATACACGTTGGCTCATCATAAGAAGAATAGGTCTATTGGACATTACTTCTATAGAAGTGGAGAAACCGTGAGCCGGCAATTTCACCTTTGTCTAAGGGCTTTTCTCAAGTTGCATGAAGTACTACTTTACAATCCCACACAAATATTGGATGATTGTGAAGATGAAAGGTGGAAATCCTTCAAGGTATTGATATTTTCAAAGCCCCTAAATTTTGCTAGGATTTTCTTATTTTTGCTTGTTTGTAAGTAATAGTTTTTCCTATTTTTGTAGAATTGTTTAGGGGCATTAGATGGGACTTACATTAATGTAAATGTGCCTTCAAAAGAACGACCAAAGTATAGAACAAGAAAAGGAACGATTGCTATGAATGTATTGGGTGTTTGTGCACCTAATATGCAATTTATTTATGTTCTTCCTGGTTGGGAAGACTTGGCCCATGATATGCGTGTACTTCGAAATGCTCTTTCTAGACCAAACGGTTTTAGAGTACCTTGAGGTAAGTGAAGGTAATTATTATTTGGCTGATGCGGGGTATACGAATTGTGAGGGTTTTCTTGCTCCATATAGAGGTCAAAGATACCATTTAAAAGAATGTTTTATTAGTGTGTTTTTATGTATTGTTGTAATCCCATCATTCTCAATTCAAGATTAGTTAATCCTATTATGTTGTTTTGATTGTAAAGTTTGGTGTACATTGATCTTGTATTGAAACATAAGGCTTCATTGGTCTAGATTTACTATTAGGATTTTGTCTTGGACATTATATTTTCTAGTTTTCATTGATTTGTACTAGTGTGCTTCATTGCCTTCATGGTTATAGGCTAGGAAATTTTTCTAAGGCACTTTAATACTGATGCATCTTAGGCACTCCAGCCTCTTTTGACACAATTGATGGATCTTTGGGTGCTAATTAAATTTATGTACCTTTTAAATCTATTGTTGAAAAAAAAAACTCATTAATCTCGATAATTTTACTCTTAAGTCTTGACATCTCATAACCTCTACTAGTCTGCTTGTTATCCTTTCAGTCTTTATTGCATCTGTACCACTACCTTTTTTATGGTGTTATGTTTTTGTATGTTAACATTTTCAATGGTGATTGTTAAATGATGTCTTTATTTTAAAAAAATCAGCATTAGGTCAGTAGTAGCTTCAATTGATTTTTGGTTTTTTATTTTTTGTTTTTAATTTTTCAGATGGAGGCTAGTCAAGCTAAGGGTGAGGCAAGCAATCGAGGTAGAGGTAAAAATAAAAGGTATTGGACGTATGAAGCTCAGCATCTTCTATCAAGCTCCAACTAATATGAAGAAACAATATGCAATTGATCTTCTTAAGAAGAAGTAGAAAGTTTTGTCCTAAGTTGTTATTGGAATTAATGTTTTAATGGTTTTTAAATGCTTTTTTTTATTATTTTTTTTTTTTTTGAGAATACTAGAATTTCAATGCTTTTGTAGTCAACAACTTATGTGACTTTGCCTATATATCTAGCATATGATATATTATGGTAATCGGTTCAAAAAATATATATATGTATATTATGGTAATTAGTGTTGCTCTACATTGTATAATGTATATCAAAAGTTAGCCAAGACATCAAAAATTAGAAGGAAAACTATTTGTTTCCAAGTTATCTATGCCAAACAAGAGGAAAGGGATTGATTACAATTATTTACGTTTCCTTAGTAATACCAAACAACTAGTAAGGGTAACACTATATATTACCCTTTCCCCTTCTAATTTGTTTCCATTCCCTTACATTTACTAATTTGATACCAAACACCCCCTAAGAGTTGAAAATGAACAAAGATTGATGTAAAAATGTAACCTGTGAGGAGAGCAGGAAAAATGGTTGCCGCAAAACAACTTTCAACAAACCCTCAAATTTGATACAAAGACAATAATTTTGGCATGATAAATAAATTATTGTGATAGAATTATGAAACGAAAGAAGAAAGAATGAGATCTGAATTCAAATTCTAGGCCAAGACTCCATGAATCTCTGTGAAGAATTCAGATCGAATGAAGGAAAATAGAATGGAGTAGTTTCCGTGATGTTCGAAAATGAGGAGTAGGTGGGTTTCGTGATATTGGGTGCGTGGTTTTTGAGAATGCGGTACAACTTATTAAATGTACGTGAGGGCCAATTTAGTGCTCTCAACGCTTTTTGTAGTCTAAAATTTCTTTTGACTATAAAAAGCGTCGAGAAAACACGGATATCACAATTACCTGTTGATGCTCTTGCTCTGCGTCGAGGCTATACTGTTGAAAATACACTCCTTTTGTAGTAGTGTGCGCGGGCGCACAGGTACCTTGCGCGGGTGCACAAATACCGTGCGCAGGCACACAACTACCATGCGCGGGCGCACAACGAGCCTTGTTCAGCGTTTTTTCGCGACTTCCTTTATATTTTCGAGCCTTGTTTTTTTACGGGAAAACTTCATTTTTTTTCCTTTAAGTATTTTTCCCTAGTTTTAGGAGAGCTTTTCTCTCTTAAGGTTAGATAAGGATTTTCTCTCTCTACTTTAGGAGTAGTTTTAGAGAGAGAAAGGTTGGATTTCCATGGGGTTTTTGAGAGGTTGAAGAAGCAACTTTGTGGAACTTCTTCTCATCTATTCAATGAGCATTTTCTAACTTTATCTTATCTTTATTGCTTTGCTTAGTTCTTAGTTTTTGCTTTTTGTTTGTTGATTTGAGTAGATTAATTAGTTTGTTTGTTTGATCTTGTTTTATTCTTATTTTACCTTGTTTTCCATGTCTATCTTCATTATGTTAGCTTAGGTCTTGTTCTAGGGAATAGGATGAAGGTTATATTAATGAATTGAATGATTGATTGTGATTAGTATGAAATTGTTTCTTGATTATTGCGTATGGATGATGCTTTTATGGATTAGAATCCTTCTAGCTAATCGATTCTATGCTCTTAATTGTGCTTTCAATCAATTGTGCAAGAGTGAGTTGGTTGAGAGCCCTAAATTCTTCAATACCTTTGCTAGGCTAATTGCACGAGAGTGAATTAGTTTAGTAGGATAATTAACAAGATTAATTGTGCGAGAGTGAGTTAAATGTGTTCATTTTCCTAATCGAGGTCATTTTCATCTTATTGTATGATGTTGTTGAATGCATTGATGTAATTGGATTCCACTTTCCCTAGTATTAGTTATTTTCTCTTAGTAGTATTTGGTTTAATCTCTCTCTATCTCACAACCCTTCCTACTAATCTAATTTGCACAAATTGATACACTTAGTCTTCGTGGTTCGACCCTTTACTTGCCACTAACTAGTTTAGTGTAAGTTTAGGTATTATAAATTTCTAATTTTGTTAGGGTTAGTAGAACAACGACCTACTCTTACCCGCGATCAATAGCGAAAGAATCATTTATAGGAAGAGAGTCCTTACCCTCATCATACCTTATACGTGACAGGTGGTTTGCCACCATGTTTTCTGCACCCTTTTTGTCCTTTATCTCAATATTAAAATTCTGGAGTAAGAGAACCCAACGGAGTAGCCGAGGCTTTGATTCTGCCTTGGCTATCAAGTACTTTAAAGCTGCATGATCAGTAAAAAAATAACTTTGGAGCCAACAAGATATGATCTAAATTTTTCTAAAGCATAAATCATAGCAAGAAACTCCTTTTCCGTGGTGACGTAGTTGACTTGGGCCTCATCCAAAGTTTTACTTGCATAATAAATAGCATGCAAAACTTTGTTCTTTCTCTGCCCAAGCATGGCTCCTAGTGCAAAGTCACTTGCATCACACATAATCTCGAAAGGAAAATTCCAATCGGGTGCACATATGATGGGTGAGCCTGCTTTATCTTGTTAAAAGCCTCAAGACACTCGTCCGTCAAAATTAAAGGGGCATCCTTAAGTAAAAGCTGAGTTAGTGGTTTAGCAATTTTAGAAAAATCTTTGATAAAGCGACGATAAAACCCGGCATGACCTAAGAAACTTCTAACTCCCTTAACATTAACTGGGGGAGGTGATTGCTCAATCAAAGAAATCTTAGCTTTATCTACCTGTATACCCTTTTAATATACAATATGACCTAGAACTACTCCCTCTCTCACCATAAAGTGACATTCTCCCAATTTAGAACCAAATTACATTCTTTACATCTTTTCAAGATTTTTGCGAGATTTGCTAAGCATGCATCAGATGAAGAACCATACACACTAAAATCATCCATAAAGACTTCCATAACAGACTCTATGGAATCAGAAAAAAATGCTCATCATGCAACGTTGAAAGGTAGCAGGGGCATTACATAAACCAAAGGGCATCCTACGATATGCAAAAGTACCATAAGGACATGTAAATGTAGTCTTTACCTGATCTTCAAGGTGAATTGGAATATGGAAAAATCCCGAATACCCATCAAAATAACAAAAAAACTTATGATTAGCTAACCTTTCAAGCATTTGATCAATAAAGGGAAGGGGGAAGTGGTCCTTTTTAGTGGCGATATTTAATATATGATAATCAATGCACATACGCCACCATGTAACAGTTCTAGTGGGAATCAATTTATTTTTCTCGTTTTTAATCAAAGTTATCCCACCTTTTTTTAGGAACCACCTTTACAGGACTTAACCACTTAGAGTCAGAAATAGGATAGATAATACCTGCATCAAGTAATTCCATAACCTCTTTCTTGACTACTTCCATAATATTAGGATTCAACCTTCTCTGGGGTTGAATACAGGGCTTATAGTTGTCCTATAAATGTATCATGTGCATACAAAAATCAGGGCTAATACCCTTAAGATCATCAATACTGTACCCAATTGCTCTTTTATGGGTTCAAAGAACCTCTAGAAGTTGGGAAGTTTGTAGGTCATCAAGTGCAGTATTGATGATCACAGGGTATAGTTCTTGCTCATCAAGAAAAATATATTTTAAATGAGAAGGAAGAGGTTTTAGTTCAGGTTTATTAACCTCTGCATGTTTTGATTCCTGAACTAAATTCACTACTTTCATGGTCTCTTTGGGTTCTAGCTCTTCTAGGGAAAGAGCTTTTTCAATGGCATCCACATCATTACCCCAGACGCTTGCATTATCTGCAGATAAATCTCCACAAAGAATTTCCTCAAAGGGATCCCTTGCAAGAACCTGTGGTAAGCTTTCATCACAAATATCATCCATTATATCAATCACATCAATTAAACAACAATTTTCCTCTAGCATAGGTCCTTTCAAAACTTTCCCTAAATTAAAAGTAACATTATCATCACCAAAAGAAAGGGTTAGTTTACCATTTTTGACATCAATAATGGCTCTTGCAGTATGGAGAAAAGGCCTACCTAATATAATGGGAATTTGTGTATCCTTAGCCATGTCTAAAACAACAAAATCAACAGGGATAAAAAATTTACCAACTCTGACAAGGACATCCTCTAAAATACCAAAAGGGTACTTAATAGAACGATCTACCATTTGCAAAGTTATATTAGTAACTTTTAATTCACCCATATTAAGCTTAGCTCATACAGAAGATGGCATAACACTGACACTAGCATCCAAATCACACAATGATTTATTAATGAAGACATTACCTATATGACAAGGGATAGAAAAACTACAAGGATCCTTTAACTTATGAGGAGATTTATTTTGCAATAAAGCACTACATTCCTCTGTAAAAGCTACAGTTTCTAGCTCCAAAAACTTGCCGAATTGTTTATCAAACTTACTCTTCAATTGTCTATTAGGGAATAGTATTTTGATAACTGGGCTCTGCACATCTCCTCCCTTATCCTGAGATTTACCCTGCAAAGAAACATTAGAAGGGTTAGTATATCTTTTTAGCCCTGCAGGGTTAACAGGATTAGCATTTGGTATAAAGGAATCTGGATCAAGAACAGGTCCATCTTCCTTTGGCATAGGAGGTCCATCATAATGTGAACCACTCCTTAGAGTTATTGCATTGGCATAGTCTGTGGGATGGATTGGTTGCGATGGTAGAGCTCCCTGCTGACGGGTTTTTAGGGTAGATGAAATTTGCGCAATTTGATTATCCATGATTTTATTGTAAGCTATAATTGAATCAATTTGTGCATCCCTACTCTCCATGTACTTTTGCATGCTTGAAAGCAATGCTCTAATTTGTATCATAGCAGGGTCAGAAGATGAGGAGGATCGTGCTTGGTTTTTCTGGCAAGAATTAGGATGGTAATATTTCTGCTGTGGTGGGGGTTGCTGTTGTGTTTGTTGTGAAGGTGGTGGGTTTTGTACATTGGTAATCCGGTAAGAAAGATATGGATGGTTCGGAGGCCAACATTATAAGAGCTAGATTATGGGTTATTTTGCCTATAGGTTTGAAAGGCATTAACTTGCTCCATGGAACTCCTACAATCTTGCTCCCGATGCCCTACAATTCCACAATTTTCACAGAAAGCTTCATTGTTAGCAACAGCAGAACATTAGCTACAGAGTTAGGAGTAACAGTAAGATTATCTAGTTTCTGACAAATAGATGTTAACTGATCTTGCAAAAAGGATACAGAATCGACTTTATGTTTTCCTTTGTTAGCAAACCCTCTCGGATTCCCATATTGGGAATTGTGTATTGCCATATCTTCGATAACTTATCCTACATCTTCCACATTAAGATTCATGAATCTCCCACTAGCTGCAGAATCTAGAACTAATATAGATGAATTTCTAAGTCCATTGTAAAAGGCTTCGATCAATTACTATTGTGCCAGATTATGGTGGGGGCATTCTCATATAGAGCTTCATCGGCCTCTTGGGCAATGTTCTGAATAGCACTCCTTAGTACAACTATTCTCTCTGTAGGGTAATATTTGTTATAAAAATTCAAGGCAAGAGTTTCTAGTTAGTAATACCATGTGCATTTCTATTCAAACCATTAAACCATAATTTAGCTTTTCCACATAATGAAAAGGGAAAAAGAATCTCCCTTATTTGGTCCTACGTGACCCCAGCTTGTCTAATGGTGTTGCAATACTGGCAGAAATCCGCAATGTGAAGATTAGGATCTTCACCCTTAGCTCCACTGAATTGCTTCCTCTATATCATCGTGATAAATTGGGGTTTGATTTCAAATTGCACTCCATCAAGGGCCGGATTGGGAGTAAAGTGTGGAAAATCTGTAAGCTTTGGCAGCGAGTAATGATTGAGCTTCTTGGGTACCGCCATCTTTGATTCTTGATCTGAAGGAATTTTTGAATCACTGGAATTAGTTCGAGGGTCTCTTCGATTATTGTCTTCTTCAGAGCCCGCCAGGATTTGTCTGTAGAGATTCTTTTGTCTGTGGAACGAGCTCTCGATTTCAGGATCGAATGGAATGTAACCTGATCTAGAACACCTGGGCATAAACAAAGAACTAAAAGACAAATATGAGAATTGTCACAAAGAACTAACGTTTTCTGAGACAAGAGGGGATAATCTAGACTACAAAAATGATCAGAAAATAAAAATAAAACCGTGTCCCCGGCAACGGTGCCAAATTTTGACAGGCTAAAGTCGTAATCATCCAATCAAAAAAATAATACCTAAATCCACTAACTATGTAGATAGGGAAGAAAGGTCGAACCATAGGGAAACGAGTTAATTTATTCCTAATTAATTAAAAAAATCTAAATTATAAAGTAACCAATTTGTTATTATAAAAGGGAACTAAACTACTAAGAGTAAAAGTGGGAAGGAATAAAAGTAGGAGGGAAATCAATGAAATAAAGGCCTAGGGCATAGGTTCACTAATCAACAATATTCCAGGGTAAAACATAACAATCAGTCATCAATGTGACAATTAATCAGATCATAAAGGGCTTTCACTACGTATTACAATCATAAAGTTAATTTAACGTATTAAATCTCATCTCTCAAATCTTGAGTTAACCATTTATAAATTAGTCCGCCTATTGAAACTAAGCCTAAACATCAATTATCATCTCTCGAATCTAAAATCAATATTGCTAAACTCATACAATTAAACCAATCTTAATCTAATTGCATAACATTAAATCAATCAATACGAAATTAATTAAGCATTGACAATCAATAATCATAAATTACCCCGTCATATTATTTATTGGATCCCCACAAACCCTAGAAAGAAAGCTACTCAGACATAATTGAACATAAACTAAACAAAGCAATTAAGAAAGTCATAAAGGAATGAAAGAATAAAATTGCTGAAATTAATAAAGAAGAAATCGTTACAAAATCGACGGAACTACGAATTTGAGTCAAGAACAAGAGTAAAGTTAAGAGAAATCTAGAAAGAGAAAATAAAGTAAGTAGAGAGAGACAGTCTAAGAAAAAAGGTTTACAAAAAAAATAGTACTAAATCATACTTAAACAAACTCTAAAAACACTCCTAATTAGAAACTAAGTGCTTGTCAAATTAGCTGCTCCAGAAACACGCTCCCGATCGAGCGAAGGGCCGCCCGATCGGGCCCGCCTTTTTCTTTGCACACCCTTCTGAACAGCCACGCCCGATCGGGCTAATGCTCAACCGGTCGGGCCCGGCTTCTCCTTGAGGCTTGGAACTTTGATTGGGCTTTCTTCTTCGCCCAATCCGGATATCTACCTAGGGTCTTGAATACTCGGTCCAACGTTCGTATTCCACAAGTCGAGCCCTTAATAACCGGCTTGATGACTCTAACTAGCTTTGGGCTTCAAAAACAGTCTTGCTCCTCTAATGTCCGTAGTTGCTACATGAAAACCCTGGAAAATGCTCCAAAAGTGCAGTTTCCTATAAAACTTAACCAAAACTACAAAAACACTAGAAAACACCAATCAGTAATAAAAGAGGCTCTAAAGAGCCAAAAAAACTACTAATTATGACAAAGGGACGGGGGTAAAATACGATATAAATTAGACACATCAATCACTTAATGCGATTGTAACCAAGTCGATTACTAAATCATGTCAAATTGCTTAGAGGGCTAACTGGCGTACCAAGGAACCCAAAATTGTTGTATGAAAACGAAATAATCATTGTGAGAGGCTTCGCGTTCTGTCGCCGCTGCAACGTCTCTGGCGCCGCGATTTTTCCCTGTTGCTTTGTTCATCTAGTTTGCTGATCTATGTAAGTTTTTTCCCAACTTACTAGAATTTTGATGAATATCGTTCATGTTTATTCACGAATTTCTTGAAAATTTGAAACTTAGATTGCTCAATTTTCTTTGTTTGTCAAATTTTATGCCATGAAATTTCTTGATTATATTTATATATTACCTTAGGAGTATTTTGAGACTTGTTTGTCTCAATTTTGTGAAGAAACGAACGATTCACCATGGTTGAACCTCTTAAAGTCGGGAAAACAATGTGGCTCGTTCTTGATATTTTTGCTAGCAATTCTTGTTCAATTTGTCACAATAAGTATCATAATATTGTAAGAAATTATTTGGTTGCTTAAAAAAAATGTCATTTATGCTTGAATTGAAATTGTGCTTTGTTTTAGCACTACATACTCTGTTTTTTGCGAACATAGTATCATGTGGCTAGGCGAACCTTAGATACTATAGAACCTTAATTTTTGTCAATTCTGCACAATGTATTATGGCTAGACAGCAAGGTTCCAGTTCCCGGTCCTGAGACACATGACAGGAGCACAAGCTCGTTCAAGAGGACGCCGATCCGTCCACCTCTCTCGGTCCCCTCCCTGAGTGGGACGAGCAGACGCTGTTCATTGCCCTTGAGCACCACATTTCAGAGAGGGTGCGTCGCAAGATCACTAGCGGTAGGATGCGCAGTCATGGCTTGGGCAATGAACCTCTTGGCGAGCTGTACTGCAAGTATTTCAGCAGCAATGAGGGGATGTGCCTTCTTTGGGAGTCTTGTGGGCTGACTGCCCTATTCTGGGCCATGCAGGCCATGTACTATTTTGAGGCGAGCAACCCCGTGGTTCGCGCTTTGGTGGAGTTATTCTGGGACACCACCAACACTTTTCACTTTCCTTGAGGTGAGATTACTATCAACCCAGCAGATTTCAGTCTTACCTCGGGACTGGAGTTTAGCTCGATCGCGCTGCCGTTCGACAGCTCTATCACTGTTTTCTCTCCTGAGGTCAATGAGCTGTTGGATCCGATTGCTGTTTGGGCCCGTGATGAGGTGGTGACAAGGGAAAAAATGCGTCGTCAATTGTCTATCCCTAGATCAAATACAATTAATACAACCTAAAAAACCTAATACGAGTATAAGGCAAGCATAGGGGTCGAACCACAGGGAACAAATAAACACCATCAAATGTTATCAACAATTAAGCTAGTCTAGAATAGGAGATAAATAAACTAAAGTATAAAGATGATAAAACAAGAAATAAAACACTAAGAGAAATGGTTTAGGTATAGCATTCACTTGAACATAAACAAAGGCATAGAAATTGAATTAATTATGAACTAAACATGCTCGAATATCGAAGCAAAAGATCTAATCTAGCCGCCTTCCGGGGTCAATTGGCTTCTCCTAACATAGCCTCTATGTTTCCACATTAGAACCATATACTAGGAGGTACTATTAAATAACAATCGATAATAATAAACCCTAGCTAAGTCAACTTTCATTCCTTGTTAGCAAAGATTCACCTTTAATCAACCAACAATGTGCACTTGCAAGAAGATCAAAGAATATCAAGCATATAAAGACTTTAATCACAAATAAATCAAATTCCAAACCCTAGAACATGCTCATGATCCAACGACACCACAACCATCCCCTTAATGGGGCAATTACTCACTAATCATGCTAACAACAAGATTAATTAACAAATAATCAAGAATCAACATGATTAACAAGCAATACCAACAACAAAAATAATAATCAAAAGATGATCAATAGAGGAGAGAGAGTTAGAGATTAGAAAAATAGAGGAGAGAGAGTTAGAGAATCTCATTGATTGAAGATGAAAGTCTATAGAAAAGATGATCAATTTCTACTTCAAAATCCAAACTCAACAATGGTGAAATCCTTACGTTTTCTCTCTAAACTATTCTAATCCTAACCTAACCTAGAGAGAGAAGCTCTCCTAAAAAATAATTAGAGAATTGAATAATTGTTAATTGCTTTTTTTTATCCACTAATTACCCCGAAAATGGGTATATATACAATGCTAAGAAAATAGAAAAATAAAGGAAGGAAATTAAATATAGAAAGAAAAGGAAAATAAAATAAATAAAATAAAACTAAAGAAAGAAATAAGAAAAGGGAAAATAAATAAAATAAAACTAAAAGAAAATAAGATCAAATAAATCCACAATTCTCCCCTAACTTTTAGACCCCGACGTTCATCAATTATCAACATCATCAATGGACATCATCATCACAAGTAAAAAATCAACAGCAATCACCAAGCTTCAATGTTTGGTCTCATTCATTATCACACACGAAGCTCGTGAAATGGTTTGGTCAAACTAAGGGTAGGTTCAACCGAAGTACGTGGTTGGTTCGGTCGAACCATGGGTGTGTTCGACCACACCTCTTCAATTTAGAAAACTTCAAAATTTTTTGACTTATTTGGCACTTCTACCGAACCCTCAATGGTTTGCTCGAGCCCAAATGAACTTGAATTGCTCTGAATTTGGCTTGATGCTTGTGCGAACTGATGGGGTTGATTTGGGTTTGCGGTGGCCGGGAATTGCAGGGAAGAGGTGCGGTGAAGGGCTGGTGGTTCTACAACTCGTGGTGAAGATATTATGTGGCTGGTTGTTGCGCGGATATTGGAGCTGCTGGGTTTGTGGAGACAGCAGCGCTAATAGGGTTGTGCGCGTATGGGTAGTGCTGCTGTAAGAGGCTGGTGGTTGTGGATTGGTGAAGGGTGAGCAGGAGAGAGGGAAGGTGGGTGAGGTTTGATGGAGATTGATGGTGGGTTGCTGCTAGATGCGGGTTGTAGCTGCTTGCGGTTGCTATGGTTAGGTTTAGATGGGTGAAGGTTAATTGGTGGGCTTATTTGGTTGTAGTGGCAGCAGGGGAGTTAGTTTGTTGGTAATTGGTGGTTGCGTGAGTGTTGGTGGTCAGGTGTGTGGATTGGATGGAGATGGAGTAGGGGATGTTAATTGGTTTTGGTGGGCTGCTGTATGTTGTACGGTTTGTGGCTGATTGTGGGTTGGCTTGGAGTGCTGGTGGTGATGGGAGTGACAATGGAGCAGGGGAATTGATGTTTTGTTGTGGTGAAGGATAAGGAGGTGGAGTGATGGATAAGCTGGCAGCTAGAAGCAGGGAAATGTGCACACACTTGTCTCGTCCCCGAACTCTGAACTCACTTGACATGAAACCCCGAACCCTACACACAAAACTGAAGAGAAATCAAGACAAATAAAATGAAATAAACAAATTAGAAATAAATAAAGTAAAATAGAAAAAAGAGAAATAAAACTAAAACTAACAAAAATTAAACAAAAACTATACAAGCAAAGAAAGTAAAATAAAATAACAAAAATAAACATAAAGCTAATTAAAACTATGAAAGTAACAAAGAAAAGGAACGAAAGCAAATAAATCGAAAGCAAATAAAATACGAAAATAAACTAGAAACAATTAAATAATGAAATTAAATTAAATCTAACTAAAACTAAGAAATAAACTAGAAACTTTATTAAAAATGAAATAAGAGAATAAAAGGGAAAATAAGGGAAAATAAACACGAAAATAACTCTAAAACTACTCCCTAAGAGTGACATAAATTTTACTTATCAAATTCCCCCAAGCTAAACCTTTGCTCGTCCTCGAGCAAAAGCTAAGGCAAAAGAAAACAAGATGGAATTATTTAAAGCAAAAGAAACAAAATAGAAACAAAGAGAAAGAATGTACACTAACTCACTGTCGTAGGAATCACGGATGCATTTAGCGTATGCATCAAGCCCTTTAAACCCCCATATCGCCAAAGAGGACGAGTAAGCTCTCGCGAGGGTTTCCTAAGAGCTTAACCCACAACTCTCAATAAAAATAACCAAGGCAAGGCAACAAAAAGGAAAACAAAAAGAAACAATAAAGGAGGTAAAACACAAACTCATGCATGGACAAAACATAGGTACAAGTACTAATGAATGCAAACCTTTCTAATTGGACAAATATATGCACGTTCCAAGATGTCAATGGTTGATTGAAACATAGCACATGCTAAGCATTGAGAACTACTTAGGACTCAATCCACCCTAGCCCCAACCAATCGGGCCACGTTCTCTCCACTAGATTCAAATCAACCCTTAAGCTAGCTTCTCAAGATTCCACGAAGGAACCGGTAAAAGATAAAGAAATGAAAAACTTAGAGAAGATAATCCTGACGTCTTAACTATGCACTCTTTCCATAGGTTTGAAGTCTATCTCCCTCCACCGTTCTTTTGACCTAACCCACTAGAGTCTAAGGGTCTTTTTATTAGTAGCAATGTATGGCTAAGGGTTAAGGCAAGGTAAAAATTTAAAACTTGGTGAAATTTTCTAAGTGAAGCAAAAAGTGCGGGCGACACTAAAAATACCTATAGAAGTCACTAAATATCAAATAAAAATACCAATAATGCCACTCCCCAAGCTTATTCAACACCAACACATAATATATACAAAACAAAGGAACGATCCTCTTCAAGCTTAAACAAAGCATTGTCCTCGATGCTTAAACTAGGGAAGAAAACGAAACCAACTAAAATGTTTTTATTATTTTTGTTTCTTTTCCAATTTTTATCTTTTTTTTTTAAATTTTATTCGATCTCCTTGTATTTTTTTTTACTATGGACGGCTTTTACTTGCGAAATCATTTGATTTTCTTGAATTGCATCTTTCTTTTGAAACTCAACTCTAACAAAATCCCAAAGTGCTTCTTGTTTATGATCAACAACTCAAAACTTAAACCTCACATGCCAATTCTTTACTAACTAAAAGGTTGGTAAACATCGACCATTAGGTTTGTAACGCGGTTTAATCAAGAGCGGGAAACATAAGGCTCAAATTGGTTAGCAAGTAGGTGGATGCAAAATAGAAAATCAAATTTGTAACAAAACAAAAGAGTGCTTCGGTCACGATCTTGGGAGGCTATAATTCAAAAATAGGATCAAGACATGCATAGCTAAGGATCCAAATATGCCACACAACAAAATGATGAAAGCTAGAACAATGTTATCTTGCAAGGGATTATAACTAGTCAAATACCAACCAAGGGTGTCAAATCCACTATAGAGAGTAACACCATCTTACCACATACCCGTGAACTAAGGCTTCATGGATTCCTAAAAGTTCTTAACCCAACTACCTTAGCATGTAATATCCTAGAGTCAACCAATGACACTCTCAAATCGTGCACACATTAACCACTTAGGAAGAAAGGCATTCAAGAGTAAACAAATCCAAAAGATATAATGTCAAATTAAGAACAAACAAAATACAATTTTGCTAAACTTGCCTTGAAGTAAAAAAAAAATCTTTTTGGATTTTTCAAAAGCATGAAAAACATGGAAATGCATATACTCAAGTGCATGGCATATATGAATCAACATCCCACCAAACAAAATAGAATACCCTCTTCCAAGCTTGAATGAGACCAAGCTCTCAAATCATGATAATGAAACCAAAGAGGGGAAAACAAGGAAGAACTAATCCAACATTACCAACACATGATCTTCAAGTCACAATGAGTAGGAGAGTGGGAAAATAAGGATATTAGCGGATATGGGAAAAATGAAAAATCACACAAAAACCCGAAATAACATCATAGGATCCACAATATCTACAAATAAGGCTTGAACTCCACATGATAGGTAAGTTGAGGCACATTTCCTTGATTCTTGATCATCACCAATGCACAAGAGTATATCGAGTTGTGTACCTAGGAAGGAACAAAAACACGTCCATGAGAGAAAATCTAATCTAAAAAGAAAAGAAAATGAAAGCAATAAAACACGAGTTACTACCTGCAAAGGCTTGTTTAACATACAAGCGAGACCGCTCTAGGAAATAGTAATTCAACGCACGCAAGAGCTTGTCAAATGCACTACTACACATTTCATGGGGGTGTATATAGGCAAATGACGGAATAAGAACGTGCAACAAAATCATTGCACGCAAGTGAAGAGGGAGATACTAAAAGACAGAAGAAGATGGATCAAAAGGAAACTCAAGAAAGTAAGAAGTAGAAGAAGAAAAGAAGAATGGAAAGAAAAGGGAAAAGGAAAATCCTCATCACAAAATCTTTGGTTGACAAAATTCCTCTTATCCTCAACAATGATGGAATGAGGGACATAAAAATCATCCATAGAGGGCGGCTCCCCAATAGGCTCTTCGAGATAGGAAGGGAGAGAAATAGGGTAAGGAAGGATGTGGTCAAACCTTAGAGAAAAAGGGGTATGAGAAACGGGAAAAGGGGTAGCTACTCCCTCACCACAAGGTCTCACATCTCCAATGAGGGCATGAAAATCAATCATTGAATCCTCAAATGAAGGGCACTCACGATCTACGCCTTCCTCAAGCTCAAAAACTCCAAGGGAATCAACCTTATCCTCCTTTTCACCACAATAGACAACCTTTCCTTCAATTATCTCAAAATCTAAGCTCCCAAAATCGTGCATGAATGGAGGTAGATTCATCTCAAACTCGTCTAAGTCCCAAGAAGCGTTGTCGATGAAACCATCTAATAATCTATAAGTCCTCATATGACTCTCGAAAAATATGTGGGATATTACCTCAAAAGAGTCTATATACTCATAGATTGAAGGGTCACAAACATAAACTTGAGACTCATCAAGATGGGAAAGAGGATTAGGATTTTTAAAATCAACACTCTCTTCATTCTCAACTCCTTCACCATCACTCAAATGCTCTCTAATGGGATCCTCACTCATACGGGGAAGAGAAGAAGAAGGAAGGACATTTTCTTGAGAGTCGGCTAGTTGGAGAATTTGGCTCTCAAGCATCTTGATTCTAGCTTCCGTCTCCCTATTCTCAACTTCCCTCATCTCGTTATCCTTCTCCCTCATCTTTTTATCAATCTTCATCATCTTCATTAACTTCTCCATAATCTTCTCTTTCCTTAACTTTTCCATAGAATTACCCTCATAAAAGGATTCATTAGAAGCATAAGGGAAAATATTTGGAGCCATGAATGAACAAGAAGATGATGAGGGAGGATCATTCACATTATATGCATGAGCATCATAATATTGGGGAAAGGGGGCATAATCTTGCAAATGAGATTCACCATCAACAATAGGAGAAAAAGAGTTAAAATCACTTGTACTAGTTTCACAAATAGGATCACAAGACAAATCATGGGGATGCATGCCACCAATAAAACTATTATCACATTGAGAATCAAAATTAGCAACATTACATGCCCTATTGCGTACTTCCTTAGCGAACCATACAAAAAAGCTCCAAGCACTATGAACTGTTAATGCTTGAAATTCACCATTTAACCTACTTTCAACTTCATATCTCATTTGTTCATTCATGCCATAATAACAAATCTCAAAAGCTTCACAAAGATTACAACCATTATAGTTCAAAAACCCTACAAGTCTATAGAAGTAGACATAAAAAGACTCATCATCATATTGAGGAAAAGAAAAACGTGCCATTTTTCAACAACAAAAACAAAACAAAGAGAACAAAAACAAATCAAAAGAAAAGTATATACAATGGACTAGTCTCAATAATATAACACAACGGTAATGGAAGTCGTTCCTTGGCAACGATGCCAATTTTACAAGGGAATAAACGCGTCGTCAATTGTCTATCCCTAGATCAAATACAATTTATACAACCTAAACAAACCTAATACGAGAATAAGGCAAGCATAGGGGTCGAACCATAGGGAACGAATAAACACCACCAAATTTTTTCGACAATTAAGCTTGTCCATAATAGGAGATAAATAAACTAAAGTCTAAAGATACTAAAACAAGAAATAAAACACTAAGAGAAATGGTTTAGGTATAGCATTCACTTGAAAATAAACAAAGGCATAGAAATTGAATTAATTATTAACTAAACTTGCTCGAATATGAAAGTATAAGATCCAATCTAGTCGCCTTCCGGGGTCAATTGACTTCTCCTAACATAGCCTCTATGTTTCCACATTAGAACCATATACTAGGATGTACTATTAAATAACAATCGATAATAATAAACCCTAGCTAAGTCAACTTCCGTTCCTTGTTAGCAAAGATTCACCTTTAATCAACCAACAATGTGCACTTGCAAGAAGATCAAAGAATATCAAGCATATAAAGACTTTAATCACAAATAAATCAAATTCCAAACCCTAGAACATGCTCAAGATCCAACTACACCACAACCATCCCTTTAGTGGGGGAATTACTCACTAATCACGCTAACAACAAGATTAATTAACAAATGATAAAGAATCAACATGATTATCAAGCAATAAAAACAAGTAAAATAATAATGAAAAGAAAGCAATAAAAATAGAGGAGAGAGAGTTAGAGATTCTCATTGATTAAAGATGAAAGTCTATAGAAAAGATGATCAATTTATTCTTCAAAATCCAAACTCAACAATGGTGAAACCCTTACTTTCTCTCTCTAAACAATTCTAATCCTAACCTAAACCTAGAGAGAGAATCTCTCCTAAGAACTAATTAGAGAATAGAATAATTGTTAATTGCTTTTTTTTCATCCACTAATTACCCCAAAAATGGGTATATATACAAAGCTAAGAAAATAGAAAAATAAAGGAAGGAAATTAAATAAAGAAAGAAAAGGAAAATAAAATAAAATAAATAAAATAAAACTAAAGAAAGAAATAAGAAAAGGGAAAGTAAATAAAAAAGAATACTAAAAGAAAATGAGATAAAATAAACCAAAAGTTCTCCCCAAACCGGCAGACCCCGACCTTCATCAATCATCAAAATCATGAATGGACATCATCATCACAAGTCGAAGATCAACGGCAATCACCAAGCTTCAATGTTTGGTCTCATTAATTATCATGCCCGAAGCTCGTGAAATGGTTCGGTTGAACCGAGGGTAGGTTCGACCGAATGACGGGGTTGGTTCGGTCGAACCACGGGTGTGTTCGACCACACCTCTTCAATTTAGAAAACGTCAAAAGTTTCTAACTGTTTTGGCACTTCGAACGAACCCTCAACGGTTTGCTCGAACCCAAATGAACTTGAATTGCTCTTAATTTGGCTGATGCTTGTGCTAATTGATGGGGTTGATTTGGATTTGCAGTAGCCGAGAATTGCAGGGAAGAGGTGCGGTGAAGGGCAGGTGGTTCTGCAGCTCTTGGTGAAGACATTGTGTGGCTGGTTATTGCGCAGCTATTAGAGCTGCTGGGTTGGTGGAGACAGCAGCGCTAATGGGGTTGTGCGCATATGGGCAGTGTTGCTGTAAGAGGCTGGTTGTTGCGGATTGGTGAAGGGTGAGCAGAAGAGAGGTAAGGTGGGTGAGTTTTGATGGAGATTGATGGTGGGTTGCTGCTAGGTGCGGGTTATAGCTGCTTGCGGTTGCTATGGTTTGGTTTGGATGGCTAAAGGTGAATTGGTGGCCTGATTTGGTAGTGGTGGCAGCAAGGGAGTTGGTTGGGTTGGTAATTGGTGGTTGCGTGAGTGTTGTTGGTCAGGTGCGTGGATTGGGTGGAGATGGAGCAGGGTTTGTTGATTGGTTTTGGTGGGCTGCTGTGTGTGGTACGGTTTGTGGCTGATTGTGGGTTGGCTTGGGGTGTTGGTGGTGATGGGAGTGATGATGGAGCAGGGAAATTGGTGTTTTGGTGTGGTAAAGGATAAGGAGGTGGGGTGATGAATAAGCTGGCAGCTAGAAGTAGGGAAATGCGCACACACTTGTCTCGTCCCCAAACTCCGAACTCACTTGACATGAAACCTGGGACCCTACTCATAAAACCGAGGAGAAATCAAGACAAATAAAATGAAATAAATAAATTAGAAATAAATAAAGTAAAATAGAAAAAAGAGTAATAAAACTAAAACTAACAAAAATTTAACAAAAACTATACAAGCAAAGAAAGTAAAATAAAATAACAAAATAAAGATAAAGCTAATCAAAAATATGAAAGTAACAAAGAAAAGGAACGAAATAAAGTAAATCAAAGTAAATAAAATACGAAAATAAACTAGAAACAATTAAATAAAGAAATTAAATTAAAACATATTAAAACTAAGAAATAAACTAGAAACTTTATTAAAAAGAAAACAAGAGAATAAAAGGGACAATATACACGGAAATAAATCTAAAACTACTCCCTATGAGTGACATAAATGTCACTTATCAGGTGGAGCCATCGTGATTCATCTCCAGGTGCATTCGTCGGTCGACACTGGAAATGGATTTCAAGGACAATGCAACCACTCGGGAACAGTGGTTGCGCATCTTTGCACTTATTTTGTTGGCAGGGACAATTTCCCCTGACAAGGGTAGTAGGGTGTTGCTTTACTACCTTCCTGCTGTCCGCGATCTTCAGCTGATCGGGACTTATGATTGGGCCAGCTTAGCCTATGCTAACTTTCTGCAAGGATTGCGAGACTCCTATCGACACCGGTCTTACACAGGAGACATCGCTCTGTCTAGCTTCTGGAGAGTCGTAGAGGTATAGTTCATCTCTTACAAAGTTAGCTCTGAGCTCTTATTAGCACTTGCTGATATCTTTTATCTTTGTAGATTTGGTTCTATGAGTACTTTCCTTCGCTTGCCCTAGTGAGACCATCTCCACGCGAGTCCTCGTTGGTTCCTGTTGGGGAGGTCGCTTCAGCAACCAGGCCACTACTGCCCGTGTTCGAGAGCTGATCCTCTCGGTATGTTCTTTTGCAAGGTTGACATATTTGCATCGCTTTTGGTAGAAACTTTATCTTATAGGCATTCTTTGCAGTATTTTGACGTGCTATACCGACCATTGGGAGGTTTGGTTATTCCTGTCCTGGCTGCGCAGAACACTACTGAGCATCACTACTTCTAGGGGACGTATGAGGCGGTACTGTACCTAGGAGAGAGAGTTGATATTCAGCATTCCTCAGAGATTTTTTTCGTCCCTTCTCCTCCGCCACGTCATATGTTCCATGATGTGATGCTCCTCAACTTATCGGAGAAGTCGCCTGCTGGTACCCCTTGGCGATCTCATGCTAGCTCAGAGCGGTGCTACGAGGAGGACCTGCTTTTGTTGTTAGCTTCGGCCCCTATTTTGTCTAAGGAGGCGGCGGTATGATTTTTGTCTTTTATTTTTTGCTAAGTAGCCCCCAAGTGATATTTTATTCACTTTGGTTTGTTTTTTGCCAGACCTAGCCTACTGATTTCGTTCCCCTTCTTATGTCCATCCACTATCATGGGACATACGGGCCTATTAAGGAGATGATCCCTCCATCTCCCGAGGATCAGCGTTTCGTGGAGCGATCTATCCCTCGCCACCAGACTCGGGTGAGTTACTTACTTGCTATTTGTTTATATCTGTCTTTTATTGTTACTAACTTTATTTCTTAGACAGTTCTCGCGCGAGGTTGTTATGGCGATGGCGAGGTGTATAGACGTCTTTCGGAGCCAGCTCGTGCGGATGAGGAACATGGCTGCTTGTCGTCGTGACGACACTGTTCGGGAGGTAGCTTTTTTTCTCTTTATTTCTGCATTGTTTTCTATTTCATCTTCTTTGCCTCTGACTTGATTTCATTTTTCAGGGACACCATATTCCTTCCTGTACTCGGATGAGACCTCAGGTTCGAAGAGAGCCGGCTAGGTCTAGTTCGAGGCGTCGGTGCACTACTTCTGGTGGTTAGGGTGGCCGATCTGATGCTGCTCGAACCGAGGCGGTGAAGAGCTTAGGTTCTTCATCACAGAGTTCAGAGGTTGGGCCGATGGGCTAGGGAGAGGCGAATTCAGCTCCGAGAAGTGGTGGGACGTACGAGGTCGGCTCGTCGTTGCAGCAGCCTCCGCAGCCTCAGCCTCTGCTGATTCACCACCAGGGCGACCTTGGGTTATGGGTCCTGAGTTGAGTTTCCCTCCTCCTGGTGAGACCAGAGCTGGTGGGGACCATACTCCTTGACCTGCGCAGTTCTTTGACATAATTAACATTCCTCATCATCTGCGTCCTCCAGCGCCGTAGTTGTACCTATGTTGTTATTTATTTTGACTTTTATAGGACTTCACCTGACTGACTCGTTTATTAGCTACATTTGTTAGACATATTTTTTATATACATACTTTTATCTACTAAAACTGTATTATCTTTGCATTTATTTTTAATTTTTTTGTGCATATGTGAGTGTGCCAAAAATTGTGATTAATTTTGCGCAAAAAATTCCGTCATTTTTATTACTAATGGAGGATATCCGACATTCTCCCCCAAAACAAAAAAATTGAAAAATAAATTGGACTTAAAACAAACCTAAATTTAATTAAGTTTGAATAAATCCAGAAATAGAAGAAAAATATATTAAAATAATATATGTGGGATATTTGAACAAAGGACGAAATCGTAAAGGCATTGTACAAATTCGAATCACAGCCAAAAAACGCGGTTTGCATAGCACGTTGAGGAAACGCTGCAGCGCCACGTGTTGCCATGCGTTTAGCGTTGTCGCCAGGCGACAGGCTTGTCATTCGGCGCTGCAGTGCGATGATTCGAAGTCCTTTCCAGAGTCAAACTACATTGATTTTGTAAATAAATAGCCCCCTAATATGTCGATTTTAGCATAATAAGAACAAATTAATTATAATATTAGTTTTCCAACAAATAATCATGACTTTAGTTACTAAGAGTTTTAGAAATTTCACTCGTGAATGGTGTCGATCTTTAACTGCTAAAGGGAGAAAAGAACTCAACTTTTTTCACATGGGAGGTATTTATGTTGTTAAGGGAGTAGATCTTGATATAGATGTTATTCGTACCGCCTTAGAATATTGGGACACAGATACACATTGCTTTAGACTATGGTGTGATGAAATTAGCCCTTTACCAAAAGAATTTGGTGCCATCTTAGGCTTCCCTTCATTAGATCCTGCGGTAATCAGTAGAATAAATGAAAAGTATCATAATGATTTTTAGCGCTTCTTTAATTTACACGCCACTACTTTGATAGACCTTATTCTGAATTTTTTCATGTTTATAGAAGAAAGGCTTTTCTCTTTTGCATTCTTAACCAATATCTTCTCACAAATAGTAGAACTAATGAGGGTCAAGCACTTATATTAACTGTTTTTGAGAAAATTGAATCTGGAAGAAATCCCATGCCATTAATTGTTGGAGAGATTATGCTTAGTCTTGATGAATTGAAGAAAAATCCAAAAGCTTCTTTTCGGGGCTCTCCAATTTTATTACAGGTAGAAAAATAATATTTTTAATTACATAAATCAAAAATATTTTTTTGTATAGTAATACTAATTTATTTGCATTTAATTTTTTGCAAATATGGATAATGAAGAGACTAGAATTAATTAGTCCTCCTGACAATATTGAAAAATATACTCCAAATTTCTTTGTGAGGCGAAAGAAACGCTTCTCTAAGATGGGGTGTCATGAGTGGAATAAATTCTTTGCCTCTGGCAATTTTGTTATCAAGTGGGTCGTCCCATGGTGGAAAATAGAGAAGATGGCTGGCAACAACAAGCAACCTTTCTGCCGTCTTCCAAGCTTAACCAAGATAACTTTTTATTATCCCTGCAGGGTAAAAAGGCAGTACGGTTTACTTCAAATAATTCCTTCTGGGGATATCCGTCGTCCCTATGAATTCCTTGTTTCACAAGAAGTAGAGTAAATTGACACATATTGGAGTGCTAGACCTTCATGGGAAGTGATTACCCAAAAGGTTCCTCCTTCCTTGCCTAATGATGTGAAGAGATGACTTCTTAATAAGCCTACAAAGGACATGAAGAAAAATCAGAGAACCAATGTAAAGGATCGTCTAGGTGATAAAGTGATTCCTTTTAAGGAACGCTTGGGTGAAAAAGTTGAATTCAAAACACCTGTGATGCCTACTAAGAAAGATTCTACAAAGGATAAAGGGAAAAGAAAAGCTGACACTTCAGAAAAGAAGGTTTGGGTAGAAAAGAAACATGGAGTCCAAGCTAAGGGAGAAACCATTTACCCTAAAACTGAATGTAGGCCCTCTAAAGGATGCCTACTAGCTAAAGTCATGGATGATGCAGATAAAAATTGGAAAAGGGCGAAGAAAGAGAAGAAAGATTGAAGCATTGCTTAACTTCCAATTTATTAGACTATTTTAATTTTAAAGTTAATTTTTTTTATTAAGCTTTTCATTTAAATTCAATAATGTAATTTTTGCTTTATTTTATTAATGAAATTTCAGCTTTTTAATTAAATCAACTTCTTTAAATTTAATTTATTAAAGCAATGAAAACAAATTAAATTATTTTATTTTTTCAAAAAAAATTTCGAGTACGGAAGTTAAAAAATTTTGCGAAAAAAAACCAAAATTTGTCAAGATATTCCCAGAATGAAGGCGCCGCCGTTTTGCAGCTGTCGCCAGGCATTTCTGTCTATCGCCGAGCGACAGGCGCTGTCGCTTTGCGCTAAAGTCTGTCGGCCGGCGACAGACCTCTTTCTGTGGCGCTGCTATTATGTCGAATTTACATTGCTTCTGGGATGCGAGGTTTGCAAAAACTTGAAGTGGCCGCACCTTTTATAGGGTTACCTACGTATCCTTTCCTAAGGAATCAGGCCAAACGTAGCTCTCTTGAGTGTCCTACTCAAGTAATTATGAGTGGTAATTTTTAAGTTGGTCAAGATTTGTCATGTTTGAGAACTCATTGCCATCCATGTCAGTTAGTTTTGCTGCACCTCCTGATAGGATGGTTTTGACAATATAAGGTCCAGACTAATTAGGCCTAAATTTGCCTCTTGGATCCAAAACTTTTTTTTTTTTCCTTAATGCTTTTAACACCAAGTCTCCTACTTTGATGTTTCTTCTCTTGACCTTCTTATTAAAGTGCCAGCCATATTGGTTTGATAGCATTGGGTATGATGTAGAGCTTCTAGTCGCTTTTCATCAAGTAGAATTAGCTCTTCATACCTTGCTCTAGTCCATTTGACTTCATCCAGTTTACTTTCTAGTGCAATGCGTAGAGATGGTATCTCTAGCTGTACAGGTTGTATGACATCCATTCTATAAACTAAGGAGAATGGCGTATTTCCTGTTGATGTGCGAATTAAAGTGCGATAACCCTAAAGTTCAAAATGGAGTTTGTCAGGCCAATCCTTGTAATTTTCTGTCCTTTTCTCGATAATAGTCTTTAAGTATTTATTAGCTGCCTCAACTGCTATATTTGCTTGAGGTCTATAAGGGGAAGAGTGATGGTGTTGAATGCCATATTTTTGTAACAACTCTTCACATTCAGCTTTAAAGTGAGTTCCATTGTCACTTATCATCTCATGTGGGACTCCGTATTGACAAATGATATTTCTTTCAATAAAGAGTGCTACATGTTTTGCAGTGAGTTTAGCATATAATTGTGCTTCAACCCACTTCATGAAGTAATCAATTGATACTAAGATGTATTCGTGACCTCATGTCCTAGGAGGGGTAATTTTACCGATAATATCAATTTCCCATGTAGAGAATGGCCATGGTGAAGTGTAGGTGTAAAGTAGAGATGGAGGAACATGTTGTAAATTGGCATAAATTTGGCATTTAGGGCATCTTTTTACATATTGATGACAATCCCTATTCATGGCAGTCCAATAGTACCCTTCTCGCATTATCTTTTGGACCAACATTTTTTCATTTACATGGGTTCCACAAATGCTTTCGTGGACTATTCTTATAGCTCTTTGGGCATCCTTTTTCCCTACTCATAGGTGATCTCGACCCTTAGGTACCCTTTTATGTAACTCGTTGTATATGTGTACGTATTGGGAAGCAAAGAGTCTTAATGCTCGTTTTGCTCTTTTGTCAGCAAGAGGAGGATATTCTCCGTTGGTGACGTAATTAAGTATATCCGTATACCACCGTTCTTCTTCTTCTTCTTAATCTTGGATCATTTCATCATCTTCTATGGCTTGAATATAAGCTGGTTTATGCCTTTTCCATATAGTTAAAGGCATTTTCTCGATTTCCGTAGGAATCCTAACCATTGAGGCTAGTCTTGCCAAGGCATCAGCAAATTGGTTTTCCTCTTTGGGTAGATAGGTGTATTCTACCACTTCTAACTGATTAGTGAGAGTTTCTAGATAAGTTTAGTAAGGGGCTAGACTTTCACTCCTTACTTTCCATCTTTTAGAAATCTGGTTGATTATCAACGAAGAGTCTCCAAATATTCGTAATTTCTTTACTCCCAATGCCAAAGCTGTTTTAAGGCCTACCACGCATGCTTCGTATTTGGCAGCGTTGTTGGTAACGTCAAAATCTAGTTTTATAGAGATTGGAACGTGCTCTTTTTTAGGTGATACTAATAGTACTCTAACGCCACATCCCTTTTGGTTTGATGCTCCATCAAAGTATAAAGTCCAAGTATCATCTTCTGTGACCATCAAGTCTTCGTCTGGAAATTAATTGTCATGTACCGGCGTCGAATCTTCTATTGGGAAATCCGCTAGGAAATCCGAGATCACAAATCCTTTGATAGCCTTTTGTGGCATGAATCTTACATCGAACTAGGCTAAATTGACCATCCACCTTGATATGCGCCCATTGAGTGTAGAATTTTCGAATAGATACTTAAGTGGATCCATTTGAGAAACTACAAAGAGTGTATGCACGAGCATGTAATGTCTCAGCTTGGTTGTGGCCCACACCAATGCGAGGCACAATTTCTCAAGCGGTGTATAGCGTACTTCATAACCGAACATCTTTTTGCTTATATAGTAGATTGCATTTTCTTTACTTTCTACTTCTTGTGCAAGCATAGCCCCCATTGTCTCCTTGGTAACTATTAAGTACAACATAAGAGGAATCCCTAAGAATGCTGGCCAATAAACCCTGGAATTTGTTTCTTGATTTTGGGCAATGGCATTGACATGATCGCCTTGATCTTTGTTGGGTCTATCTCTATTCCTCTAGAGCTTATGACATACCCCAAGAGATTGCCTGAGGTGACTCCAAAAGCACAGTTAGATGGATTCAACCTCATGTTGTATTTTCTGAGCCTTTCGAAGAATTTTCTTAAGGATACTTGATGTCTTGGGCGATATTTTGATTTCACAATCATATCGTCTACATATAATTCAACCTCTTTGTGCATCATGTCATGGGGTAGGGCAGTTGCTTCTCGTTGGTAAGTAGCACCCGCATTTTTCAACCCGAATGGCATTACCGTGTAATAGTATGTACCCCATGGTGTTATGAATGTTGTTTACTCCATGTCTTCTTCTTCCATTAGAATTTGATTGTACCCACATATCCATCCATAAATGAGCAAAACGCATGATTTGCTGTATTATCTACTAAGATATCGATGTGTGTTAAAGGGAATTCGTCCTTTGGACTTGCCTTATTTAAATCTCGATAGTTGACACATATTCTTACCCTTCCATCCTTCTTCGAAACTGCGACCACATTTGCTACCCATTTGGGGTATTTCGATACCCTAATAAAACCTGCAGTTATTTGTTTTTGAACTTCTTCTTTTATTTTAAGAGCTATATCGGGTTTCATTCGATGCAGCTTCTGTTTTACAAGTTTCATTCCTGGAATTATTGGTATGGTGTGTTGAGCTATTCTCTATTAATTCCTTGCATTTCTTCATATGACCAAGAAAATACATCGATAAATTCTTCAAGTAGATTAATTAAATCGGTTCTTTCTTGTTTATTAAGCGTTAATCTGATTTTAACTTCTCTTTTAATGGTTAAATCATTTGAGATATCAACCGTCTCAGTATCCTCAATTATCGGTGTTTTCTTTTCAAGTGTTTCCATTGCTTTAATAATTTCTTTGTCATTTTCATTGTTAGTTAAGCAATGTTCGTCATCTTGGGTTAATGAAAAACACGAGGAGTAAGAGGAAGAAGACATATTATTAAATTTTGAAATCATTACATCGAAAAGAGAAATGTCCTCAAGGACTTGATTACTAATTATCCTAGTAGTAGAAAAATTAGAAACAGGGGATGCTATAGTTAAAGACTTAAAAGACTCTACAGGAAAAGACTCTGACTCTGACTATGAATCAGACAACTCTTCAAACATTGGTCTTTGCCTTGTTTTTATTGAGATTTTTCTTCCACTCGGAGTAGTCACCTTGACTGTCTTGCGCGATCCTTGCACTAAACCTTCTGCTGGAGCGATGAGCTTCGAAGGGTCAAAGTTCTCGCTTTGTAGAATCGTCTGGATGAGCGAGGAATTATCCTCTACATATTTCGGCTCATCTATTTCTCGCCCAAATAGTAGTCCCATGAAATTAAAGTCAAAGCATGGGGGTGCTTTTTCCATGTGAATAGGATTTGGGATCTCATCTAGAAAGTAGCAATCCAAAAAGATTTAGAACCCAGGATGCCTTATGCCATTTACAACATAAGGTCCGGGAAATTCATAGCATGGATAGTCCTCTCCATCTATTATGAACTGTCCATTGAGAGTAAGAGGATACTGATCCATTGGGATTGCTTTCTTTTGGGTGCGAGCGTTTGACGAGGGTTAAATCGGTCGCTACAATCTAACTCTCAATCAAACAATACTTATACAAACACCCTATAACCAAGTACAATGGCAAATAAAGGTTCGGTCCACGAGGAACGAGAGTAATTGCAAATCAATCATAAACCTAAGCTAGTTCGAAATCAATGGAAAATGGTGTTCTAAAATACTACTAATAAGATGGGATAAACCAGATAAACTAAGACACTACGGAAGACGGGAATTCACCAAACCATCGGTAACTACGCAACAAGGAATCACAGAGACAAACGGGATATGCAAGGATTATATGTCTGATCAATATCATGAGGTAGGAAGACAACGGGCAATATTAAGCTTGGATTTCTCATGCACTTAACATTACTCGATACATAATCAAACCACATTCAACAATGAAATACTCAATTCACAATCTCTTGTTCAAATCAAGGATATCATGCAATCAAATTCAAGATTCTAGGTTAGCTACTCCTATTATAATGAATTAACATGCAATCGCATATAATCAATTTAATCACAATTCGTTTATCAAAATCAATCCTCAATTACATAGGTTACCTAGGCCGGCTTTCATCCCGAAACCCTAGCTAGGAGACTACTCACACATATTCATAATCAAAGCAATAATGAATTCCAAAAGCATAATAGATATAAACATGAATTCTGATTAAGGAATAATAAAGCTTGATTAATAAACAAGAATGAATAATACCAATTGTATTGATGCAAATCAATGGAAAAGTTCAGAACTTTGATATCCGTCGTCAAAGAATAATACAAAGAATCTTCACAAATCTTGCTTCAAATCAATCCAAGAAAACTAAAATCGCTAGAATAATCTCTAAGAAAACTAATGAATCTCTAATAATAAGAACGTTCTCCAATAACGCTCTACAAATGCTCTCAAAAACTATCTCTAAAACTCTCTCTGCAATCCTCTTAAAGTCGGGCCTTATATACGTCTTCTAATTCGGAGAAGTCAAGCGCGCAGTCAACCCTGGATCAGCACGGCCGTGCTTATTGCACGGCCGTGCTAGCTTGTCAGTAGGTAAACCGGATTTCTTCTTCAATTTGGCACGGCCGTGCTATATATGGCACGGCCGTGCAGCTTTCTGGCACGGCCGTGCTAAAAATGACACGGCCGTGCTGAATATGCTCTAGCACGGGGCTCATACTGAAGCTGACACGGGCACGGGCAACATCTGGCACGGCCGTGCTAATGGCCTGCACGGCCGTGCGGGTGCGTGGATACTGACACGACCGTGCTATTGGCTTGCACGGCCGTGCTGCCTTGCCTGGGGTTGCTTGCTTATAGGCCAGCACGGGTGTGCCTATGGTAACACGGCCGTGCTGCCTGTGCTATGTAATCAATGCACGACACTTGAACTTCCTTAACTCCTCGGACTTCGGTCAAGGCTAGCTCGGTTACGCATCAAGGGCTCGGGATCCGATTAAACTCGGTTGATATTACCTGAAAACACATCAAAAACAAACCGAAAACCCGTGAAGCACGTAATATGGGGGACGTAAGCATAACAAGGTAATAATCGGCCAAAACGGCCCCAAATACATCCAAAATCATCCTAAAATATGCTCTAAAGCGCGCCCTAAAGTGCGCTTGTCAAAACCCCCCAAGCTACACTTTTGCTAGTCCTCGAGCAAAAACCAAGGGAAACACACACAAGATCAAATAAACTATGCCATTGCGTACAAATCAAATTAAGCACGGAATGAAATCAATGGATCCTACTTAGAACAACCATGCACGGAATGAAAACTCACTCAAACAAGCAACGAGACACACAATCCAAGATATCGTTGATCAAATGCGAACAAAACCTAAACCAAGCATAGAGAACAAAGAAATCATGCTTCCCTCTAAACCCAACCAAACCGGCCACGTCCTCCCCTTTTGCTTCAAATCACCACCCTAATTGGCCCCTCGTGATTCCTCGAAGGAACCGGAAAAAGTGATTTTTTGAGGAAATAACAAAGGTATCCCGACATCTCGATTACGCATAATCTTTTCATAGGGTTGAAAGGTATCTCCCTCCAACGTTTGAGAACCGAACACCTTTAAAGTCTAAGGGTCTTAAAGGGTTGTAATGTATTGGCAATGGGTAAGGTAGGTGAAAACAATTTAAAAAGTGGGGTTAATTCCTAAATGAAGCGCAAGAATCACAATTCTCAAAAACAATAGTTCAAAAGATGTAATTCACTTTCCACAATCTCATTGATTCACATTCTTACACATTCCAAATTATCCATATAATACACACTCAAATGACCTCTTTCAAACTTCAAAACTTTATTTATGTGTCCTTGACTTTTTCACAATTCGGACGGCTTTTCTCTTCTTCTTTTTTTTTCTTTTTAAATTCTTTTTTTCTCTTTTTTTTTTCTCTCTTTTTTTATTGATGGCAAAATGACTTTCACATTACATATTTACAATTAGGCTCACTTTCACACCTGCTCAAACCAACTATCAAACTTTATTTCTTGATTAGTAAACAATAAGCTCAACAAACCTATCTAGGTAAACGCTTCACAACTAAGGGTTGGTAAAACATTGGCCATCGGGTTTGTAACACGGTTAACCAAGAATGGAATTAAAGCTCAACATGGTTAGCAAGTAAGATGATGTAAAAAGAAAATCAATTTGTAACAAAACAAAAGGAACAAAATAAGAAAAATGAAAAAGGTGCCCTCTTCCTCCCTTAAAAGTGTCAAGTCGGTCTCGGGAGCTACTAGTCAACACAAAGATCGAAAAATGCGTAATCAAGGATCCAAATATTCCACTCAACAAGAATGATGAAAGCTAGAACAAATAAACCTCACGGGATCTAACAAATAAAGCAACTACCAATCAAGGGGGTCAAATCCACAACCGGGAAGCGACTCCATCTTACCACAGCCCAAAGGCATAGAGTTTCACATGACAAAAGTGTTCTATCCCTACCCTTCGCCTAGACTCGTCTACATTGATCAATAATAGACTCAAACTGTGTATTCATCACTAGCTTAAGTGGAAATAGACATTCCATACACATTCATTCACATTTCGAATCCAACATGAACAATATTCCAAAATTTTGCAATTAGACAAGTTTATTATGATCCAAAAACATAGGAAAAGACTACGAGGCATATCATATAAGCTAAGCCACACATCCTCATAGTAGAAGCTTTTCCTATCTAACACAAACATATGTACAACTAAGCCAACTGAATAAGTTGAAAGGCACATAACGAGGCATAAAAATCACATATAATCCCAATCGACAAACAAGTGATCGAATGATATCAACATCAACGATCCTAGGTTCCTTAGAACCGATCAAACATCCTCGAACCATTCAACTTCTTCCTAAACTAAACTATCCTAAGCACACAAAAAAAAAAGGAAAAGATCTCACCAAATTTGCTTCCCGGGAGCTCCAATTAACGGCCATAGCATCGTTCTTCAAACTCATGCCGCGTCTCGAATGTTCCCAATCTGCAAAAAGGAAAGACATACTAGCAAACAAGTTAAGGTTAGTCTAGGTAAGCAGTAAATCTTTTTTTTTTTTTTTTTTTTTAAATACAAGTAAGACCCCCCCCCCCCAAGCTAGAATCAAACATTGTCCTCAATGTTTATACATCAAGGACTTACAATAGTAAGGAGAGGGAGGTAACTAAAGGGAAAGGGAAAGGGAAAGGGATCACGAGCTAGGCCCGCCCGGGCCATAAGGGAAACGGGAGGCCATATCATCAACACTCCTCTTCAGGTCTCTGAAGGCGGAGGTCATATCCTCGTTCGACCAGCGCAAATCCGCTACCTCGAGCTTCAAATCTTCCATTCCTTGGCGGAGCCAAGTAAAGTCTTGCGCTGGGATCTGCTGGGCCGCATTCGGGCCACCCTCCTCGTCATCATCATCATCAGCAGCATCATCACCTCCTCGGCCCCCGTGGGCCTGCTCATCCCCCTGGTGAGGCTGGGAACTGCGGTCTACATACTCCGTGCCTCCGTCCTCGTGTCAGGCCAAGTCGGTGTCGAAGATCCAGTTGTCCTTGTTGTAAACCACCGTCCTCTCCGGATCGGGCAAGTAGGCGTATGGCTTGCGTGCTACGAGCCACAAATAGCAATCCGGTTGGGATGTCCCTTCAAGCCACTGCATGGCTCTCAGGGTGCGCATATCAAGCCTCGTAGTACCTGGGATAGCCAGCAAGTCGGAAAAATCAATCCCATTATATTGCGCAAGAATGGTGATCATGCCACCGATAGTAATATCACCCCTACCCCGGGCTACACCGTCGAGGTGGTCTAGTAACCACGCTCCCATGTCTAGACGCCCGTCCCCACGGGTGAGGTGCCAAATAAACTGTAACTCCCTAGTGGAGACTACACCCGAACTATCTCCTCTAGCAAAGATAGTAGAGGAGAAGGTCCTGTGGGACAACCAAAAGGCGGGATTGACGATGGAAGTCGCCTTATCCCTACGGGGATCTCTATCCATCTTCCCCGTGATTTGCCGCCAAAACAACCCGGAGTTGTAGTGTTTTGAGTGGTCATCCTTAGGACCATATTTCAGGTCGGATGTCCACCCAAAGGCGGCATTAACTTGGGCCACCGACATTTGAATGGTGCCCGAGTTCATTATTTGAAAGGACAAGTACCGGGGTGAGTTATGCTCATCCCGATGCACGTACAAAGAAGATAAAAATTCAAGGGTAACCCTCTTGTAAGTGAGAGCATGCATGGTAAGGAAAGAATCAAAGTTGGTAAATGAAAATAGTTGAACCATGTCGCTTTCGATCCCTAGAGCCCTAGCGGCTAAAGGGTCGTAGAACTTTGTAGGCCGGATCGGTCGGTGGGATAGTCCTGCAAATTTGTCCAAAAAGGACGGGTTATTAAAAACAATACCCATGGTATCCACCGTGGGTGGAACCATGGATGAGGATGCATCGTCCCGACCTGGCCTCCTAGTCGATGTCTTTGTTATAGGCATGTTTGATTCAAGAAATTAAGCACAATATACCAATTATCAAGCAAGAAACTATCCTAGCATGCAATGTACTACCCTAACACTACTATTTCACCCAAACTTGCAATAATAAAGCACAATTCAACAACAAATATTCAATAAAACTAATGAAATTGGACAAAAATTACGAAAATCAATGAGTTTAAGAACGAATTCACCGAGGACTCCACGAAGTGGAGTTGTGGCGAGCTCAAAGAGGGCCGAATTTTGCTTTCAATCACTTGAAAAATGCTCCAATGCAAGGAGGATGCCGAGATCTTGAAAGAAGAATATGGGGAATTAGGGTTTGATTTGAGGAATTGGGGGAGGAGGTTGGGGGTTTGGGTTAGTTTAGAGAGAAAAAAGGGTAGGAAAGAGTGTTAGAGAGTTGGGGAATAATGAGAGAGTTTGAGTGAAATTGTGTTTAAAAACACGAAATACTATCCGGAACCCGCGCTGCACGGCCGTGCTATAACAGGCACGGCCGTGCTGAGGTTTGGCACGGCCGTGCTGAATTTGGCACGGCCGTGCTGAATTTGGCACGGCCGTGCTGAATTTGGCACGGCCGTGCTGAATTTGGCACGGCCGTGTTGGCTTGGCAGGCTTTTTGCGAAATTGAATTTCAGATGGCACGGCCGTGCTAGAATTAGCACGGCCGTGCTATTACTTGACACGGCCGTGCTGAAAATGGCACGGCCGTGCTAGAATGTCAGTGGGCTTTTGAGGTTTGGCACGGCCGTGCTGGATTCTGGCACGGCCGTGCTGTCTGCTGCTGTCTACAGGTTTTCTTTTCCTTCAAGGCGCACATCACTCTCTTCATTCCGACTTCTAACCAATCTTCTACCTGCACAAAAAACACACAAGAGCACACAAAACTCACACAAATTAGGAGCTAAACCAACTACAAAACAAAAGAAACTACTCTAGTAAAAGCAAGAAAATCGGGTTGCCTCCCGGAAGCGCTAAGTTTAACGTCGATAGCTTGACGTGGTCACATTCAACTCTTGTGACCGCATTTGAACACATCTATCACACCAACATGGGCTCCCTCATAGTATGTCTTCAACCTTTGCCCATTAACCACGAAGGATTGCAACCCACTAGAATCATAAAGCTCAACCGCACCGGAAGGGAAAACATCTTTGACAGTGAATGGACCCCTCCATCTTGACATCAACTTACCGGGGAAGAGCTTCATCCTAGTGTTATATAAGAGGATTTTGTCACCAACATTGAACACCTTCCGCTCTATCTTCCGGTCATGGAAGTCCTTAGATCGGGACTTGTATAGGTTCGCACTGTCATATGCGTCCATCCGAAGCTCCTCCAATTCATGAAGGTCCAACATCCGTTGCTCTCCGGCGCTTGCTAGATCAAAATTTATCTTCTTGATAGCCCATGGAGCGCGGTGCTCTAGTTCGACCGGGAGGTGACATGCTTTCCCGTAGACCAAGCGGTATATGGTGGTGCCTATTGGGGTCTTGAAAGCAGTCCGGTATGCCCAAAGTGCATCATCAAGCTTATCGGACCAATCTTTCCTATTCTTTGCCACGGTCTTCTCAAGGATGGACTTTATCTGTCAATTGGAGACTTCCGCTTGCCCACTAGATTGAGGGTGATAGGTTTTCCCGAACCTTTGATGTACTCCATTCTTTCGAAGCATCCTTTGAAAGGCCCCATGCACAAAGTGTGACCCGTTGTCACTTATAACCGCCCTAGGAACTCCGAACCTTGGAAATATAATCTTCTTGAAGAGTTTCACCACCACCTTGTGATCATTTGTAGGGGAGGCAATTGCTTCCACCCACTTAGACACGTAATCCACAGCCACAAGTATGTATTGGTTCCCACGGGAGGAAGGGAAGGGTCCCATGAAGTCAATGCCCCACACATCAAAGATCTCAAGTTCAAGTATGGGTTTTTGAGGCATTTCATTCTTCTTGGAAATGTTTCCACTCCGTTGGCAAGCATCGCAAGTCTTCACAAATGCCCACGCGTCCTTAAAGATATGGGGCCACCATAGCCCACATTGCAAAACCTTTTGGGCTGTTTTATTAGCCCCCATGTGACCTCCGCAAGGGTCGGAGTGGCACATTTTCAGCACACTATGAACTTCTTCCTCCGGAACGCACCTTCTTAGGAGACCATCTACACCTCTCTTGAACAAAATTGGATCATCCCATATGTAATGCCTTGCATCTCTTCTAATCTTCTTCCGTTGGTTCTTGGAGTAATCGGGGGGAAACTCCTCACAAGCCAAGTAGTTTACCATATCCGCAAACCATGGTAGAATCTTCTCCTTTAGGAGGTATAAAACATCATCCTTCAACTCATCACAAATGGGCAGCCCATCATCTTCTTGTTGCTCCCTCTCCATGCGCGAAAGGTGATCCGCAACCACATTCTCGGCTCCCTTCTTGTCCCGGATCTCCACATGAAATTGTTGTAAAGAGAGGACCCATCGGAGGAGGTGTGGTTTGGATTCCTTCTTCGAAATTAGGTACTTGATGGCTGCATGGTCGGTATAAACAATAGTTTTGGAACCAATGAGGTAGTCCCAAAATTTCTCAAATGCATGAACAATGGCTAGGAACTCTTTCTCTGTAGTGGTGTAGTTCCTTTGTGCTTCATTTAAGGTCTTGGACATGTAATAGATCACGTGAAGCCTCTTCTCAACTCGTTGCCCAAGAACACCTCCAATAGCCGTATCACTAGCATCGCACATCAACTCAAAAGGTAGATCCCACCGTGGTCCTTGCACAATCGGTGCCGAAATCAAAGCTTTCTTAAGTGTGTTAAAAGCTTGTAGGCACTCTTTGTCGAACTTGAAGTCGACTTCCTTTTGCAATAAGGCATTCAAAGGCTTGGCTATAAGAGAGAAATCTTTTATGAACTGCCGGTAGAACCCCGCATGCCCTAGGAATTGTCTTACCACTTTTGCATTGACCGGTGGTGGTAGCTTTGCTATAAATTCAACCTTTGCTTTGTCCACCTCTATGCCTGCATTTGAGATCTTGTGACCGAGGACAATACCTTCTTCAACCATGAAGTGACACTTCTCCCAGTTCAGGACTAAATTCACTCTCTCACACCATTGTAGGCACTTCCCCAAGTTCACTAGGCAATCATCAAAGGAGGCTCCTCCAACAGAAAAATCGTCCATGAAAACCTCCATCTCGGCCTCCAACATGTCCCCAAAAATGCTCATCATACACCGTTGAAAAGTGCCCGGTGCATTGCAAAGTCCAAAAGGCATTCTCCTGTAGGCAAAAGTACCATATGGACAAGTAAAAGTCGTCTTCTCTTGGTCATCCGGGTTTATAGGTATTTGGAAAAATCCCGAATAACCGTCAAGAAAGCAATAATACTTGTGCCTAGTTAGTCTTTCGAGCATTTGATCAATAAAAGGGAGGGGAAAATGTTCCTTTTTGGTAGATGCGTTTAGACGTCTATAGTCTATGCACATCCGCCAACCGGTCACCGTTCTAGTTGAGATGAGCTCACCATTCTCATTCTCAACTACTGTCATTCCCCCCTTCTTAGGGACAACATGCACAGGGGAAACCCATCTAGAGCTTGAAATGGGGAAGTTGATACCTGCATCAAGGAGTTTGGTGATCTCTTTCTTCACCACCTCCCCCATTTGAGGATTGAGTTTCCTCTGCCTCTCAATAGAAGGCCTCGCACCATCCTCGAGAGTTATGTGATGCATACATATAGCGGGGCTAATACCCTTGAGGTTATCAATGGTATAGCCTATGGCACTTTGATGCTCTCTCAATACATCACACAACTTCCGAGTTTGATCCGCATCTAAAGAAGAATTCACAATGACAGGATAAGTTGAATCAGGGCCAAGAAATTCGTACCTTAGATGTGATGGTAGAGGTTTAAATTCTACCTTAGGGCCCTCGTTTACCTCTTTTGTGGTGGCCATAGAAAGTGCATACATGGGTGTAATTTCCTTGAAACCGTTATCACCATCATCTTCCTCTAGCATTTGCTCCTCTATGTACCTGCTCTCATCGGTATCACTTGGCTCAAGATCATGGTTAGTAGAAAGCAATAGTGTATGCATACTAGAGATAATCGAATCAATAGTGTCAATCATCATGCAGTTTTCAGAAGTAGACAAAGGATATTGCATGCTTTTGTTCAGATCAAATTCAAGGACCTCCTCTACTACCTTTAAAGAAATCTTGGCACTCTTCACATCAATGAGAGCACCAGAGGTAGCTAGGAAACGTCGCCCAAGAATAATAGGTATATGATTATCTTCATCCATTTCCAAAACTACAAAATCCACAGGTATCACAAATTTCCCAACTCGTAGGGGAACATCTTCTAGCTTACCCTTAGGAAATTTGATCGAACGATCAGCTAACTGTAGGGTAATGTTGGTAGGAAGAAGTTCTCCTACCCCTAATCTTTGATATACAGAATATGGCATAAGACTAACACTAGCCCCAAGATCACATAATGCATTATCAATTTTCATTTTATTAATAGCACAAGGGATTGAGAAATTACCTGGGTCTCCCAATTTGGGAGGCATCTTGTTCATGATGATTGCACTACAATTCGCGGTGAGGTTAACAGTTTCCACCCCATCACAATTCCTCTTGCCACTCAAAATATCTTTCAAAAACCTAGCATAGTTAGGCATTTGTGGTGAGGTATGGAAAGGTGAATTTGCTTCAAAGTCTCTAAAAACTTACCGAATTGAACATCCAACTTATGTCTCACAAACTTATGGGGGTAAGAAAGTTTTTGCAGTAGATTGGGTTCTTTGACTTGTGTTACTTCCTTTTCATTTAGGACCTCTACAGTTTTATCATTCTCTCCGGTCCTCTCCTCCTCACTCTCTATAACAGTATCAGTGGTAGGTGTAGTCACGGATTGACTCCTAGGGGGTACTACTTCATCGCTCCCCCTCAATGTCTTTCCACTCCTAGTGGTGATAGCATTTACAGAGTTTTTAGGGTCAATACCTTGAGATGGGAGTTTTGACACTCCAACCCCATCCTTTATAGCACTAGCCAACTGAGAAATCTGGGTTTCAAGCATTTTATTATGTGTCATCACTTCATTAAACATTTTGTCACTGGTGGCCATGAAAGTGTTGAACATTTTGGTCTGTGCTTCCATCATCTCCTCCAAACTAGTCCTTTGCGATGGTCCTTGAGCATTGTAATTGTCATTAGAGGCTCGGGAGCCACGCGCATTAGACTGTTGGGGATTTTGATTTTGGAAGTTGTTCCTGTTACCATTGTTATTCCAATTTCCCCTGTTATTGGCATTCATGTTCTGATTGTATTGCCCTTGATTACCTTGATTACCTGCATTTTGTTGGTAATTATTCTGATTACCAAAATTACCATGTTGATTATAGGACCCTTGGGGATTTTGGTCCCTTTGGTTCCTGTTTCCCCACTGGTTTTGCTGTTGGTAGTCAGAATTGTTACCCTGTTGATTATAATTGTTCCCTCTTTGATTAGGTGGTAAATATCTGTTATTGTCATTCCTAGATCTATTATCATAAGACAAGGCATTGACTTGTTCATTATCACACTCATTACCATCATTATAGTTGGATTGAAATTGGGAATCTACGTTGCAGGCAGAGGTATCATGGTCATAAGACCCACAGTTTTCACAGAATATACATCCAGCAGGCATATTATTAGAGTTAGAGTGCATACCTGCTCCCTTAGAATGGGATGGATGATTTTGATGCGGTGGAGCGTTGAGCTTCTCTTTGATAATTGACATTTCCTTACATAGATTTACAATTTGCGATGTCAAATTCCCGATTGCATTAAGATGGTCTACCGAATAGACCGCTCCTCCACTCTTGCTCGTGGCCTCTCGCTCTCCATCTTGCCAATCCATGTGGTGTCGTACCACATCTTCTATGATATCAATGACTTCTTCTTCGGTTTTGTTCATAATGGGGCCACCTGCTCCCGCATCCAAACTGGTCTTCCCTTGAGGACTCAATCCTCCATAGAAAATCTGTAAAACTTGATAACTTTTTCTCAGGACAATATGTTGCCTTTCTGAAAAACCTACTTGGCTTTCTATATCTATGTTTATAATACTTCTTCTTATAGGTTTCTCCTCTTGATCGGTCAAAGTTATTTTTCTTATAGTTCCTTCTTTTATTATAATTTTTTCTTTCACATCCATAATTATTTGGGAAATCCCAACAAGTGAGAAATCGTCTCTTCATTTGTTCAGTTCCTGCAACCTCTCTACATTTCTTTTCAACCCATTTTCTGAGGAAAGCAATTCTGTTACCTAGGGCATCCGTAGATAAAATTTTTCTCTCCATTCTTGATATTTTTCACTAATTTCTTCATTCAGAGGATTGGGTAATTTGTCATAGAACATTCCAAGATTTGTTTCATTTTCACGAATTTTATAATAATATGTTTCAAATTCCATAATGTAACCATCAACATATTTCATATTACAAATGGACAAATTACTTAACTTTCTTTGATATTCCATTCGTTTCTCATTCGGATCGGCTCTAGGACCAATCAACTCTAACTCAATATATTAATATAACCGTCTGAATATTCTAGTAGGTGATTCACTATCTCTTAATGCAGTTTTGACTTCTTCCTCTATTCCATCGTACCAGTATTCTACACAGCCATAAAGACTATGTTCGATATAGTTTAAGAAATTTTCTGAAGTCCAGTCGGTGTTTAAATTAAGTACACTAATCATACTCTTCTTCCATTGATCTAAAACATCTTGTCTATCTCTTACACCGTCTAGCTTAAGTTTATAACCAGTTTGACTTATAGGTTGAAGAGTCACTTCTTCTTGTTTAGGTATATGATTAGGTATAACCTTGACAGTAGACCGGGTAGTCTTCCCTGGTATATATCTTGGTCTTGTGCAATTTCCTTCTCCTTGATACCTAAGTCTTTGGATGACATTATTTACGTTAATGTTTTCATTAATAATTTCTTCTCCGACATCATTATTATCCATTACTCTTTTTCCTAGTTTGTTTTCAATCTTCTGTCGAACAACTTCTATGGGTAGAAATTCTAGATCATTTAACCTCATCAATCCCATTTGTTGATATAAATCTTCCTCTAAAGTAGCATAATTATCTTCCTTTATTTCATTATCAGAAGCAATCCCTTTGTTAAAAATTATGTTCATGATTTCGTTAGGCTTATTAGGGTCTTCTTCTTTGTCGAATAGGACTTGCAATTCAATTAGTGTTTTCTCCTGAAGATGAGGGATCAAGTTTAGTTTCTTTATTCTTTTCTTGGTTACTAGTTGGTCTTTTAGGAAGTGTTACAGTAAAATTTTTATTTTTATCTAGATTTTGAAAAGGATATTTATATTTATATGGGACAATTTTCTCTTTATTAGGTGATATTTCTTTTCCAAATTGATGCCTAACTTCGTTTGTTAAAACAAGTTGAACTTGTTTAACCTGTTCGTTTAGATCGCTTACCTTTTTTTATTAATATCGGTTATGGTTATTGACATTTTATTTCCTATATTAATACAACGAGCATGTATGTTATCAACTTCCGATCTTAATTCGCCAATTTTATCTACTATATAATGAAGGACTGGGCCAGAATTACTAGTATTTTCAGGAATATGATAATAATGCTTAAAATCAGGTTTCTTACACTCAGTAGATGGTCTAGTATTCTCCAGTTTTACCTAATTATTAAATCAACTTAATGAATATTTTAACCGTATGGCTCTGATACCAAATCACGCAGCTTATCAGTTTCTAATTTATAATAACTGTATTGTCTTCCTTAATAATAGATTTCACTTGTATAATAACTGTATTCAAACATAATACTTAATTTTTAACACAAATACTTATCCTTTTAATATATAAGTACTACTGAAAAGATCAAAATAACACCTCGAAAACAATATTGAAGAAACATATAACAGTATTAAATTTTATTTTAATAGGATAGAACATGAAATAACAGTATTAAAATAGAAAATAACTTTTTTCCAACACTTAGCGAATTTTTTTTTTCAATGGTGGTATGGACTTTCCTAGTCCCTACCTGGCAGTGGGCAATACTTTCTCATTTGAGTAATACTTGAACCTCTTTTAAACTTATTTTATCTTTACCCATCAACAACTAACCAAGATAAAATAATAATAACCACAAATATTAGGCTATATGGGAGTTGAACCCACACCTTGTGTACAATAACACATTTCTCTACCATTTGAGCTAATAGCCTATAAATTTAGGAGATTGAAATATAGATTATACAATCAAAATAAATTTGTAAGCTATTTTCATTTGTGGTAAACTGACGTTTATGAAATAAGTGTAAAAAAAGCTCAAAACTCATTCTACTAGTCTACTTTAATTATGACAAAAAGTGCACGAAATCATCTAAATTTTTGTCGTAAAAACAATGTTGTACAAATTAATATGATGATATCATACATTCATACCCCAAAATTATACGATTGAAATTGAAAGATCCAAAACTATAAAATTCTAATTGAGGGAATCAAAACTTTAAAAATACCTGAAAGTTTGCTGCTTAGATAACTTCATTTCACTAAAATTAGATCTACATTTTTGGGCTAAATTAAGGTTGTCGAGCTGTTTGGTTAGTAAAATATAATGAGAAAATGGAGTAGAAGATCGATAATCTTGTATATTAAAGAAAAATTGAACCAATAACTGTTTTTGAACATGATATAAAAGAACAACTACGCATAACATCAATTTAATAGGAAAAGGAAAAGAATAGGAAAAAGTGTTCAAGAGGAGAGAGAAAGAATAAGAAGGAAAAGAAAAGAAAAGAAAAGAACATGAAGAAGAACTCAACAGGAGAGAGAAAGAAGAAGGGGAAGGGCTGATTTTTTTTTAAAGTTTTTATATGGGGTAAACCCTTTAATATGGGTTGTACATTTTAATCCAATGAATAGTATTAAAAGTTCTTACTTTAAATTGAGTTCTTATTTCTTGAACCTCCCATATATATATATATATATATATATATATATATATATATATATATATATATATATATATATATATATATATATATATATGTATGTATACATACACACACACATATATATAAGTGCTTTGGTTCCCCTTGGATAGACGGTAAATAACGAAAAATTTTACAGTTTGTTATAGAAATTAACAATGTTGTGCATACAAAGTAAAAGGGGTTGATTGAAAAAAAAAGAAAAAAATAATTCAAATTAAAAGGTGGGTAATGGAAATTGTAGGGAATATTTCAAGCATTCATACTTGAGCCCCACTGTAATCATACACTTAAGCATGATGGCATCAAAAGGGAAGGAAGCTAGAGTGAAAGAGTCGCCAACAAGTTTTAGGAACTTGTAAACCATTCACTTTAGGGCTTGGGGATGTTAGTGCTTCCATTGTTCGATTCCTACCATTATGTCTTTCCATAGTCTGATTAAAACTAGATTGAGAATTATTGTGAGCTTTTTTCTACAGTCTTCACCCCGGATGCACTCCTTAGGGTAAAGGTTACACCCCTTCACGTTCCATGGGATCGCTAACTCCATAGTGGTCCTGAACCATGATTTGATATTCGGGGATAAAGGTACAAATCCAACCTAAATGAGATTGAACCTGCCCTAAAAATAGGCCTCTACTTTATTCTTCTCGTATTCATGTGCGCTTTCTGACTAACATACAATCAATATATTAATCCTAAACTTGTTTAATCTATGTTAGTTAAATATTAATGCACAAACAAATCAATTATTGACGGTCACTTGAATTATAATCATGTTAGCTTAAACAAGATTATTAATTATCTTATTAAGCGTGATTATAAGTACAAATTCCCTTTAATCTTACATAAAAGAAGTGTCAAGAAATAACAATAATAATACATCAAGAAACAATAATAATATTCATCATTAACATAATAATTGTGGGCGTCGTTCGAAGTGCGCCTACGTTAAAGCATGTTGTGAATATGCGGGGCACTCATAGGAAGTGATAATTGACGTATATGATTAGTGACAAGGAAAGTAGGGAGCCGCCAACAAGTTTTTTAGGAACTTGTAAACCGTTCAAAGATCATTTAAGGCAACCACGATTAAGGGACAACGAAAGGCAACAACGATTGACCCGTGAAGGTTACACCCCATTCATAATCCATGAGATTACTAACTCCATATGGTTTGGAACGACAAAAGGAGGATCGGGGATGATGGTACAAAGTGATTCGAGGAGGCACATTCGCCCGTATTGGCCTCTACTCGATTCTTATAGTGAAAAGTGATTCATGCGATCTCAAAGGCATGCAAACAAAATATTCAATTTGTTCTAAACTATCGTAAGGCTAAATTGGTTAAAATATTAATACAACATATAATTCTAAAATATTAGTGAGCAGTTGAATTACACAACAAGATTAAAAAGGATCCTAAACCGGTTGTCCAAATTATATTATTAGGCTTGATTTTCAATTAAATATTGCCTTCAAACATGCAATATGGTAATCAATAAATAATAATAGAATAAACATTATTATTGGAAGCAATTTAACAATTAGAGATGTAGTCAAATCAAATATAAATTAACCTAATCATGACACTAGCAATATTAAAATAAAATAAATAATTAAATTAATTAATTATTCACATTCCACGTTGTAGGGAATATTTCAAGCATTACTCCAAACTTGAACCTCGCTGTGATCATACACTTAGGCATGGTGGTCTCCAAAGGGAAGGAAGCTAGAGCAAAAGAGTCGCCAACAAGTTTTAGGAACTTGTAAACCGTTCACAGGGTGAAGGTTACACCCCTTAACGATCTAGGAGATCAATAACTCCAATAGGTCTGGAACCAAGAATAGAAGATGGGGGATGAAGGTACAAATCCAATCTAAAAGAGAAAGAACCTGCCCTAATAATAGGCCTCTACTTTATTCTTCTTGTATTCATGTGCGCTTTCTGACTAACATGCAATCATTAGGTTAACCCTAAACCTGCTAAATTTATGTTGGTTGAATATTAATGCACAAACAAAACTATAATTGGCGATTACTTGAATTATAATCATATTAACCTTAAACAAGATTATTAATTATCTTATTTAGCGTAATTACAAGTACAAATTCCCTTTTAAACATGCATAAAATGTGTGATCAAGCAATAACAATATGATATAAAGCAAAATAATAATAATAAAAACCTTAATAATTATAATAATAATAATTAAAATAATCATGATACTAACATGAATATTAAGAATGAAAGTAGGAAGCATCATAAAAATCATAATTGAGATTGTATTCTTTACCCTAGACAAGATAATAAGAAGCAATAAAACATCCTAAACATGATTTCTATATCATAATATCAATAAAGCAATTAAATCACTTACTTGGATGCCTCGTATCTCTTTCTAATAGCAAAATAATAACAAACAATTAAAACTAAATAATTGAAATAGAGATTAAGAAAGTTTAGATTAGATTTGGGACCAAACCCTCAGAAATCAAACCTTTCACGTCTAGGGCGAAGAAAACTATGAACTTGGCTAGGTGTGTCTAATGCTAATGTATGAGGAATTGTGTTTGTAAACGGCTAGGCTTAGAAAGAGGGAGAGAGAATAAGCTTTAACTTAGAGACAGAAGAGAATTAGAGAGTTTTGGTTGAGATGATTAAAAACGGAGGTCAAGGACGCTATTTATAACTAAAATCAGTCCGGATTTGGTAAAAAAAGAATCGGAGTTTGAAGAGGAATAAAAGCTCAACGCTGTCGCCACAACTACCCTTGTAGCCACGCGACATGCTTGTCGCTACTCGCGTGTTGTCCGGCGTTGCAAGACAGTTTTTGCGGATTTTGTTTTTATCATATATTTTGATACAAAAGTCCAAATAAGGAACATAATATGTCATTAGAAAAATATTGAAGTCTTCTTTCTAAAACAGTTACAATCAGATTAAAATATTTTGTAGATAAAAAGATATGACCAAAATAGTGGAAGAGTGTCAGTTTTGAATAGAGTTTGATATTCCATTCATTTCTTTTTCGTTATAGCTCAGAATTAATATTATAATATATCATTGGAGAGATAATTTCAAGATCTATCCAAAAATATAAGATTTGGATAAAGATTATGAGCCACAAAAATAATATCTGAACATATTCCATCTCTTACAAAATAAGGATTCTTAAAATGAGTAGTTTTATTCAATTTAAAACTATTTGAAACATAATTATCAATCCTAACTCCATTAAGATTAAAAAGAACCTTCTAGAGTATTCTAGAAGACTATAATCAATCCTAATATCTTTAGGAATGATAATTACTAATAGGCCCTCCTCTAGATCATTGGACCGTATGTAAGAACCAAACCGGACCCAGTTTAGTATTTTGGCCATAACTTCCTCATTATTCATCGGAATTGGGCTTATAATATATCGTTGGAAAGGTCTTTTTGAGCCCTATCCAAATACACTATTATTGGACCCTTATCATGGATCACACTAAATCATAATGCACGTTTTTCATAAATAGGGTAAGAAAAGAAATATTTTCAAAAACAGAAAGAAGTGATATTTTTAATAAAAACATCCTCATCACTAGACTTTTCACACTTTTGCTTTATTCGATAATCAAATGAAGTGAAAGGTATTCATCACTGGGTTTTGTTTTGGGGAGATACATTTGGGTGTCTACAAAAGCCCCCACTTTGACTGAATTTGGAGAAACGCAAGTTTCGAAAACAAAAGTCAAACTATCGATGGGGAATGAGAATTATTCAGAACGTTCTGCAATCCTAAATCATTTTTGTAAAGCAATACCTGCAAAACTAACGTTAGTTAAAATAGATAAGAGAGCTAAAGAAACGCATATCTTGTACCATCGAGCACACGTCTCTGAGAGTAACCGGATTGTTGCATTTTTCTGTTGTGACAACCTTCCACAAGCTAGGGAACGCCATCTTGCTTTTTTGATGTTGTGATCGTGCTTTGCCACTATTAATGATCACTCGTCTCTGAATAAAAGGGCTTCTTTTTTAGGATTGTCCACGCATCTCTGAACAAAGAGCTTGATGATATTTCCACGCGTCTCTGAACAATAGAGCTTGATGATATGTCCATGCGTCTCTGAAAAAAAGAGCTTTGATGATATGTCCACGCGTCTCTGAACAAAAAGAGCTTTGATGATATGTCCACGCGTCTTTAAACCAAAGAGCTTTGATGATATGTCCACGCGTCTCTGAACAAAATAGCTTTGATGATATGTCCACGCGTCTCCGCACAAAAGAGCTTGAAAGGATTGTCCACGCATCTCTGAATAAAAGAGCTTTGATACTTGAATGTTTATTGTGATCCTTCGGTTGGCTGCGAACAAGAGCTTTGCTGAATAGTTGTATCCTGTAAAAATCAAAAGATTGCCTAAAGACTTTGCTAGAGTTTTTTCTTAGGGTTGACCTAAGGTGATTGACTGACTAGAGGTTGACCCAAGGTGAATTGACACGTGTGACTCATAACTTGTGTGTGCATTGTATTGTGATGTGCTTGACTCAAAATGCGAAACAGTAAAAAATTTCCGTCATTTTTGTGGAGGGTACCGACTTTCTCCCGAAAAAGAAAGACGCAAAAAAGGATCAAAGTGTTTGATGGTGCATGTTGAATGAGCTTAATCTGTTAACGTTGTCTCTCACATTACAAGGATTGTAACGTCTTAGACTATCCTAGTTGACTCGATAATGAAAGTATTTAGGTAACTTAGGCGCAGAAGCTAAGTACTTCATACTTTGTGATGCAATGATGATTGATCTTGATATGACAAAGAATGATTCAACGTTGGGTTAAGATTTCATGACAAAGGTTTCCTATGGGAAGTATACATGACAAAGCTCTAGCCGAACCTCGCACAAGTATGTATACCTCAAAAAGGTCTTTTGAAGGGTTGTAATGTGGTTAGGATAAAGGTTGAAGAAGAAAGGGATAAAGGCTCAAGACCCTAGATAAACCCCCAAGGTTTGAAACCTTGCATTTGAATCCTTGTATTTTTATGCTTGAGGTTTTCTACTCTTTTTTAGCTTTTTCCTTTTTTAATTTTATTTTTGCTCTCTTTTTTTGCTTTTGCAATTTTTTATTTTTAACATTTTTTATAAGTGTGGGCAATCCCGATCATGCGGTCTATCACTCACTTGACATTTATGTTTCTAAGGCACGGTACCGAGCACTCGATAAGAGATGCAATCTGAGACGTGTTCATATCAAAGACATGTTCATGTCAAAGACATTGGAACACTTGCCTTTTTGTACACTTTTATTTATTTTTTTGATTATTTTTTTTGCTATTTTAATATTTTGAAATCACTCAAGCTTTTTAAAATTGCATCAATTGGACACTGTCCTATCCCAAGGTTAGGTAGATATGGGTTGAAAAATGAAAGGTCTATCGTTAGACGAGGCTCAAAGTGGTTTATCAAAAAAGGATTGTATATTCGAAGGGTAAAAGGTAATATGATGTGGCTACAAGGGGTGCCTCAAATCATTGATATACCTTGTGCTCAGTTCGACATGGATTTTTTTTAGAATGCAATGATCATATGCAAGAGATAAAATTATCATTTTATTAAAAGGGGAAACGAAAAAAAATCTACAAAGTAAATCTAAGGAAAAAGAAGGTTCTTATGCTAGAATTAGGGGGGAATGGAAGAAATGAAAAAAAAAGTGAAAGAGGTGGCGAAATCTTGTTGTTGAATCTCGCCTCGTGTCTTATGCTTTATCATCACTCATATTTTTTTTCGTTTAGAGGTATGAGATGCTTATTATTATCAATTAGATATTGGATGACCTCTTTTAGCTTCCAACAACTCTCAGTAGTATGACCGCTACCTTGATGGTACTTGCAGTGTTCATCTGGATTCCAACTAGGCAACCTCTTCTTAGGTGCGGGGTCTTAAATAGGTCCAATGAGAGTTATGAGACCTTTAGCATGAAGGCGATCGAATGTTGTGTCATAACTTATGCCAATAGGTGTAAAGGTTCTCTTTTGCTCTCGTTTGTTCATGGCAAGGACCTCATCTAAGATAACGTTGTGCGATTAGGTAGTTTTGGAAGAAGAAGGATTGTCGTTCTTCTTTCTTATCCAGCCACTGTTGCTATTGTTACTAGCCTTGGCCTTCTTGTCGCGCGGAGGAACATGAAGGATATTTGAATCAATGAGGTCTTGAACGCGATCTTTGAGGGCGAAACATACTTCTGTTGTGTGACCACGACCTCTATGGTATTGGCGATAAGATTTTGGGTCCCATTTAGGAGGCCGTTTTTCAGGCGGAGGGTCTTGACTTGGACCAATGAGGTGAATGAGACCTTGATCGTGAAGAAAGTCAAAAGCTTCATTGTAAGTCATTCCTATTGGTGTGTTTTCTTCAGTGGTCAGTTTTGCGCGTGTGTTAGAAGCATTGAGTTCTTCATTAAATCCTTGATGAGAATTTTGTTCGATAACCATCACCCGATTTTCTAGTCCTTCTACCACATTCAAGAACATAGCAATGACATCTTGATGTTTTTGAACGTCCTCTTTTAGACTTGGCAAGTTTTCCCCGGTATTATCTAAAAAAATACTTTCCTCCTCCTCAATCATGATCACTTCATCAAGAAAGGTTATATAAGCTATTTTGATCATGCGCTCACCTACAGGTGTGATAAGGAGTGAAGCATCGAAGGATGTTTGATCCTCTACGATGGCTAGAATCTCGGAAGTTTTATTATCATCGATCAGATCTTGAATAGCTTCTTTGAGTTTCCAACACTCCTCAATGTCGTAACCCTTTCCGTGGTGATACTTGCAATGTTTTTTAGGATCCCACTTTGGTGGCCTGCCTTCTGAAACTGGATCTTTGATAGGTCCTATGGGCATGACTAGTCCTTTTTGGTGTAGCTTGTCGAAAGTTGTTTCATAACTCATGCCAAGTGGAATGAACACTCTTTTAAACCTTTAGATTTGTGGTTTTGAGGTGTTTGTAGCATGTACTTTGTTAATGGGAGAGGAAGAAGAAGGATGGTCGTTCTTCTTTCCTCTCGCATTATTATCTTTCATAATGTCATCTTCAATGTCAATGCCTATATTATACACAGCCTTGAACGTATTCAAGTTGTGTTGGTATTTTAAGTACTTTGCATATTTTTCTTAAAGCTTCTTGATGAACATCCTTGCAGACTCTTTTTCGGTAGGCACCTTAACCATATTAGAAGAAGTTTCCCTCCATTTGTTGACGAAAGAAGTGAACTCTTCGTTTTCATTTTTTTTTAACATCTCAAGTTGTCTGTGGTCAGTTTTGTCTTGGATGTTATCTACCTATGAAAGCGTATGTTATGGAATCCCAAGAAGAGGTTTTCTCTTTTTTAAGGGAAAATAACCATTGTTGACAAACGGTTTCAAGAGATAGAGAAAACAAGGAATGAAAGACTTTCCTATCAATCCCCTTAATGTTTGTTATGGTCTGGAAGGCCCTTAAGTGGATATAAGGATTATCAGTTGCTTTGAACTTAGGGATGTCATTGGCATTGAACTTCTGCGGAAAAAGCTCCTTGTCCACTGAGACCCCTTGTGAGCTAATGCCCTGAAATCTATAGTCATTGGATATTTTGCTCAAGCTTTCTTGCATGAGCTCCATTTGTTGTTGTTTCACAGGGTCATTGATTTGAAGGGTTAAAGCCTTCAACACCTTAGTCACGTCAGCCATTTGCTTCTTAAGCTCATTATCTTCTTCTTGACTTGCCATTATCTTCTTTGCTTTTCTTTTTTGACCGACTGGTTTATCAAAAAGTTGAACATGAATAAAGGTGTTGTCCTTGATTGATCGCCCTTCTCTCCTTGACCAAGTACTGTGGAAAGGGAAATTAGGGATAAGTATTTTATTATTTATTTTGACTCAAGCTCTATTCAACATGGAAAATAATGGGAATAGATTGGACCCCCAAATCGAATGACGGAAGACGACTCATGCATGAACCTAAGACATGGTCATGGTGACATATACAAAGTGTGTGCTAAGATTAGTGAGTGTAGGTGACATGTTAAGACTCGTGTCATGACCATGTGGCTAGACTATGTGACTAGACTCGAACAAATACTAAGTTAAGACTTCACATATATGCATTAAACTGGACAGGCTGTTGTATTCTAGTCATAACTTTTTATCTGTGACTTTGATTGGGAAGAAACCAACGCCTTCGGCTATGACCAAAACAAGTTGACAATTGTGCAGTATATTAGAATAAAAACCGGGTTGACTTAAAGGAACAATGACTCGATTTTGAGTGTATTCATTAATTCAAATTAATTAATCTAATTAAGCAAAGTCTTTTAGTCCTTGGTTAGTTTATTAAGACTTATTTACAAACACAAGTCAAACAAAACGGTTAGTTTAGTCACATAATACGTATGCACAACAAATAATTCACAAATGGTCAAGTAGGCACAATATGATGTAATGAGTTTGCAACCTAACCATGGCTCTAGTTCTCTAAAGTTCGGGACATGGGTTAGTCAAAGAGGGTTCATGGTTATGAGTCCAGATGTACCGCGCGGAAGCCTTACCTTTGGAAGGGTTGGCGCGAGTGGATGGGACCCCGCGAGTTAAACTCGCTTCCATGGTTTGGTGAATTCAACATTCTCGGACGTACCCTTTGTTGCTCAGAGCGTTCAATCAGGTAGATGGAGCATGAATTCCAAGAGGGTTATGTACATATGTAGAACACATATGGGTTTCAAAAAAAAAGAGAAAAACTCAATCAGGAAGTAGAATCGAGCCAACAGTGCTAGAACTAGTCAAAACTAGAACTCATATTTCTGGCTTGGTATTGGAAGAACGTAGCGCTAGCGAGCCAACAGAGACTGTCGCCGCGATATAGCCCTGTCATCTGGCGATAGAATTGTCGCTCGGTGATAGAGTCATATCTTCGGCGACTGGCTCTGTTTGCTAGACGCCAGTTCCTACATGCCTCAGCAGCTTTCTGTATTCTTAAATTTTCCAGTTTTTTGCAGCATCATTTCAATCCTAGTTGTGAAAGACATTCCTCAAATTTTCTACGTGTAAAAATGCTATGTTTTTTACTCATTACCGATGGTCTTTCCAATGAGAACCTTTGTTTATGCATATGACAATAATGTTAATGAAAATAACGCACAAGAAATACTTAGAACTTTTCGAGTCTCAGCAACTCATTCTAAATAATTGCCAAAATAAATTTTAGGAATTGAAATAGAAATCCTCCCTAGCGGAGTCGCCAAAAAACTGTAGGGAATATTTCAAGCATTACCCCAAACTTAAACCCCACTGTGATCATACACTTAAGCATGATGGCGTCCAAAGAGAAGGAAGCTAAAGAAAAAGAGTCGCCAACAAGTTTTAGGAACTTGTAAACCATTCACAGGATGAAGGTTACACCCCTTAACGATCTAGGAGATCGTTAACTCCAATAGGTCTGGAACCAAGACTGGAAGTTCGGGGATGAAGGTACAAATCCAATCTTAAAGAGAAAGAACCTGCCCTAATAATAGGCCTCTACTTTATTCTTCTCGTATTCATGTGCGCTTTCTGACTAACATGCATTCATTAGGTTAAACCTAAACCTGTTTAATCTATGTTGGTTGAATATTAATGCACAAACAAAACTATTACTAGCGATCACTTGAATTATAATCGTATTAACCCTAAACAAGATTATTAATTATCTTATTAAGCATGATTACAAGTACAAATTTCCTTTAAACATGCATAAAAGGTGTGATCAAGCAATAACAATATGATATCAAGCAACATAATAATAATCAAAATAATAATAATTATAATCAAAATCATAATTTATATAATCATGATCATAATCATAATTAATATAATCATGTTAAGAATAAAGTATAATATTAATAGTAAGATCCTTAGCCCTAACATGATACTAATATGAATATTAGGAAAGAAAGTAGGAAGCATCATGGAAATCATAATTGACATTGTATTCTTTACCCTAAACATGATACTAGGAAGCAATAAAACATCCTAAACATGATTTCTATATCATAATATAAATAAAGCAATTAAATCACTAATTTGGATGCTTCATATCTCATTCTAATAACAAAATACACACGTTAGTAACTTCAAGGAAAATAATAACAAACAAGTAAAACTAAATAATTGAAATAGAGATTAAGAAAGTTTAGACTAGATTTGGGACCAAACCCTCAGAAATCAAATCTTTCACGTCAAGGGCGAAGGCAACTTCGAACTTGGCTAGGTGTGTCTAGTGCTAACGTATAAGGAATTGTGTTTGTAAAAGGCTAGGCTTAGAAAGAGGGAGAGAGAATAAGCTTTAACTTAGAGAGAGAAGAGAATTAGAGAGTTTTGGTTGAGAGTTGATGGTTAAAAACGGAGGTCTAAGGACGCTATTTATAACGATAATCAGTCCGGATTTGATAAAAAAGAGAATCAGATTTTTAAGAGGAATAAAACTCAACGCTGTCTCCGCAACTGCCCTTGTCGCCGCGCGACAGGGTGCAGCGTCGTGCTGTCGTCTGGCGTTGCAAGATAGTTTTTGCGGATTTTGTTTATATCATTTCTTTAGATCTAGAAGTCTAAATAAAGACATATAATATGTCGTTCAAAAGATCTTGAAGTCTAATTTCCAACCCAATTAGAATCAATTAAAATCTTTTGTAGATAAAAAAAATATGGCGAAAATAGTGGAAGGGTGTCAGTTTTGGATAGAGTATCATATTCCATTCATATGTTTTTCGTTATAGCTCGGAATTAATATTATAATAAATAATTTGAAATATAATTTTAATATTTATCCAACCATATAAGATTTGGATAAATATTATGAGGCACTAAAATAATATCTCAACATTATTCCATCTCGAACAAAACAATGAATCTCAAAAGGAGTAGTTTTATTCAATTTCAAACTCTTTGAAACATAATTATCAGTCCTAACTCCATTAGGATTAAAAAGAACCTTCTAGAGTATTCTAGAAAGCTATAATTAATCCTAATAGTTTTAGGAATGATAATTAATAATAGGCCCCCCTCTAGATCATTGGGTCGTATGTAAGAACCAAACCAGGCCCAGTTTAGTATTTTGGCCATAAATTCCTCATTACACATCGGAATTGGGCTTATAATATATCATTGGAAAGCCCTTTTTGAGCCCTATCCAACTAAACTATTTTTGGACACTTATCATGGACGAAACTAAACTGGAATGCATGTTTTTCATAAATAGGGTAAGAAAAGAAATATTTTCAAAAACAGAAAGAAGAGATATTTTAATAAAAAAATCCTCATCACTAGACTTTTCACACTTTCGCTTTATTCGATAATCAAATGACGTTAAAGATATTCATCCTTGGGTTTCGTTTTGGGGAGAGACATTTGGGTGTCTACACACGTGTTCCTTTAAATTGCTATATCATGAATAAATATTTTGTAACTTTGCAGACACCCATTTGTGTCTCCCCAAAACCAAATCCGGTGATGAGTACCTTTCACGTCAAATCATAATCGAATGAAGTGAAAGTGTGGAAAGTTTAGTGTTACGGCTAGTTTTAAATTCTTTTATCTTCTCTCTATTTTTGAAAACCTATTTTAAGAAAATAGCCAATCCAGTTTGGTTAGTCCATGATATGGGTCCAATAGTAGTGTAGTTGGATAGGGCTTGAAAAAATATTTCCAAAGATATATTAGAAGCCCAATTCCGATGAATATTGAGGAAGTTATGGCCAAATTACTGAACTGGACCTGGTTTGAGCCTTATATGCTGCCTAATGATCTAGAGGAGGGCCTATTATTGATTTATCATTCCAAACGCAATTAGGAATGGTTTTAGTCTTCTGGATTCTTCTAGAAGGTTCTTTTCATTCCTAATTCAATTAGCATTGATAAATTGACTTTTGTTGACTTTTAGAGTTTTAATTAGAATAAAAGAACGTTTTTGAGGAAAATACGATTTTATCCTCCTGTTCCGCAATTTGTATCTGATTTTAAGACAACTCATCAATTTATTAGTCAACGCCAAACGCCAGCTGTAGCGCTTGACGCTACGCTTGGCGCCTAGCGCTAGCCTTAGCGTCTAGCGCTAAGGTCAGCTTTTGGCGCTAACCTGGTTTTACGAGTTAGAACTCTGTTTTTGATGTTTTTATCTTTTTGGCTGATTTTTTCTATAAATTGCATGTTAAAAACTCTGTTTTCATTCACCAATTCTCACCAACTCTCATCAAGATTGTCTTGATTACTCTCTCTCTCTTTTCTAAACTAGCTTCTTTCAAATATAAAAATTCCGCATCCATTAGACTTAGATACACCTAGCCATATTTGAAGTTGCCTTCGCCCTAGACGTGAAAGGTTTAATTTCTGAGGGTTTGGTCCCAAATTTCTCTTTCAATTATTTTATTTAATTGTTTTGTTTATTATTTTCCTTGAAGTTACTAATGTGTGTATTTTGTTATTATAAAGAGGTACAAGGCATCCAAGTAAGTACTTTAATGGTTTAATTGATATTATAATATAGAGATCATGCTTAGATTGTTATTTTGATTCCTAGTATCATGTTAGGGTTGAAGCTTTGATTTGTATTGTTTAGTGACATGCTAGGGTTTGTTATTAGTCTTGTTAGTATCATGCCTAGGGTCTTGCTATTATTATTATACTTTAACATGAATATTATTTTGATAATTATTGTAATTTTGATTATTATTATGTTGCTTGATATATTTATTTTTATTGCTTGATCACACCTTTTATGCATGTTTAAATGGAATTTGTACTTGTAATCACGCTTAATAAGATAATTAATAATCTTGTTTAGGGTTAATTTGATTATAATTCAAGTGATCGCCAATAATAGATTTATTTGTGCATTAATATTCAACCAACATAGATAAACAGGTTTAGGGTTAATCCTATTGATTGCATGTTAGTCAGAAAGCGCACATGAATACGATCAGAATAAAGTAGAGGCGTATTATTAGGGCAGGTTCAATATCTTTTAGGTTGGATTTGTACCTTCATCCCCGAACCCTATTTGGTTCAAGACCTTATGGAGTTGACGATCTCTTGGATCGTTAAGGGGTGTAAACTTCACCTTGTGAACGGTTTACAAGTTCTTAAAACTTATTGACGACTCTTTTGCTCTATCTTCTTTCCCTTTGGACACCACCGTAGTTTAGTGTATGATCACAGTGGGGTTCAAGCTAGGGGTAATGCTTGAAATATTCCCTAGAGTTTTGGCAAGTCTTTTGGGGATGTGGCGGTACGATTTTTCAAATTTTACCTTGAGTGAAGTAGCCCCCAAGTAATGCTTTACTGATTTTGTTTTGCTTTGCCAGGACGATACTGCTGAGTTCGTGCCACCCCGTATGTCTATCCATTATCAGGGGACATATGGGCCGATTGAGGAGATAATTCCTCAGGACGAGCACTTCATGGAGCGGTCGATTCCTCGCCACCAGACTCGGGTAAGCTTGTTTATTTGCAACTTTTGTCCATATATGTTATGCATGTTTACTGACTTATTTCTTTGACAGTTCTCGCGCGAGGTGGTTTCGGCGATGGCACGATGCATAGATGCCTTCCGGAGCTAGCTTATCCGGATGAGGAACGTGGCTACCTGCCGTCGAGATGACGTTGTTCAGGAGGTAGTGTTCCCTTCATATGTTTTTGTATTACCGCTTCTATTTTGCCTGTTTATGATTTTAATTCCTTTTGCAGGGTCAGCCCATTCCTTCTCGTACCCGCACGAGACCTGAGGTGCGAAGGGATCCGGCGAGGTCTAGCTCGAGACGTCGCCGCACTACTTCGGGAGGTTGGGGCGGTCGTTCTAAGGCTGCTCGTACCGAGGCGGCAGAGGGCTCGGGTTCTTCCTCTGAGGGTGCACATGCTGCGCCGGTAGGCCAAGGAGAGGCTACCTCGGCTCTTAGAGGTGGTGGGATGTACGAGGTTGCCTCGTCATCGCAGCAGCCTCCGTAGCCTCAGCCTCAGGTTGATCTTGGGTGGACGGGTCCTACGTTGAGCTTTCCTCCTCCCGCGGAGACTGGAACCGATGATGGAGTCGAGCCGGAGCTGGCGGAGAGGTTACTTGTCGTACGACAGAGTTTTATGCGATGATGGGTTTATGTCCCCCGGCGCTATAGCTTATACCTGTGCTTTTTTTATTACTTATTTGACCTTTGTATAGAACTTTGTCATTTAGTTAGACTCATTTTTTAGACATATTTTTATATATACATACTATTATGAGTTTATTTTATTTATCATGTTTTTTCATTTTTTATTATTATGTGCATGTTTGTGTGTGCTAAGAAATGTGACAAATAATTTTGCGCAAAAAATCCGTCATTTTTATTATTGATGGAGGGTATCCGACTTTCTCCCACAAAAAAGAAAAAAAAAAAGGAAAGGTCAAATAAAAATATTGGATTTATAAAACTTGGAAATTAGTCTAAATAAAATCCAAAAAAATAATATAATTAATATGATATCTATATTAATTAAAAGAGAGGAATAAAAGAATATTTAGAAAAAGATAAGGAATCTGTAAAGTCGTTAACATACTCGAATTAAGTCAAAAACGTGGTTTTGTAAAAAGCGCGTACGATGAGGCGTATTGGCGCCAGCTGGTGCCACGCCTTTTAGTGTAGCGCCAGGCGCTACACTTAACGTTTGGCGCCAGGCTTTGGCGTTAGGGGCAAAGAGTTGGCGTCTGGCGTTAAAGAGCGCTGATCCTAAATCCTTCCCATATTAAAACTGCTCCGATTTTGTGCATAAATAGCCCCCTGCCCAGCCGATTCTCTTCATAATTTCAGCCGATAAAATATTTCTTAGCTTTTAGAAAAATAATATCATGTCTCTAGTCACCAAAACTTTTACCAATTACACCAATGAATGGTGTCGGTCTCTTAATGCCAAAGAAAGAAAAGAATTAGATGTGTTTCACTTGGGGGGTATTTATGGTATCAAAGGGGTAGATCTTGACACAGATTTTATTTATACCGCTCTAGAATATTGGGATGTAGATACCCATTGCTTTATAATAGGGTATGATGAAATTAGTTCTTTGCCGGAAGAATTTGGTGCTATTTTAGGTTTCCCTGCAATAGATCTTGTAGTAATCCCTAGAATAGATGCATATTATTATAAAGATTTTGAACGCTTCTTCAATTTAAAAGACAGGGATTTATCAAAAATAGTAGATGGTAACATATTTAATTTGAAAGAATTTGCTCGCCATTATTTTGATAAACCTTACTCCGAATCTTTTCATGTTTATAGAAGAGGGGCTTTCTTAATTTGTATGCTTAATCAATTTTTTCTTACTAGTGGTAAAAATAATGAGGGTCAATCAATTATAACCACTATATTAGAACAAATTGAATCACGGAGAAATCCAATGCCTTTAATAGTTGGAGAGACTATGATTAGTCTTGACGAATTAAAGAGGAATCCAAAAGCACCTTTTCGGGGCTCTCCAATTTTATTACAGGTAGAAAAATAATATTTTTAATTACAGAAATCAAAAATATATTTTTGTATAGTACGTAATAATAATTTATTTGCATTGCAATTTTTTTAGAGATGTGGCTAATGGAAAGGCTGGAATTAATTATCACTCCAGACAATATTGAGAAGTACACTCCAGATTGCTTCGTGAGGAGGAAGAAACGCTTCTCTAAGATGGGGCTCCATGAATGTAAGAAGGTTTTCGAGTCCTGCAATTTTGCCATCAAGTGGGTCATCCCTTGGTGGAAAATAGAAAGGATGGTTGGTGTCAACAAGCAACCATTCTGCCGTCTTCCAAGCTTGTCCCGTATGACTTTTTATTATCCCTACAAGGTAAAAAGACAATACGACCTACTTAAGGCTATTCCTTCCGGAGATCTTCGTCCTTCCTACGAGTTCCCTGTCTCCAAGGAAGTAGACAAATTTGATGCTTATTGGAGCACTAGACCTTTATCGGAAGTAATTACCCAAAAGGTTCCTCCTTTCTTGCTCAATGATGTGAAAAAGTGGCTTCTAAAGAAACCCACAAAGGACGTGAAGAAAAATCAGGGTAAAACTGATGTGAAGAGTCGTCTAGGTGACAAGGTGATTCCTGCTAAGGAACGCTTAGGTGAAATATTTGAGTTCAAAACACCTACAATGCCTAGGAAGAAGAGTACTGCAAAAGGTAAGGGGAAACGGAAAGCTGTCACCACAGAAAAGAAAGCTTGGGTAGAAAAGAAGCATGGAGTCCTAGCTGAATGGAAAACTATCTACTCTAAGATTGAATGTAAGTCCTCTAAAGGATGCCTACTAGCTAAGGTTATGGATGAGGAGGAGGAAGCAGACAAAAATTGGAAAAGGGCTAAGAAAGAGAAAGAAGATTAAGAGCATTGCTTAATTTCCAATTATTAGACTTAGATTATTTTTTTTTATTTTATTTAAAGTTAATTTATTTAAGCTTTATTTAAATTCCATCAATAATGTAATTTATTTTATTAACAAAATTCCAGCTTTTTAATTAAATTATTTATTTTTATTAAAGCAATGGAAACTGAAAAATTGATTTTCTAGAAATTTTTTCAAGTACGGAAGTCGAAAATTTTCCGAAAACGCCGAAATATTCCCAGACTTGTAACTGTAAATTGGCGCCACACTTTTGCGACTGGCGCCGGCTGCAGCAGTCTAGCGTCAGGCGACAGTGCCGTTGGCTGGCGCTGATGTTCATCGATTGGCTCCAACGTTCAACGGCTGGCGCTGAAACGTTTTTTCGTGACGCCGATATTTCGTCGATCTTCTGTCGAATTTTTTATTAATTCTGGGATGCGAGATTTTTGAAAAATAAAGTGGCCGCACTCGTAAAGGGTTGCCCACGTATCCTTTCTTAAGGAATCAGGCCAAACGTAGCTCTCTTGAGTATCCAACTCAAGTAATTATGGGTAGTATTTCTTAAGTTGGTCAAGATTTGTCATATTCAATTAATTTTGCTGCACCTCTTGACAGGATTGTTTTTACAATGTAGCGTCCAGACAAATTAGGTCTAAATTTTCCCCTTGGATCTAAATCATTTTTCCTTAATGCTTTTAAAACCAAGTCTCCTACTTTGATGTTTCTTGTCTTGATCTTCTTATTAAAATGCCTAGCCATACGAGTTTGGTAACACTAAGTGTGATGTAAAGCTTCTAGTCGTTTTTCATCGAATAGAATTAATTCTTCATATCTTGCCCTAGTCCATTCAACTTCATCGAGTTTTCTCTCTAACACAATGCATAGAGATGGAATCTCTAGTTCGACAGGTTGTACGGCATCCATTCCGTAAACCAAGGAAAATGGCGTATTTCCTGTTGATCTGCGAATTGACGTGCGATAACCCCACAATGCAAAGTGAAGTTTGTCAGGCCAATCCTTATAATTTTCCGTCATTTTCTCGATGATAGTCTTTAGATTTTTATTAGCTACCTCGACTGCTCCATTTGCTTGAGGCCTATAAGGGGAAGAATGATGATGTTAAATGCCATATTTTTGTAGCAATTCTTCACATTCGGCTTGAAAGTGAGTTTCATTGTCACTTATCATTTCATGTAGCACTTCATATCAACAAATAATATTTCTCTCGATAAAGAGTGCTACATGTTTTGAAGTGAGTTTAGCGTACGATTGCGCTTCGACCCATATTGTGAAGTAATCACTTGTTACTAGGATATACTCGTGGCCTCTTGTTCCTGGGGGAGTGATTTTACCGATGATGTCAATTCCCCATGTAGAGAACGACCATGGTGATGTGTAGGTGTAGAGCAAGGATGGAGGAACATGTTGTAATTTGGCGTAGATTTGGCACTTAGGGCATCTTTTTACGTATTCATGGCAATCCCTATTCATTGTAGTCCAATAATATCGTTCTCGCATTATCTTTTGAACTAACATTTTGCAATTTTTGTGAGTGCCACAAATTCCTTCGTGGACTATCCTCATAGCTCTTTATGCATCCTTTTTTCCTAGACATAAGAGAGCTCGACCCTTAGGTACCCTTTTATGTAGCTCGTTGTCTATGAGTACATATTGGGAAGCCAAGAGTCTTAAATCTCGTTTTGCTCTTTTGTCGGCATGGGGAGGGTATTCTCCTTTGGTGACGTAGTTAAGTATATCCGTGTACCACGGTTCTTCTTCTTCTTCTTCGTCTTGGATTACTTCATCATCTTCTATAACCTGGATGTATGCCGGTTTATGCCTTTTCTCTATAGTTAGAGGAATTTGCTCAATTTCCGTGGGAATCCTAACCATTGAGGCTAGTCTTGCCAGGGCATCGGCAAATTGATTTTCTTCTCTAGGTAGATATGTGTATTCTACCTTCTCTAACTAATTAGTGAGAGTTTTTAGATAGGTTTGGTAAGGGGCTAGACTTTCGCTCCTTACTTTCCACCTTTTGGATATTTGATTAATGATTAATGAAGAGTCTCCGAATGTCTGTACCTTTTTTACTCCCAATGCCAAAGTTGTTTCAAGGCCTACCACGCATGCTTCGTATTCAGCAGCGTTGTTGGTAACGTCGAAGTCAAGCTTTATGGAGATTGGGACATGCTCTTCTTTAAGTGACACTAATAATACTCCAACGCCACATCCCTTTTGGTTTAAGGCTCCGTCGAAGTATAAAGTCCAAGTATCATCTTCACTGGCCATCAAGTCTTCATCTGGAAACTCATTGTCTTGTATCGGCGTCGAGTCTTCTATTGGAAAGTTCGCTAGGAAGTTTGACACCACAGATCCTTTGATAGCTTTTTACGGCATAAACCTTACGTCAAACTGGGATAAATTGACTATCCATCTCGTTATGCGTCCATTGAGTGTAGATTTCTTGAATAGATACTAGAGTGGATCTAATCGGGAGACTACGAAGACGGTATGCACTAGCATGTAATGTCTTAACTTGGTTGTGGCCCACACCAAGGCGAGGCACAATTTCTCAAGTGGTGTGTAACGTGCTTCATATTTGAGCATTTTCTTGCTTAGATAGTAGATTGCGTTTTCATTCCCTTCTACTTCTTGTGCTAGCATAGCTCCCATTGTCTCTTTGGTAATTGTTAAGTACAACCTAAGAGGTATTCCGGGAAGTGCTGGTGCTAATACGAGAGGATTTGCGAGATAGGCTTTGATCTTTTCAAAGGCTTTTTGACACTCTTCATCCCATATTACTGGTACGTTCTTTTTAAGCTTTTTGAAAATTGGCTTACATAACGTTGTCAATTTCGATATGAACCTACTTATGTATTGCAACCGGCCAATGAATGCTTGCTTTGATCTTGGGCGGTGGCATTGACATGATTGCTTTGATCTTTTTTGGGTCTATATCTATTCCTCTAGAGCTTATGACATAACCCAAAAGCTTGCCTGAGGTGACTCCAAAAGTACACTTTGTGCATCATGTCGTCATGTTGTACTTTCTTAGCCTTTCGAAAAATTTCCTCTAGAGATGGGTTCAACCTCATGTTGTACTTTCTTAGCCTTTCGAAAAATTTCCTTAAGGCTACTTGATGGCCTGGGCAGTCTTTTGATTTTACAATCATGTCGTCGACATATACTTCGATTTCTTTGTGCATCATGTCATGGAGTAAAGCAGTTGATGCACGTTGGTAAGTGGCACCCGCGTTTTTCAACCCGAATGCCATTACCGTGTAGCAGTAAGTGCCCCATGGTGTTATGAAGGTTGTTTTCTCCATATCTTCTTCTGCCATGAGAATTTGATTACAACCTGCATATCCGTCCAAGAACGAGAGAAGTGCATGATTTGCCGTATTATCCACTAGAATATCGATGTGTGGTAAAGGGAAGTCGTCCTTTGGACTTGCCTTATTTCGATCTCGATAGTCGACACACATTTTTACCCTTCCATCTTTTTTCGGAACTGGGACGACGTTGGCGACCCATTTAGGGTATTTAGATACCTTGATGAAACCTGCAGTTATTTGTTTTTGGACCTCTTCTTTTATTTTTAGTGCTACGTCGGGTTTCATTCGACGTAACTTTCGTTTTACAGGTTTTATTCCTGGGATTAGTGGTATAGTGTGATGAGCTATTTCTCTGTTAATGCCTGGCATATCTTCGTATGACCAAGCAAATACATCGATAAATTCTTTAAGTAAGTTAATTAAATCAGTTCTTTCTTGTTCATTAAGTGTTAGTCCGATTTTAACTTCTCTTTTATTGGTTGAATCATTTGAGATATTAACCGTTTCAGTTTCTTCAATTACCGGTGTTTTCTTTTCGAGTGTTTCCATTGGTTTGTTAAGTTTTTTGTCTTTTTCATTGTTAGTTAAGAAATGCTCGTCATCTTGGGTTAGAGAAGAACACAAGAAATAAGGAGAAGAAGATATATTATTGTACTATGAGATCATTACATCAAAGAGTGATATGTCCTCAAGGACTTTATCACTAACTATTCTAGGAAAAATAGAAGAGGAAGGTGCTACTACTAAAGACCTGGATGACTCTATAGGGAGAGACTCCGACTAAGACTCTAACTCAGACAACTCTTCAAACATCGGTCCTTGCCCTGTCGTGATGGATATCTTTCTTCCACTTGGAGTAGTCACTTTGATGGTCTTGCGCCACCCTTTTAGTGATCCTTCTGCTAGAGTGATTAGCTTCGAGGGATCGAAGCTTTCGCTTTGTAGCACTGTTTGAATGAGCGAGGAGTTATCCTCTTTGTAAGTTGGCTCATCCTTTTCTCGCCAAAATAATAATCCCATGACGTTAAAGTCAAAGCATGGGGGTGCTTTCTCCTTATGGACAGGAGTTGGGATTTCATCTGTGAAATAACAATCCAAGAAAATTACAAATCCCGGTTTCCTTATGCCGTTTACGACAAATGGTTCGGGAAATTCATGGCATGGATAGTCCTCTCCTTCTTTTATGAATTGACCATTGAGCGTAAGAGGGTACTGATCCATTGGGATTGCTTTCTTTTGAATGCGAGCGTCCCTATGTGCCTTTGATTTTGCCTGGGCTCACTTAAGATATTTCCGAGTCGGTTCAAAACCAAGTCCAAAAGTACCTAATTTAGGGAGGCCAAGTGATTCCAACGGTTCTGCTATCCCTTTCTTCTTTACTAAGGCCATCCTAGGAAAATGTCCTTGCTTCTTAAGAATAGTATTTACAATCATGTTGGAATGGGGGTCATGGCAAAGAGGGGTCCTTTCATCCTCCTAGATTAAGGAGACCTCTTCGTTAAAGCCCCATAAGTCTTCATCATCCTCATCGTGCTCCACATTAATTATGGGATTTTCTATAGACTTGATTCTCATGGGTGAAGCATCTGTGGTGATAGGAATTCCCCCAACTATGGCTTTTACTTGTTGGAGGAGAGATGAGTGGACGGCCTTTAGGTAATGAAGCCAAGGGCATCCCAACAGTAGATTGAATGAAGCTTTAATGTCTACTACTTGGAAAGTAGTAGCATGTTCTATTGCTCCTGCCGTTACATTCATGGTAATTTTACCAAGAGCTTGATGACGAGTGTTGTCGTAGGCTCTTATTTCTTTTGTCAACGGAGATAAATCTTCATCCCTTATGCCTAGCATCCTCGCAGTTTTAAGTGGACAGACGTTAATTGCTGATCCATTGTCTACAAGAGTCATAGGGACGTTCATTCTCTTGCAAACTACTGTGAGGTTTAATGCCTTATAGTGTTTGTCACCTTCTGGAGGTAAATCCTTGTCAGAAAATGTGATCAAATTGATGGGACTAGGTAGATCACTCGTGAGGAAGGTAGCCAACCCCTCAGGAGTGGTGTCAGAATATATCCCTATTTTGTCTAAGACATTCATTACAGCCAACCTATGTTCTCGGGATGTTGCCAGAAGTTTCCACACGTTCATTTCAACTTTTGTTTTCTTGAACTGCTTGACGATATCATTATCTTCAAGGATACGTATGGGAACTTGTTGTGTGGTTGGTATGGGTTGTGTTGAGATGGGAGGTTGCATTCTCCCGGATCTTGTGAGGACGTCTATCGATGAGTCTTCTTCAGCCTTAAAGTCATCCATGGCGTATGACACCGAAGGTGGAGGTCCTACCATGTCTTTTAAGTAGACGTCTTCTTTATAACTGTCCCAAACTCCATTAATACTTGTATCCTCTACTTGTGGAACTTGGACTAGTTTCTTTTCATCAATCATTTTCTGAATTAAATCCTTAAATTTAAAACAGTTTTTGATAGTGTGACCCCCTGATTGATGATACTGACAGTAATATCTATCTGTCCTTTTCAATTATTTGAATGGTCTTGGTTAGAGAGGTTGGATTTCGCCACTCTCGGAGAGCATTTCGAACGTTTGTTTATATGGGATCCCAATTGGAGTGTAAAGTCTATTACTCTTCTTGGGTTTTTCAGTGACTTGAAAAGGAAAACGCTTCGCCTCATAAGTCGTTCTCATGGGTGTGAATCTCTCTTGGGTTCATCTTTCGGGAGTGGAATCTCATCATATTTCTTTTGAAGTTCCTTTATAGCCTTGAGAGTTTCACGTAGCAAATGCAATCCTTCCATCATAGACAGTGTGAGTGATTGTATGTCCTCTTTACTTGCTGGTTTTGGAAGGTTATCCATGGCGTCGAAAAAGATCTCCTCATCTTCTTCGATGGCATGGATTTCTTTAACAGGTTTGATGAGAGACAAGGGGTCGACCTCGTTTTCCTCATCAGATATAGCCAAGGAATGTGCGAGAGGCGCATTATCAATACTTGGCTTCTTACTAGCAGGGGGCAACAACAGCTTGTTGTTATTGATTAAGTCTTGGATAGCTTCTTTAAGCTTCCAACAGTTCTCGGTAATATGGCCCCTACCTTGGTGATACTTGCAGTATGCATTGGGGTTCCAATTAGCCTGCCTATTTTCAACTGGTGGGTCCCCAAACGGTTCCAACGGGAGTTATAAGACCTTTTGCATTTAATCGATCAAATGCGGTGTCATAACTCATGCCAATAGGAGTAAAGTTCCTCCTAAATGGTTTCTTTTGTCCTTGATTATTCATAGCAAGGAATTCACTTAGGTTAAAAGTGCTAACATTGTTTGAGTGGGTGGTTTTGGAAGAAGAAGGATTATCGTTCTTCTTTCCTTTCCAGCCACTGTTAGAGTTATTGTTGGCAGCTTTTAACTTAGCCAAGTCGTCTTCAATATTAATTCCAATGTCGTAGACGGCTTTGAAGGCATGAAGATTATTTTGATACTTGAGATGCTTGGGGTAATTTTCTTGAATGTTTTTTATGAACAACCTTACAGACTCTTTTTCACTTGGCACCTCAATCATCTTAGCTGAGGTTTCTCTCCATTTGTTAAAGAAGGAGGTGAAGCCTTCATTCTCCTTCTGCTTGAGATTTCAATTTCCCTATGGTCAGTCTCAACTTGAATGTTGCACTTGTATCTATCAACGAAAGCGTTTGCTATGGACGCCCAGGTGGAAGTCTTTTCTTTCTCGAGAGAAAAGAACCATTGTTGGCAAACGGTCTCGAGAGATAGTGAGAACAGAGAGGGGAACACCTTTTTGTCGATACCCTTAATACTCATTATTTTCTCGAAGGCTATCAAATGAAAATAAGGGTTATCGATTGCTTTGAATTTCGGGATGTCGTTGGCATTGAATTTCTGCGGAAGAAGATCTTTGTCCAATGAGACCCCTTGTGAACTAATCTCTTGAAACTTGTAGTCGCTAGATAGCTTGCTTAGACTCTCTTGCGTGAGGTCCATCTGTTGTTGTTTCACGGGATCATCGATCATAAGGGTTAGGAGTTTTAGTGCCTCAGTCATGGTAACCAGTTGGTTCTTAATCTCATTGACTTCTTCTTGCGTTGCCATTACTGTCCTGGCTTTCCTCTTACGAGCTATGGGTTTGTCGAAAAGTTTGACTTGTACGAAAAGGTTGTTGTTGATTAACCGTCCTTCCTTTCTTGACCACGCGCTGTAATTTAAACCATTTTGCGTTTTAATTACTTGACTCAAATCGACTTGACTTTACGGTTTTAAAGAGGAACAAATAAAAAATTGGTGCATATTTTTGCAAAAATAATGTATATATTTTTAGGGAACTAAGTAGGGTGTTTAAATTGGAGGATTAATATCTGACTTACCCCTCTAAAAAAAATGACGGAAATAAGTTCAATTACTAGAGATATCAAGGATCACTATTATGGAGATAATAAATTCGTTCTTTTGGGTCGTCATTATCTGTTACTAGACTAGAGCTTCCGGATATATTAGTGTAATCCTTTGATATGAGTGGAACATTGATTTCATTCATTGATTGATGTAACTGTGTACATTCAAATGTCTTCCCGTAATTGGAGATTATAAAGGGTGTTTCTAGGTTACCTCATGACTTGAGTAGGAGACTTGGTTGCCACAAGATTGGATTGAGTCTACCTATTTAATTAGAAATGTGTCTTGGCCTCTTGAGGAGGGAAAATTCAGAAAATGTATAACCGTACTTAAATGGATTACAAAGTAATCATTTGTTTTGTAATTCTAACTCAGTTTCTCAAGAAAAGAATTGTAGATTAATATAATCACGACATGAAATGCAATCATAGTATCAAATCAACACAGATTGACTTAAGGAATTTGAATATTGTGCACTTGTCTAAGACAAGTGGGAGATTGAAGGAATTATGTCTTCGATAAGTGCAATTACTTGATATATCAAGGTTCACTATTATGGAGATAATACGTTCGTTCTTTTGGGTCGTCATTATCTGTTGCTTGACTATGATCATTGATCTTTGGGCTAGTCAAATAGTCCAAAGCCCACTAGAATGGATCCTATGAGGTCACACAACAAAGGTATTGGGTTAAGAAAGTTAGAGGCTCATTTATGGGCCTCATGAACAAGTAACTAATCCTGAATTGGATTGGGCTAGCATAGTTAGATTAGAGTTAGGATTTGGGCTTTGTCATGGACTCTTATTTAGAGACGAGATCTATAAATAAGGTCCATGCCTAGAGTTGTATTAGACAACACAATTAACAGTTAATTGTGCATCAAGCAACCAGTAATCCCAAAACCTCTCTCTCTCTCTCTCTCTCTCTCTCTCTCTCTCTCTCTCTCTATCACACGTCTATCTCCTCCCCCCCCACTTGATCGTGGTGGTTCGTGATTTGTTCTTTGCTCGTTCTTCTCCATAGAAGGTCAATTGAAGTGTTCGATTGCGACTAACTAGCATTAGTGGAGGTCTTAATATGTGCATGTGGACTAAGTAGAGGAATAACGCTTGAGGTTCTTGATTTCCCTTGTTCTTTTTCGATAGCACGTGCAATCATGCTTCAAAGATATTAATTATAATTCTTTATGTGTTATGCATGATCTTGGGATTAGGTGCTATATGAATATGATTCATGTTTTCCGCATTCGTACCTATAAACTCCAACAGTGGTATCAGTTAGCCTATGCATGTACATATATTGAATATTAATTCATTGATAGTCTATAATTTTAATACAATTAGGAGGGAAAATAATTTAATTACAGGTCAATTATTATTTTAAATGTGATTTAACAATATAGAATCATTAAAAGTTGTTTTATTTGCTCCAAATTAGCCTTCAATTGATCCGGTTTTTCCCTAAAGCACTCGGAAAATTCGAACCCCCCACCCAAATTTCAAAATTTTCGAAACTTCAAACCCTAATTTGTGAAATTTTGAGTTTTAGTTTTGATTTAATTCAATAAATATATTTTTAAAGAAATTAATCTATTTAATTTCATGTTAAATTATGAATTTTTCGTGATAAAATTATTTAATTTAAAAGTTAAATTGAATTGGGGATTTTATTCATGAAGAACCCTAATTTTTAAATTGAAATTAAATGGACCACATTAAGTTAATTTAATTTTAATAAAAATGTTTTATTTTAATTAAAAATCAAAAAATAAATTAATAAAAAGGTTTTTGGGTGCGGCAGCCGCGGCTGGGTGGCGTTGCACAGTAGTGCACCGCAAGTGTTGCGTGTGGTGCTGCTGTTGTTCTTGTGTCGCTGTTCGGCAGCGTACACCGCAAGGTGTACTGCCACCGTGGCTAGCTCCGGCTAGCAACACCACGATGGCTGGCGCAACTATTTCAAAAAAAAATATTTTATTTATTTTGGATAAAATCAGTTTTCAAAATTAAAATTAAGAGATAATTAACAAAATTAAAGTTGTTATTTTTGTTATCTTTGGATAATTATGGAGAAAAAGATTCTATATGGATAATGAGTGATCTAATAAGATTATCCCATAATTATTTTAGACAATAATTGATCTTAAATTATGTGACTGGCTAGCAATTAGGATAGAATCTCCTAAATTAGTTAGGATAACCACGGAAAATAAATATGATTTATCTTCCATAATTAAAATATGATATTGATTCTATCTCTTACCTTAAATAAAATATATGATATTTTATGGTTGATTAGAAATAATATATGATATTATCTAATTGCAGTAATTAATTAATTAAAAATATGAGATATTTCATGCCATGTTTCCTTAATTATGATCATTCGATGTTGTAGTTTAGGAAAGCATGATGAGTGATTTATTATGTGGCACTTTATAATATATGATATTATTTATTGCTATATATAGACTAGTATGGCTCATAGAATCTAAATACGATCTACGAATCGTTTCGTGTTTTTGTAATCTAAATACGGTCTGCGTAATTGATCCGTCAAGTATTTTTGTAATTTATTTAGTTTAAGTAGTATATAGAATAGAATAGTATTACAGGTTGTAGTTGATCCAAGAAGCCAATGGAGTGAAGGCCCGAAGGAGCCAAATGGATGAGATCCATGACGATTCAAGTAGGAGCCTTTATTGATTTATTAGTTTTTTTAGGATTAAGGGGTCATACTATGTAATGTTATATTTATGCATTAGGTGTTAAATTTTATTTATGATTGATTGATGGTGCGTTAGTGTAGACACCCATTTGTGTCTCCCTAAAACCAAACCCAGTGATAAGTACCTTTCACGTCGAATCATAAACGAATAAAGTGAGAGTGTGGAAAGTCTAGTGTTGCGATTAGTTTTTAATTCTTTTCTTTCTCTCTGTTTTTGAAAACCTATTTTAAGAAAACAACCAATCCAGTTTGGTTTGGTCCATGGAAAGGGTCCAATAATAGTGTAGTTGGATCGGGTTCGAAAAGAGCTTTCCAACGATAAATTATTGTAGGGAATAATTTCAAGCCTTTAAAATCCCACTAGCTTGAACCCCACTGTGATCATACACTAAAGTACGGTGACGTCCAAAAGGGAAGAAGATAGAGCAAAAGAGTCGCCAACAAGTTTCTTAAGGAACTTGTAAACCATCATGAGGTGAAGGATACATCCCTTAACGATCCAAGAGATCGTCAACTCCATAAGGCCATGAACCAAATAAGGGTTCGGGGATGATGGTACAAATCCAACCTAAAAGAGATTTAACCTGCCCTAATAATAGGCCTCTACTTTATTCTGCTAGTATTCATGTGCGCTTTCTGATTAACATGCAATCAATAGGATTAACTCTAAACCTGCTTAATCTATGTTGGTTGAATTTAATGCACAAATAAACTATTATTGATGATCACTCGAATTATAATCACAAATAAACCTAACAAGATTATTAATTATCTTATTAAGCGTAGTTGCAAGTACCAATTCCCTTTAACATGCATAAAAAGGTGTGATCAAGCAAAAAAGAATAAATATGATATGTATCAAGCAACATAATAAATAATCAACATCATTTATAATAATAATGATCAATCATAATAATCATGTTAAAGAATAGCAAGATCCTAGGCATGATACTAACAAGATTAATAACAAACCCTAGCATGTCACTAAGCATTAAAAATCGTGATACTAACATGAATAAATATTAGGAAGAAAATAGGAAGCATCGTACTTATAATCATACTTAATATTAGAGTTACCCTAGACATGATACTAGGAATATCATAATAACAATGTAAACATGATTTCTACATCATAATATCAATTAAACCATTAAAGTACTTACTTGGATGCCTCGTACCTCTTTCTAATAACAAAATACACACGTTAGTAACTTCAAGGAAAATAATAATCAAAACAATTAAATTAAATAATTGAAATAGAGATTTGGGACCAAACCCTCAGAAATTAAAACCTTTCACGTCTAGGACGAAGGCAACTTCGAATATGGCTAGGTGTTTCTAGATCTTGTGAATGCGAAATTTTGTATTAAAAAGCAAGAAAGAAAGAATGCTAAAGAATACTTGAGAATGAGAAAATTGGTGATAATTGGTGAATGATGATTGTAGATGATCATGAAAACGGAGTTTTTAATACGATAATTATAGAGAAAATCATCCAAAAAAGATAATTTAACAAAACAGAGTCTGAAGATCACAAAAATGTATTGGCCCCAACCTTGGCTAACTGACGCTAGGCACTAGTGGCTAGCGCCAGGCGCCAATGGCTAGCGTCTGGTGCCAAGCCTGGTTCCAGGCGCCAAGGCCTGGGGTTGGACGCCAAAGTGGTTTTCAACGTGTTTTCGAAAATCTGATAAATTTCCTGTACTGGAAGATAAAATAATATAATTCCATCGAAAATGCTATTTGATCTTGATTAAAACTCTGAAAAGTCCTAATTGAATTAGGAATGAAAATAACCTTCTAGAATGTTCTAGAAGACTAAAACCATTCCTAATTGCATTAGGAATGATAAATCATATTAGGCCCTCCCCTAGATCATTGGGCCGTACTTAAAGCTCAAATCGGACCCAGTTTAGTAAATTGGCCATAATATCCTCAATATTCATCGGAATTGGGCTTATAATATATCGTTGGAAAGGTTTTTGCAAGCCCCATCCAAATACAACACTATTGGACCCATGTCATGGACCAACCAAACTGGATTGGCTGTTTTCTTAAAATAAAGTTTTCAAAACAGGGAGAAGAGAAAAGAAATTAAACTTTTCGCAACACTAGACCTTTCCACACTTTCGTTTCATTCGATTATGATTCGACGTGAAAGGAACTCATCACCGGGTTTGGTTTTGGGGAGACACAAATGGGTGTCTACAGAAGCCCCCACTTTGACTGAGTTTTGAGAGACGTAAGTTTCGAAAACGAAAGCCAATGTATCGATAGGGATGGAGAATGATTCAAAACGTTTTGCGATCCTAAATCAGTCTTATAACTCCGATACATGCAAAACTAGCATTAGTTAAACAGATAAAAGAGTTAAGAAACGCGTATCTTGCACCGTCGAGCACACGTCTCTGAAAGTAACCGATTTTCTTTGATGACCTCCTGCAAGCTAGGGAATGCCATCCCGCTTGAAAACCGCTACGCCCGTAACTGCTTCCAATTTGGAAGATTGCTTCGCCTGAAACTATCCTCTTCGTAATGATAATATTACACATCCTAGGGAACATCATCGAAGATTATTTCTCTTGAAACCATCCTCATCCGCATTGATAACATTCCACGTCCAAGGGAATACTATCGAAGATTGCTTCTCTTGAAACAATCCTCAGTTGTTTGTGAAAACTCTCTATAATCCAGGGAACGCCACCTTGCTATTTCGATGTTCACTTGTCTCTGAACAAAGAGCTTCTTTTTTATATGTTCACGCGTCTCTGAACGAAGAGCTTCTTTTTCCCGCTGTGATAGTCTTCGAAACGACACTTTGGTACTTTGCTGCTTTGTGAACCAGTATGTCGGTGCTTTTGCTGTGATGACAACCCTCTTTTCTTTGGGAATAGTTGCCAACACAACTCTTGTATGATGAATGACAATCTTATTTAGGGAAAGTTGTCAATGCCATGTAACAATCCATCCTTGGAAATGTTGTCACGATGAAGCGACAATCCGTACCTCCGAAAATTTGCCGAAATCCAATTTTTGGAAAAGTTGCCAATTCTTCGTAACAATCTTTCATAAGAATTTTGCTACGATCGACAATCCACATCTTGGAATATAACTCTTGAAAGCAATCCACCTTGGAAATTTGCCAACGATATGCGACAATCCTTTTGGGAAAATATTGCCACTATTAACAATCCGCGTCTTGGAACATTTGCAAAAAAAGAGTCGACCGACAATCCACTTCGGGAAAATTTGCCACTTGCTGAAATGAATGACAATCCACGTTAAGGAAATTTTGCCGATATTTATGATGAATAGAAACCTACAAAAGTCCTTTGGGAAATTTTGCTATAGGGAACTGGTGTATGAAAATCCAATTTCGGAAAACTTGCCAGCGATGACAATCCGAACATGGAAAAAATTGCCAAATAGAGAAGGAGCACGACAATCCACGCTTGGAAACTTTGCCAGAGATGACAATTCAATCTTGGAAAAACTGTCGTTGAAGATGATGCACGACAATCCATTTTTGGGAATATTGTCAGTTGGGGATGACAATCCAATTTTTGGAAAACTTTGTCGTTTAATAAGAATGCGCGAAAATCCATATTTGGAAATATTGTCGTTTAAGTGCTTGCTTTTGAACCGATTGTAATGAGCCAGTGTTTTAGGCGCTTAAGCTAAGTGAGACGATTTTTTGTCAGGTCAATCACTTACTACGGTTGTAATCGAGCTGACTACTAATCATTTCAAATTGCTTATAGGGGCTAAATGGCGTACCAAGGAACCCGAAATTGATGTATGAGGTCGAAATCACCTTTCTGGGAGGCTTCGAGCTCTGTCGTTGCTGAGATATCTCTAGCGCCAGGAATTGGAGTAGGGTCTTCCCTATTCTGCTGCACCTATATTTATTTTTGACTATAGAACTTTGCCAATCTTTTTAATTATCTTAGGGTTGACCTAAGGCATAATGTTGCTTGCCTCATCGACTTGACACGACTCAAGGTATAAACTTGACTCGATATGTTTGACTAACTCGAGGTTGACTCGACTTGAAGTGAGATGACACGTGTGACTCATGACCCGTGTGTGCATAGTGTTGATTATGCGACTCGAAAATGCAAAAAAGCCAAAAAATTCAGTCATTTTTGTGGAGGGTACCGACTTTCTCTAAAAAAATAAATACGCGAAAAAGAAAATCAAAGGTTTGAAGATGCATGTTGAATGAGCTTAGTCAAATGTCATTTGATACTATCTCTCAAGGTGTAAGTATTAATCCATCCTACGCTATCTCAACTGTTGACTCAATGATGAAAGCATTTGGGTAACTTAGGCACGGAGGCTAAGTACTTCAAACTTCGTGATGCAATGATGATTATGAGTGATTAGCGATTTTGATATGATAAGGCATGCTTCAATGTTGTGTTAAGATTTCATGACAAAGGGTTCCTAAGGGAAAGACTATTTGGTCATGTATCTGTGCGGTGTGTGAAAGTGACACTAAAGCTAGGCCGCAAGAGCTAAGTGTGTGGAAAGATATTATTTATTAAAAGAGTCAAATGGTGGTGACTTTTAGGCTAGGAAAGCTAATAATATAGGGATCAAGCCCCCAAGTCTAGCTCTAAATGAAAAGGGATGAGCATAGGGAATTCCTTGATATGATTCTGGTGTAAGTGTGTGAATGTGAATATGAATGTATGTTTATTACGGCCGCACCTCGATGTGAGGTTGCCTACGTATCCGTTAGGAATCTGGCCAAACGTAGCTCTAGCCAAACCTCGCACAAGTGTGTGTATACCTCAAAAAGGTCTTTTAAGGGTTGTAACGTGGTTAGGCTAAAGGCTGAAGAAGAAGGGGATAAAGGCTCAAGACCCTAGATAAGCCCCTAAGGTGTGCAACCTCGCTTTTGAATTTTTACAATTTTATGCTTGAGTTTCTACTCTTTTTTAGCTCTTTTTGCTTTAGCATTTATTTTATTTTTATAAGTGTGAGCAATCTCGATCATGTGGTCTATCACTCACTTGGCATTCATGTTTCTCAGGCACGATACCGAGCACTCAATAAGATACGCAATTTGAGACGTGTTCTTATCGAAGATATTTTCATATCAAAGACATTGGAACACTTACCCTTTTATACACTTATTTTTGTTTTTTTATTATCGCTTATTTTTTGCTATTGCTTTCTTTTGAATTTGCCCAAGTTTTCTTTAGAATTGCATAAGTTGCACGCCATCCCATCCCAAGGTTAGGTAAATGTAGGTTGAATAAAGAAAGGTCTATCGTTAGACGAGGCTCAAAGTGGTTTATGAAGAAAGGATTGTATAATTGGAGGGCGAAAGGAGATATGATGTGGCTACAAGGGGTGCCTCCAATCATTGGTATACCTTGTGCTTAGCTTGACATGGATTTTTTTTAATTAATTATATTTGATGCAATATAATGAAATGATCATATATAAGGAAATAAATGCTCATTTTATTAAAAAGAGAAAAAGAAAAGAAAAACTACAAAAATAATCTAAAGGAAAAGAAAAGGTGCCTATGCTAGACTTATTGGGGAAAGGAAAAAAATGAAAAAGAAATAGACAAAAGAGGTCATGAAATATTGTCATTGAAGCTCGCCTCTTGTCTTGTGTTGTTTGCTCCGACATCATCCAGTCTTCTCGCTAGCTAGAGGCAATGGGATCTTATTTGCTTCTATGAGATCTTGAATGAGATTTTGAAACCTGTAGCATTCATCGGTGGTATGACCATTTCCTCGATGGTACTTGCAATAGGAATTTGGATTCCATCTCGAAGATTGATTTTCTGGTGTTGGATCCTCGGTAGGGCCAATAGGTTTGATTAATCCTCGATCATAGAGACGATCGAAAGCAGCATCGTAGGTCATCCCAATGGATGTTAACTCTCGCCTGGGTTTCCTTTTAGATCTTTGATTGTCCACGGCTAAGACATCATTATGGTCAAAGGTACTAACATTATTACTAGAGTGGGCGCTTTCAGAAGAAGAAGGATTGTCGCTCTTCTTTCCTTTCTAGCCACCGTGGTTGCTATTGTTAGTAGCTTTTTGCTTTGCAAGGTTATCTTCGATCTCGATACCTATGTCATAGATGACCTTGAAAGTATTCAAGTTGTGTTGATATTTTAAGTGCTTTGAATACTTTTCTTGGAGATTCTTGATAAACATCCTCACGGATTCTTTTTCGGTGGGGACCTCAATCATCATGGCGGAAGTTTCTCTCCATTTATTAAAGAAAGAAGTAAAGCCTTCATTCTCTTTTTGTCTTAGCATCTCAAGTTGTCTATGATCGGTTTCAACTTGAATATTGCACTTGTACCTATCAACGAAAGCGTTTGATATCGATTCCCAGGTAGAGGTTTTCTCCTTGTCAAGGGAGAAGAACCATTGTTGGCAAACGGTTTCAAGAGATAGTGGGAACAGAGAGGGGAAAACCTTCTTATCGATACCCTTAATGCTCATTATAGTTTCAAAAGCTCTTAGATGGAAGTAAGGGTTGTCTGTTGCCTTGAATTTAGGGATGTCAGTGGCATTGAACTTATGCGGAAGAAGTTCCTTGTCCAGCGAGACCCCTTGTGAAATCATGCCCTGAAATTTATAGTCACTAGATAGCTTGCTTAGACTCTCTTGCATGAGGTCCATCCGTTGTTGCTTCACGGGATCGTCGATCTTGAGTGCAAGAAGCTTTAGTGTCTCAGTCACGGTAGCAAGTTGGTTCTTAAGATCATTGACTTCTTCCTGAGTTTCCATTATCTTCTTAGCCTTCCTCTTTTAACGAATCGGTTCATCAAAAAGTGAGACTTGAATAAAGAGGTTGTCCTTGATTAATCGCCCTTCTCTCCTCGACCAAGTACTGTGGAAAAGGAATTTGGGGGTACTTATTGTTAATTATTTGACTTAAACTTTATTCAACATGCAATGGATGGAGGAGGTGAAGAAAGATGGAAGAATGTGAAGGAAGATTTAGATGAAGGGATATGAAGAATTAGGAATAGAATGTACCCCCCAACTCAAATGACGGAAAGACCGACTCATGCATGGACCTACGACATGGTCATAGTGATGTGTACTCAAAGTGTGTGCTAAGACTAGTGAGTGTAGATGGTGCGTTAAGACTCGTGTCATGACCACGTGGCTAGACTATGTGACCAAGACTCGATTAATGACTTGACAAGGTGTTATTGACAGCGGAAATTAACCGAATTAATTAGCAAACTGGTTAATTAGACATTAGGTGATGACACGACCAATAATGCGAACTGTCGGCTAAGCGACAGGACTGGCGTCACAATATGGTGATTGGCGCCAGACAATGTAGTTAATGTCTGGCGCTACACACTATACAGTGGCGCTACAACTCAGACTTTGGCGCCAATATTGGAGCTTCGGTCTGGGACTGTTATTGGTATTATTAGTCAATTGGGGTATGCCTAAAGTCGTACTAGGTCAATTTCGATTAAAAAAAAACTTTATTGACTCAAATTAATTAATTAATTAATTAATTAATTAGGCAAAGTTCTTTATGTCATTAATTTAATTAATCTCAACACAAGTCAACAAACGGTTAAGAGAAACATAGAATATATATGCACAACAAATAATGCACAATTAGTCAAGTAGGCACAATATGATGCAATGAGTTCGCAACCTAACCATGGCTCTAGTTCTCTAAAGTTCAGGATATGGTTTAGTCAAATAGGGTCCATGGTTAATTGTCCGGATGCACCGCGCAGAAGCCTAACCGTGAAGGGTTAGCTCGTGTGGATGGGACACCGCGAGTTTTAGAAAAAACTCACTTCCATGGTTTGGTGAATTCAACATCTCAGATGTACCCTTTGTTGCCAGGAGCGTTCAATCGGGTAGATAGAGCATGAATTCCCAGAGGGTTATGTCCATATGTAGAACACATATGGGTTTCACAAAAGTGAGAAAAAATTCAATCAGGAAGTAGGATCGAGCCTGGCGCCTGGCGCCAATACTGGCGTCTGGCGCTACGGCTAAAAGTTTGGCGCCAAGCTCTAGCCCCTGATGCTACTTCCCACATGCCTCAGCAGCTTTCTGTGCTCAATAAAATCATCCAGTTTCGTGTGGTGTTATTTCAGTCCTAGTTGTGAAAGACATTTCTCAAATTTCCTACGTGTAAAATCCTATGTTTTTGACTCATTACGAATGGTCTTTCCAATGAGAACCTTTTTATGCAGATGACAATAATATTAATCAAAATTACGCACATGAAATACTTAGAACTTTTCGAGTCTCAACCACTCATTCTAAATCATTTCCAAAACAAATTCAGGAATTAAAATAGAAATCCTCCCTAGTGAAGTCCCCAAAAACTGTAGGGAATAATTTCAAGCCTTTAAAATCCCACTAGCTTGAACCCCACTGTGATCATACACTAAAGTACGGTGGCGTCCAAAAGGGAAGAAGATAGAGCAAAAGAGTCGCCAACAAGTTTTTTAAGGAACTTGTAAACCATCACGAGGTGAAGGTTACACCCCTTAACGATCCAAGAGATCGTCCACTCCATAAGGTCATGAACCAAATAAGGGTTCGGGGATGATGGTACAAATCCAACCTAAAAGAGATTGAACCTGCCTTAATAATAGGCCTCTACTTTATTCTGCTCGTATTCATGTATGCTTTCTGATTAACATGCAATCAATAGGATTAACCCTAAACCTGTTTAATCTATATTGGTTGAATTTAATGCACAAATAAACTATTATTAATGATCACACGAATTATAATCACAATTAAACCTAACAAGATTATTAATTATCTTATTAAGCGTGGTTGCAAGTACCAATTCCCTTTAACATGCATAAAAAGGTGTGATCAAGCAATAAAGAATAAATATGATATGTATCAAGCAACATAATAAATAATCAACATCATTAATAATAATAATGATCAATCATAATAATCATGTTAAAGCATAGCAAGATCCTAGGCATGATACTAACAAGATTAATAACAAACCCTAGCATGTCACTAAGCATTAAAAGTCATGATACTAACAAAACAGAGTCTGAAGATCACAAAAATGCATTGGCCCCAACCTTGGCTAACTGGCGCTAGGCACTAGTGGCTAGCGCCAGGCGCCAATGGCTAGCGTCTGGCGCCAAGCCTGGTTCCAGGCGCCAAGGCCTGGGGTTGGACGCCAAAGTGGTTTTCAACGCGTTTTCAAAAATCAGATAAATTTCCTGTACTGGAAGATAAAATAATATAATTCCATCGAAAATGCTATTTGATCTTGATTAAAACTCTGAAAAGTCCTAATTGAATTAGGAATGAAAAGAACCTTCTAGAATGTTCTAGAAGACTAAAACCATTCCTAATTTCATTAGGAAGGATAAATCATATTAGGCCCTCCCCTAGATCATTGGGCCGTACTTAAAGCTCAAACCGGACCCAGTTTAGTAAATTGGCCATAATATCCTCAATATTCATCGGAATTAGGCTAATAATATATCGTTGGAAAGGTTTTTGCAAGCCCCATACAACTACACCACTATTGGATAATGAGGAAGTTATGGCCAAATTACTAAGCAGGGCCCAGTTTGATTGTTTATATGCGGCCCAATGATATAGAGTAGGGCCTATTATTGATCTATCATTCCTAATGCAATTAGGATTGATTTTAGTCCACTAGAATCTTCTAGAAGGTTCTTTTAAGTCCTAATTTGATAAGTGTTTCGGGGTTTTCTGATGTCCTGCGGGAGAGTTACAATTCCGAGACTGGAACCGGACGCCTGTACCTGCAAAATAACGGAGACTCCTGAGAGCTCCGCCTCCAACGGTCAAGTTAGTACCTGATTAAGGAGTAATCAATACAGAAATTAAAGTAATCAGATCTCTCTAGGTGAGAGTGCTTAGTGTTGGTAATCTGCGTTGTTAGCGAGATTAGCCGGTTGTTAATAAGTCTGTTCTTCTCTGCTTGATCTCTTAATTATTCGGTTCCTTGATTAATGAGGATTAATCGAGTATTTATAGCCTTGGGAAGCGTGCAACTCTCTAGGTTTAAGGTAAACCTAGGGCTGATCGGGCCTCTAGACTGAATTGGGCCTTGATGGCCGGTTGTCCCACTTGGCATGGGTGGACACGTGGCGTGTCTTAAGTGGTCCGTGGAGGACGTATCTGTGACTGACACGTGGCAAGCTCCTGTTGGCCTTCGTGAAGGACACGTGGCGGAACCTGGTTGGTCCACTTGTCAGACGGTGATTGGTGGATAAAAATCCCCTAATCATTTGCCCCTCACAGGTGGCACGCGACTGGTCACGTGTCGCCTGTGACAGGTGTCGCACGGTGACAGGCGACGGCCCGTTACAGGTGTCACCTTGTAGACGGCCGAGAGATTTTCCCGCCCAAATTTGAATTCGGAAGCGACCCTTCGCCTTCTCATTTTGCCTATAAAAGGAAGTGCTGACTTCGGTCATTTTCACATTTGAGAACTTTTGCGAGAACATTCGGACCCCTGAACTTGCTCTGACATTTTCGGACTTTTTCTGCCTACCGCCTGTTCTGACAAGCCGACTGACCCGAACTTCCAGGACTTCATCAACCGTCACCCGTTCAGGTAACTCAGTTCTCTTACTCTTAATTTTCTTTTTATTTTTTGAAATGGTACCATGGAAGCACACGACACGCCCTAAGTTAGTGATCAGCCGGTCACCGGGGACGGCTGAATCTAGGACTAGGAGTGCCGCCTGCCCTTTTCTGGACCCATCTTTGCCCTTTATACAAAGTCCGACTGAATCTGTGTCTATGCAGAACGTGATGGCCAGAACAAAAAAGACTGCTATGATATCAAACTCAGACGGCTCCTCCCAAAGGGTGCTCCTTAGCGAAACATCTGACCAGGCGCCAGATGTAGAACGAGGCGACTGTCAAGCTGACAGTTCTGAGAGAGGGACCAAGGTGTTCCCTTCTCATCTAACCGTGGACATGTCTAATTTTCCTTCTGCTCCTTCTAAGGGAGAGGAGGCGGGCCCCTCTAGGAGAGGGGAGGAGTCGTCCTCTTCGGACTCGTCAGGGGACGAGTCCGAATCCAGCTCTTCTGACCATAGTTCTTCTGGCTCAAAAGAAAAACATAGCCGCCTACAAGAGGCGAGAAGTTCTCATGCAGTGGAGAAGGGGGATAATTGGGCAGAGCCGTCCGCCTCTTACAGAGAGGAAAACGCCCCCTACTACTGCAGGGTGCCCCGGGGCCGGATTGCAACCATGCGAGACAACGTGGCGAGCTTTATTGCTAACCACAAAATGGGCCCGGAGTATTTACTGTTTGTGCCGGATCCAGAAGATACTGTCGTCTGGCCGGCTGGTACCAGCTATGGTGACGGCTGCTTTGGCTGCTATGTGGCGGCCATCAAAGCTGGACTGCGCTTCCCATTACATCCGGCTGTTCAGCGGATTTTAGATGGGTATGATCTGGGGTTATGGCAGTTAGCCCCCAACTCTTGGGTAAACGTACTCGGCTATGTGGCCGGGTGCGAATTGAACGGGGTGGAGCCAAGTTTTGAGGCTTTCGCCCATATGAACTATCTCAGCCGGACCCCTAAGTCGGGAGGTACCGGCTGGTATCAACTAACAAGCCATAGGGGTTACCTCATGACGAGAGGTAAGGCAAACAAATGGAAGGATTGGCGGAACACCTTCCTTATTATCGAGAGTTCAGACATGGAGCTGAACAAACGTTTTAACAAGTGGAACAGGGATCCGCCTCTTCTCGCAGGCGGCCGCAGCATGCCGCCTGTTCCCCCAAAGGCTAAAAAAGAGATCCTAGACAAAGGACTCTTCAAAGTAGAGACTAGGGTGAACTCTACTTCAGGGGTACGAGAGCAAGTACCCCTAAATTGCGTCCCGAGCTTCAAGTGGCTCTATGACGAGTACTTCTTGGCCGCCTGTGGCCTCGGCAGTCGGTGCTCTAGAGGTAGCCGGCCTGACGAATACTCTGTTTTTTCACGCCTTGTTTACTTGGGATTTTTACTAACTTTGCTGTTTATTTCTTTCAGCCGACGCCATGAGTAAAATAACAGCATCTAAGACTGCGGCGGCCATGCTGCGGGTCTCACTAATGAAGCAGTCGTATGTCGACTCCCCCAGCAAGGAGGCACCCTTGGTAGGCTTTGAAAACTCTTCTCCTTTTAGTTGTATTATGCATATACTAACTCTTTTTGTTTTCAGTCTGGCACTCCAAGGGCTTCTTCCTCGCAACAGCCGGACCCCAAGGCCCGGAGGACGACTGTTGCCAGCTCTCCTGGGTCTTCCAGGAAAACAGTGGCGGCTGAGAAGCAGCCGGCCACTTCTTCAAAAACCCAGGCGGGGCCGCCTAGATGTATGGACCCTCACTTGTAAAAAACTCACCCTTGCTTCTTTCTTGATTAAGTCTAACTTGTTTTATCCTTTTACTTAATGCAGCCGGCCCCCAGGGACTTGACTTGGTTGAGGTAGCCAAGTCAATGGTTAAAGTAGTTCCTCCCTCTGACAGGGAGGCGGTCAAGGGTGCCGGCACCCTTGACCTCGATGGAATTTCAGGGATCCTAGCTGAGGTATACTTAGCACCTTTTTGAGCTTTTGAGTTCCAGGACGCCTGTTAACTCTTTTGATTGGAAACTGACGCCTGTTTTTCTTTGTACTTAGGCCCTGCTCCGAGTCAACAGCCTTCGCAAGCCGATTGATCGGAAAAACAAAGAGGTAAAGGCCGCAAAGGCTATGGCCGCCTCCAGCTGTGATAAGGCAATGTTTCAAATTGCCCAAAATGAAGTACTGACCATTGATCTTCTTTATTATCAGGCGCAGGCGACCGCCGCTGTTCGGGCTCAGCTAGAGGCGGCCCAAAAGAAGGTTGACGAGCTGGAGGGGACCGTCACCAAACTTAAAGCCGAGCTGAAACCCCTTCGCCAAAAAATGCACTCTTACGAGGCCATGGAGAAATCTTTGGCTAACGTAAAAGAACGCCTGGTGAACCAGGAGAAGAGTCTTACCCAAGAGCTCTCGGACAAGGCCGAGCAAGAGAAACAAGAGCTCGTCCGGGAGATGGTGGAAGACTCCGCCCAAATCCAACGCATGACCTGGGAACGACTGTTCCCCAGTGCCGACTTTGCCTCATGGGAAAGAACGTACCGCCAGTGTTCGGAAATATATAATCAACAGATCCTGGCGGCTGCTGAAGAAGAGGCGATGGACGTTGCGTTGGAGGAGGAAGAGCCGGTTGTGGCGCTTGTGCCACTTGGGGGTAAGGCATCAAAAGATGATGCAGCCAAGGCCGAGTCCAGCAAGAAGAGTGCTGACCAGGCGGCTGCTGCTGATACTGAACTGCCCCCTTCTTAAGCTTTAAGTATATTTTTCTTTTCACGGCCTGCGTGCCGTTTGCTTTGTAATTACCCGGCCAGGGGGCCGGGGTTTTGAATATTCTGCTGGCCTTTTATGGCCGGCTCATTTTAATCAAATATTTTGTTTTTGTTCAAATTTGTCTAAGTATTTGAAATTTGCTCACTTGACCGACTGTTGTGTATGGCCAAACGTTAAGACAGGTAAGTATGCCGCCTATGCCCCTGGACGACTGGTTGTCTGTTTCCAGGATAGATGATCAGTCGGCCATTTTATCAATCGGTATTCGAACTCTTTATTCAATTTGACCAAGTAAATAGAATTACCTAGTAGCCAAGGAATTTAAGTAGGAAAACAAGCGGCGGGTACCGGTTGTTTCCCTTTATTGCCAATGTTGGCTTTAAACTCGTTATTTTTTAACCTAGCAAGAGTATTGGTTGAGAGCCTTTGTTTATTAAAAACAAGTGGACGACTCATACCTTTTAGGCTTCATACTAAGTTTGAGTGACTATTAAGTTAACATAGGAGTTACTTAGTCTTTGTCACAATCTTGATTGAGTAGTAGAGGTATCAGGCGGCGTAGGCCGGCTAGACCCCTTGATTCACCAATGTAAGCTATTAACTTAATAGGTTATCCAGTAGGAATAAGGGTTCGAGTGCCCTTGTTTGTTAAAAACAGGCGGACGACCCAAACTTTTTAGGTTCCATACCAAATTTGAAGGAGTGACTATGAGTTAACTTTGGAGTTACTCAGTCGCCGTCACTTTTGTTTGAGAAGTAGAGGTACCAGGCGGCGTACGCCGGCTAGACCCCTTGATTCGCCAATGTTTGTTGGCTATTAACTCAATAGGTACCCCCTGCATTTATCCCAAGTAATACAGGCGGTTATCTGACTCAGATGTCAACTGCTACCATTGGTTTGGTTAGTGATAGAGTTATCTTTGTCTCAAAAACGGCTACGTGGTTGCCCTTGGGGACAGTCGTATAGGTGCCGTGTAATTAGTTTATAGAACAATGTTCCACCCAAAAGGGAGCTGCTCTCTGCGACGAATTTCATCCGGAGGGATGCCGTCGGACGCCTGCTATGATGTTGGGACAGGTCGAATTAGTTTTTTAGTTTTGATCAGGTGGCTTGGCGCCTGGTCTGATCATTCGGCCGGTGGCCTTGGTAAGTTCTTGGTGAACGTAGGTGCTAAGTAAAAGAAGGGTAGCCGCCTGTTAGGTACAGGATCGGCCAGGCCCTTATCTTTTTAGCTAAGTATTGTGAGTAAAATACTCGATGGAGAGTAGCCGACTGTAAAGGAACAGACGGCATGCCCCTCTAAAGATAGTGAAACTCAATGGAGAGTAGCCGACTGTAAAGGTACAGACGGCATGCCCCTCGTAATACAATATTGAATAGTAAGTGCAAACTTTATTAAGTAGCTCTTTACTTTACATCATTCAGAAGAAATATTTTTTAAGGTTATCTACATTCCAGGTTCGAGGCAACGGTTGTCCGTCTGGTGTTTCCAGACGGTAGGTACCGTCCCTGACTTCCGCATAGATTCGGTAGGGTCCTTCCCAGTTGGGAGTTAGTTTTCCAGACTCATTGGCCCTACCAACTGCTTCCATTTTTCTAAGTACAAAGTCCCCTACTTTGAGTGGACGCCTGTGTACTTTCTTGTTGTATGATCTAGTCATTCTTAGGCGATAGATCTCATGGCGCAAAACAGCATTGCCCCTTTTTTCAGGAAGTGAGTCTAATGCCAGGCGCATAGCTTCCCAGTTTGCCTCTTCGTCATATAGCATTACTCGAAGAGTCGGCTCGTAGTGTTCTATTGGAAGAACAACTTCTGCACCATAAGTTAGGAGGAAGGGAGTTTCTCCAGTTGCCCCTTTTTCAGTCGTCCTAATGGCCCAAAGAACATGTGGTAGTTCATCTGCCCATAGGCCGCCTGCTCGTTCAATCTTTTTCTTGAGACCGTCTGAGATGATTTTATTAAAGGCTTCTACCTGGCCGTTTGCTTGTGGACGGCCGACAGATGCAAAGTAATGTGCAATTCCTTGGTCTCCCAACCAGCTTTTGAGAACAAGCGTCTCAAATTGGGGACCATTATCAAAAACCATAGACATGGGAACCCCGAACCGAGTGATGACGTTTTTCCAAATGAATGAAATTACATCTTTCGTCTTGATTCCCTTTACAGCCTCCGCCTCTACCCATTTAGTGAAGTAGTCAACGGCAACAAGTATGTACCTTCTGCCGCCTGTAGCAGGCGTATATGGCCCCAGAATGTCCATGCCCCACTTAGCAAACGGTAGTGGGCTGTGAATGGTAGTGAGGTCAGTAGCCGGACGGTGAATTAATTTGCCAAACCTTTGGCACTTGTCACATTTTTTCACCATCTCCATTGCATCTGCTTCCAAAGTAGGCCAAAAGTAACCCTGCCGCCTTGTCCTTTGAGCAAGCATCCTACCACCTATATGGGAAGCGCAGAAACCAGAGTGAAGATCATCTAGTATCTCTCGTCCCTTTTCAGGAGTAACACACTTTAAGAAGGGTTGAAGGTGCCCCCTCTTGTGAAGTTCTCCCTGTATCATTTCAAAACAGGAGGCTCGTTTTTTCAGTGCTGCCGCCTGTTGAGGATCATCCGGCAGTGTACCGTTTGTCAGATATGCCCTGATTGAATCCATCCAGGTTGAGCTTCTGTCTAGAATTCCAATAGGATTTTCCTCGATGCTTCTCTTCTCCATTACTTCCCAAAACACAGTTCGAGGAGTATCGGAGGAGGCGGATGATGCTAATTTCGAAAGTGCATCTGCCTGGTTGTTTTCTGATCTCGGCACTTGGATCAGATGGAAATCCTCAAGGGAGCCGACTGCTTGTCGGACCGCCTGTAAATACTTGATCATGGCCGGATGTGTTGCTTCGTATTCGCCATTGTACTGACTCACTATCAGTTGTGAATCAGAACAGGCGTCTATTTTCCTTGCCCCTGCCGCCTTACACATGCGGATCCCGGCTAGTAAAGCTTCATATTCTGCCTCATTGTTTGAAGCCTGGAAACTGAAGCGTAGAGCATACTCGAACCTGTCGCCCTCTGGAGATTGACATACGACGCCTGCTCCACAACCGTTTGAAGTGGAGCTTCCGTCCACATATACCTTCCAGACTTGGTCTGGAACTTGAGAGTCAGGAGGACGGGTCATCTCTACAATAAAGTCAGCAAAGGCTTGCCCCTTCACTGCTTTTCTAGGCTCGAAAGTAACTTCGAGACTCTGCATTTCTATGGCCCATTTGATCATTCGTCCGGAGGACTCCATGGTGGTAAGGGGCCGCTTGATCGGTTGGTCGGTATACACGACGACTGCATGTGCCAGAAAGTAGGGCTTCAATTTTTTAACAGCCATGAAGAGTGCAAGACCAAATTTCTCCACTAGGGGATACCTCAACTCGGCATTTTTCAGTACGTGACTGACAAAGTAGACCGGAAGTTGACAGCCGTCCCTTTCAGCAAGGAGCACCGCGCTTAACGCATGATCAGAGACGGCCAGGTACATGTACAGATTTTCTTTGGGCAAAGGGCTGACCAGCCTCGGCAAGGAATGCAAGTGAACCTTTAATTTCTGGAAGGCGGCCTCAGCATCCGGCCCCCATTCAAACCTTGCCTTTTTCTTAATTGCCTGGAAAAAGTATAGGCATTTGTCGCCTGATCGGCTTAGAAATCTTCCCAAGGCCGCCAGACAACCTGTTAACTTCTGAACCTCTCGAACGGTACGAGGCGACTGCATGTCAATGACCGCCTGTACCTTCTCGGGGTTCGCCTCTATTCCTCTCTGGTTGATAAGGAATCCGAGAAATTTCCCAGACTCAACTCCAAATACACATTTCTTGGGATTGAGCATGACATGGTGCCGCCTGAGTGTGGCGAAAGTTTCTCGGAGGTCCGTCAGATGATCTTTCTGAAGTTTAGTCTTGACAATCATATCATCAATGTATGCCTCGACGTTTCTCCCAATCTGATCAAAGAACACTGTGTTTATCATTCGTTGGAAGGTAGCCGGGGCATTCTTAAGACCAAACGGCATGACCGTGTAACAGTATAATCCCTGATCAGTGACGAAGGCCGTCTTCTCCTGATCTTTCTTCCACAAAGGAATTTGATGAAAACCAGAATAGGCGTCCATAAAACTCATCAAGGCATGGCCGGCTGTTGAGTCGACCAGGTTATCAATTTTAGGCAGAGGGTAACTGTCTTTGGGGCACGCCTTGTTCAAGTCTGTGTAGTCTACACACATTCGCCAGGTGCCATTCGGCTTTTTAACAAGTACCACATTTGCAACCCAATCTGGGAAGTAACATTGCCGAATGAACCCTGCATCAAGTAATTTTTTGACTTCGGCGGCTGCCGCCTGACCTCTTTCTTCACCATGGTTCCGTTTCTTTTGTCGTACCGGCTTCTTTTTCGGATCCACAGCGAGTTTGTGTACTGCCAGATCAGGACTAATGCCTGGCATTTCATGGACTTCAAATGCAAAGATGTCCTTGTATTCTTTCAACAGGTTGTGAAAGTCGTCACCAAGGTTTCTCAGAGCAGTCGTCCCTACCTTGACTGTTCGGTCAGGATGGGAGTCGTCTAATATCAGGTCCGCATGTTCACCAGCCGGCTGAGGGCGGAACTCATCCGGCCGGTCCTCTGCCAATGATTGCTATTTTCTTGCTTTTCTTGCGGACTCAGTCTGGAGTGCCTTTCTCTTTTTGTCGCCAGTTTCTTGAACAGGCGCACTTTCCTTGACATTGTCAAGGTCTGTTTTTTCTCCGCTTGACCCAGTGGCCATAACAGTGGGCTTGACATCCGAGAGATAGCACTCTCGGGCCATCCTCTGATCTCCCCTAAGGGAGCCGACTGTTCCATTGTCCCTTTCAAACTTAAGCAGCATAAGTGACTGGATTATAACAGCCTTGGAATTATTCAGGGTTGGTCGACCCAGAATCATGTTGTAGGCAGAGAGTTCCTCTACCACTAGGAACCGGACTACCATGTGTCGTCCTTCCCCTTTTTCGCCCAGGCGGATGGGTAGATCTACTCGTCCCAGTGGGTGGACGACTCCTCCCCCAAACCCTATTAAAGGGTGGGAGGCCGGATGTATGCAGTCCGTCTGATATTTCAGTTTTGATAGACATTTGCTGCTGATGAGATCTGAAGAGCTCCCGGTATCTATGAGGATTCGACCAACTCTCTGGTTGGCCACTTTACATTCAATAACGAGAGGGTCGTCATGCGGCCCCCTTATTCCTCCTAGATCCTCTTCAGTGATGACAATCTCAGGAAATGTATATTTGGACGGTCGTTCTTGGTGAACGGAATTTACATCTAACCGCCTTATATTATCTTTGTTGCCCCTAATAGTGGGGCCGCCTCCTGAGAAGCCGCCTGCAATGATGTAGACGACTGCATCATCTGTATCAGAACTGTCGGCCTGCTGATTCTTTTTGGCCGACTGCTTTTTTGAGGAAGTGTTTCCCGCAGATTTCTTGACATAAGTGTCAAGATCACCTTGATCAGCCAATCGGTCTAGGTACCGCATGAGACTGATGCAGTCATTGGTGTGATGACCAATGTCATCATGATAAGCACAGATTTTGTCTTGGTTCCGGTTGCTCGCAGAACCCTTCATGGGGAGCGGCTTCTCAATTGAGAGCCGTCCCTTTATTTCTTTTAGGATAAACTGGTTATCCTTGTTAAACACATATTTTGGGGAGTATGGTTTGAATTCTTTTTTCTTTTTCTGGGCCGGCTGTTTAGAGGAATCAGCCGCCCAGACCCCTTTTCTTTTTTCATCCTTGTTGGACGACTGTTTCTGTCGTCCCTCTCTATTGTCGAACCTCTTCCCGTCCGACTGTTTCATCGTACACAGATCAGTCGCCTGTATATAGGCTTCTGCTTCAATCAAGGCCTCTTGAAGAGTCGCCACCCTTTTTCGAACTAAATCAAATTTGAAGGTAGACCCGTCTTTGAGACCTCTAAAAAAGTCAGTATAAGCTACCTCATCCGGTAACCCTTGAATCTGTATTCTCATCAGGTTGAACCGCCTGATGTAGGAACGAAGCCCCTCCTTTTCACCCTGCTGAATTGTTCCCAAATCAAGGGTCGTTTTCTTCGCAGGGATGTTCATTGCGAAGTTGGAGGCAAATAAGTAAGCAAGCGTCCTGAAGCTGTTTACACAACCAGTCGGCAGGTTGCCGAACCATTGCTGTGCAATTCCCTTGAGAGTCGCTGGGAAACACTTGCACCAAGTGGGATCATCCAACCCTTGAAGGTACATCAGGTTGGTGAATGCCATCAGATGGTCTTCCGGGTTAGTAGTGCCATCATAGGCGCCTACTAAAACATTTTTTACTTTGGCCGGCTGAGCGGCTTCAGTAATTTCCTTGGAGAAGGCCGACGGCTGTTCACCAAGTCTAAGCAGCCGTAGCTGCCAGTCCATAGGTTGGACGTTTTTTGCTGTAGGTCCACCAAATGGAGGTGGCTGCATAAAATATTGTTGTTGCGGCACAAATGGCAAGTTTGGTACCGCCTGCGCACTATGAAAGCCGGACTGACGGGAGGTGCCGCCTGACTGACTCTCATGGTACGACTGAGTTGGCCTCATCGAGGCATTTCGCAAACTGTCCTGAAAATTTGAAGTAGAAGCCGACTCTGATAATCGGTCACTCTTCTTCTGCTCTAGCAGGTGCCGAGCGTCTGTGAACGTTTGCTTTGACCCGTCCGCCTGAATATGACGAACCGGTTTCCTATTTCCCGTAGGATAACGGAGTTTTGTGAAATCAAGAGCAGACGGCTCCCGCTTCTTAGATTTAGGATGGGGAGTCGCCTGACGCCCTTGAACTGGCTTCCTCTTCAGTGAAGTGGAAGGTTTTTTGGCCGACTGCTCTTTGACTGAAGCAGGCGGTTTTTTGTTGATCAACTCTTGGATCTCTCCCTTGAAGCCCCTCATGAAGGTCATGAGTTCGTTCCTTGTGATGGGAGCAGACCCATCAGTCGGCTGTTGCCGAGCAAGCGATGCGCCTGCTGGCTCGCTTCCTGTTTGAAGATACTCCCGTTCCCTTATTTCAGTATGACGGGTACGGCGGGCCCTTAGGGTCCCGTCTGGAGCTGTATGAGTTTCAACTTCAAATTCACTTTCGGTATCATGGTCCGACTGAACTTGAGGGTCGTCTAGGGGACGCCTCTCTTCTGGAATCGGTACAGACTTGGATGCCATCTCTGAAGTACTCTCCCCACAGACGGCGCCAAATGTTTCGGGGTTTTCTGATGTCCTGCGGGAGAGTTACAATTCCGAGACTGGAACCGGACGCCTGTACCTGCAAAATAACGGAGACTCCTGAGAGCTCCGCCTCCAACGGTCAAGTTAGTACCTGATTAAGGAGTAATCAATACAGAAATTAAAGTAATCAGATCTCTCTAGGTGAGAGTGCTTAGTGTTGGTAATCTGCGTTGTTAGCGAGATTAGCCGGTTGTTAATAAGTCTGTTCTTCTCTGCTTGATCTCTTAATTATTCGGTTCCTTGATTAATGAGGATTAATCGAGTATTTATAGCCTTGGGAAGCGTGCAACTCTCTAGGTTTAAGGTAAACCTAGGGCTGATCGGGCCTCTAGACTGAATTGGGCCTTGATGGCCGGTTGTCCCACTTGGCATGGGTGGACACGTGGCGTGTCTTAAGTGGTCCGTGGAGGACGTATCTGTGACTGACACGTGGCAAGCTCCTGTTGGCCTTCGTGAAGGACACGTGGCGGAACCTGGTTGGTCCACTTGTCAGACGGTGATTGGTGGATAAAAATCCCCTAATCAATAAGCATTGATAAATTGACTTTAATTGACTTTTAAGAGTTTAAATTAGAATAAAAGAAGGGTTTTTAAGGAAAATACAGTTTTACCCTCTCGTACGCTTAAATTTTATGAAAATAAGAAAACGCGTGGAAAACTATTTGCAACGATATATGAAATGTTTGTCGCCTGGCTACGGACCTGGTGTTTGGCAACACGTGCAGCGTTTGGCGACAACCTTGTCGTCTGGCGACAAGCACGTGCTTGGCGCTGCTGTCACGTTTTGTTCTTTTTAAAACTCTAATTCGTTTTTTATCATATCCGGCTAATTTTCTCTATAAATATCCTCCTAAAACCTTCGTTTTTAATTAGCAACTCTCATCAAAAATTTCTTGATATCTTCTCTCTCTCTTTTATAAACTAGCCTTTTCTCAAACAAAATTCTGCATTCACAAGATCTAGACACACATAGTCTAATTCGAAGTTGCCTTCGCCCTAGACGTGAAAGGTTTTAATTTCTAAGGCTTTGGTCCCAAATCTCTCTTTCAATTATTTAACTTAATTGTTAATTTTATATTTTCCTTGAAGTTACTAACGCGTGTATTTTGTTATTAGAAAGAGAACGAGGCATCCAAGTAAGTGCTTTAATTGTTTTATTGATATTATGATATAGAAATCATGTCTAAGTTATTATTATGATTCCTAGTGTCATGTTAGGGTGTATTGATCTTCCTAGTATCATGTTTAGGGTAAAGGTTATAATATTAAATATAACAGTTGTGATTTCTGTGATGCCTCCTATTTTCTTTCCTAATATTCATGTTAGTATTATGTTTGTGCTAAATATTTGATCTTTATTGTTAAGTGACATGCTAGGTTTTGTTATTAATCTTGTTAGTATCATGCCTAGGATCTTGCTATTAATATTATGCTTTAACATGATTATTTTGATGATTATGATTGTCATGATTATGATTTTGATTATAATTTTTATGATTATAATTATTTATTATGATGATTATTATGTTGCTTGATATATTTATATTTATTAGTATTTCTTAATCACACTTTTATGCATGTTTAAAGGGAATTGGTACTTGTAGTCACGCTTAATAAGATAATTAATAATCTTATTTAGGGTTAATTTTATTATAATTCAAGTGATCGCCAATAATAGTTTTATTTGTGCATTAATATTCAACCAACATAGATAAACAGGTTTAGGGTAAACCTAATGATTGCATGTTAGTCAAAAAGCGCACATGAATACGATAAGAATAAAGTAGAGGCCTATTATTAGGGCAGATTCAGTCTCTTTTAGGTTGGATTTGTTCGTTCATCCCCGAACTTCCAGTCATGGTTCCAAACCTATTGGAGTTAACGATCTCCTGGATCGTTAAGGGGTGTAACCTTCACCCTGTAAACGGTTTACAAGTTCCTAAAACTTGTTGGCGACTCTTTTTGCTCTAGTTTCCTTCCTTTTAGACGCCACCATGCTTTAGTGTATGATCATAGTGGGGTTCAAGTTTAGGGTAATGCTTAAAATATTCCCTACAGTTTTTAGCGACTCCACTAGGGAGGATTTCTATTTTAATTCCTAAAATTTATTTGGCAATGATTTAGAATGAGTGGATGAGACTCGAAAAGTTCTAAGTATTTTATGTGCGTAATTTTGATTAACATTATTGTCATGTGCATAAAAAAGATATCATTGGAAAGACCATCCATAATGAGTTAAAAACATAAGGTTTTTACACGTAGGAAATTTGAGAAATATCTTTCACAACTAGGATCGAAATAATGCTGCGCGAAACTGGAAAATCTTATCGAGCACAGAAAGCTTCAGAGGCATGTAGGAAATGGCGTCTAGAAAAAAGAGCACAGAAAATCTTATCGAGCACAGAAAGCCGATGATATGACTCTGTTTCCAGGCGACAGATCCATATTGCGGCGACAACCTGTGCTCGATGGTGCCAAGTTCTTCCAATACCGAGCCAGAAATATGCGTTCTAATTTTGACTAGTTTTAAGCACTGTTTGCTTGATTCTACTTCCTTATTGAGTTTTTCTCACTTTTTTTTAAACCCATATGTGTACTACATATGTAAATAACCCTCTGGGAATTCATGCTCCATCTACCTAGTTGATCGCTCTGTGAAACAAAGGGTACATTCGAGAATGTTGAATTCACCAAACCATGGAAGCGAGTTTTTAACTCGCGGTGTCCCATCCACTCGCGCCAACCCTTCAAAAGGTAAGGCTTCCGCGTAGTGCATCTGGACAAGTAACCATTTACCCTGTTTAACTAACCCATATCCCGAACTTTAGAAAACTACAACCATGGTTAGGTTGCAAACTCATTGCATCATATTGTGCCTACTTGCCTAATTGTGCATTATTTGTTGTGCACACTCTATGTGTTCTTCCTAACCGTTTGTTGACTTGTGTTTAAGACTAAATAAACTATTTTATGACTAAAAGGACTTTGCCTAATTAATTAATTAATTAATTTGAGTAATTAAAGTCTAATAATTTAATCGGAATCGAATTAGTACGACTTTAGGCATGTCCCGTGGAGTTAAAATACTGAAAGCAGTCCCAGATTAACGCTAGTAATGGCGCCAAGATTTGGGCTGCAACGCCACACTATGCTGTGCAATTCCTGGTGACAACTCTGTCGTTTGGCGCTGAATTGCAAAGTGCGACGACAGTCCTGTTGCTTTGGCGACAATTCAGCATTTTGCTCAAGTCATCACTTTGAGTCTAATTAAACAGTTTGCTAATCAGTTCGATTATTTTGTTGATAAAAATACCTTTGTTAAGTCTCTAATCGAGTCTAGACACTAAGTCCCGTGGTATTACACAAGAGTCAAAGCATGTCACTTGCACTCACATAAAGCACACACTAATATGTATATACACTTTGACCATGTCTAAGAGAGTCTTGTATGCGCGTATTTTCTGTCATTTTTTTAGGGGGGCAAGTCGGATATTAATCCCCCAATTAAACCACTTGTTTGAACCTTATGCTTGATTCCCAAAAATATTCACCCTATTTTTTCCTTTTCTTTATAAACCCGTCGAGTCCAAGTCAATTTGAGTCAAGTCATTAATACAAAAATGGTTTAATTTACAGCGCGTGGTCAAGACAGGAAGGGCGTTTGATCAAAGACAACCTTTTCGTTCAAGTACAACTTTTTGACAAACCAATCGCTCGAAAAAGAAAATCCAAGAAGATAATGCGAGTTAAGAAGAAGTTAATGAGCTCAAGAAGAAAATGGCTGGTGTTACTGAACTATTAAAGACTTTAACCCTCCAAATTAATGACCCTGTGAAGCAACAACAAATAGACCTTATGCAAGAAAGCTTGAGCAAGCTATCTAGTGATTACAAGTTTCAAGGCATTAGTTCACAAGGGGTCTCGGTGGACAAGGAGCTTCTTCTGCAGCAGTTCAATACCAACGACATCCCAAAATTCAAGGCAACTGACAACCCTTATTTTCATCTAATAGCTTTTGAAGCAATAATGAGTATTAAGGGTATTGATAAAAAAGTATTTCCTTCTTTATTTTCCTTATCTCTTGAAACCGTTTTCCAACAATGGTTCTTCTCCCTTGACAAAGTGAAAACCTCTACATGGGAATCAATAGTAAACGCTTTCATTGATAGGTACAATTGCAATATTCAAGTTGAAACTGATCATAGGGAACTTGAAATACTTAAACAGAAAGAGAATGAAGGTTTCACTTCTTTCTTCAATAAATGGAGAGAAACCTCTTCTAAGATGATTGAAGTACCAAGTGAAAAAGAATATGTGAGATTGTTCATCAAGAATATCCATGTACTCCAAGCATCTGAAATATCAAGGTCGTCTACGACATTGGAATTAACATTGAAGACGACCTTGCTAAACTAAAAGCCGCTAATAATAACTCCAACAGTGGCTGGAAAGGCATGAAGAACGACAATCCTTCTTCTTCCAAAACCATCCACTCAAACAATGTTAGCACCTTTAATTTGAGAGAATTCCTTGCTATGAACAACGAAGGACAAAAGAAACCATTTATGAGGAACTTTACTCCTATTGTATGAGTTATGACACCGCATTTGACCGACTTAATGCAAAAGGTCTTATAACTCCTATTGGACCATTTGGGGACCCACCAGTTGAAAAGAGGACAGCTTATTGGAACCCCAATGCACACTGCAAATATCACCAAGGTAGGGGCCATCTCATTGAAAATTGTTGGAAGCTTAAAGATGTTATCCAAGATTTAATTGATAAAAACAAACTACCATTGCTCCCTGCCAGTAAGAAGCCAAGCATCAACAACGCACCTCTCTCTCATGCCTTGGCCATCTCTGATGAGGAAAACGATGTTGATCCCGCATCTCTCATCAAACCTATTGAGGAAATTCATGCTATCGAAGAAGAGGAGGAAATCTTTTTCGATGCTATAGATGATTTTCCAGAACAAACAAGGAAGGAAGACGTGCGAATGCTTATATGGTCTGTGTGGGAGGGAATAGACTTACTATGTGAGCCTATTGAATTTGCAAAGAAACAAGGGGAGGAGCTTCAGAAAAAGTACGATAAAGTTCCACCCATGAAGAAGAAAACATTCCCTCTCTAAATAATTGACACACCTAAGAAGAGCAATAAACTCTATACTCCAATTGGGACTTCATATGCTAAAATGTTCCAAATGCTCTCCGAGAATGGTAAGGTCAAACCTCTTGAACCGAGACCATTTAAATCTCTAAAGAGGACAAATAGGTCTACTGTCCATACCATCAATCAGGGGGACATACTATTGAAAACTGTTTTAAATTCAAATATTTAATTCAGAAGATGATTGATGATAAGAAGCTAGTTCAAATCCAACAAGAAGAAGACATAAGCATCAATGGGGTTTGGGACAGCGATGAAGAAGACATTTACCTAAAAGACATGGAAAAACCTCCACTTTCAATGTCGTATTTAGTAGGTGACTTTTGGGATGAAGAAGATTCACCTATAGACGTCCTCAAAAGATCTGGGAGAACACAACCTCCTGTCTCTACACAACCTATTCCAACTATGCAGCAAGTTCCCATACCTATCATAGAAAATAATGATATTGTCAAACAATTCAAAAAGACCAAGGTCGAGATGAATGTATGGAAACTCCTAGCTACGTCTCGAGAACATAGGTTGGCAGTAATGAATGACTTGGATAAGATAGGGATAGATTCCGACACCACTCCTGAGGGGTTGGCTAACTTCCTTACGAGTGATCTCCCTAGTCCTATAAACTTGATTACCTTTTCTGAAAAAGACTTACCTCTAGAAGGAGACAAGCATTACAAGGCATTAATACTCACAGTAGTATGCAAGAGAATGAACGTCCCAATGACTCTTGTAGACAATGGATCGGCAATTAATGTTTGTCCACTCAGAACAGTGAGGATGTTAGGCATAAGGGATGAAGACTTAACCCCATCAACACAAGGAATAAGAGCTTACGACAATACTCGTCGCCAAGATCTTGGTAAAATTACTATGAATGTAATAGTGGGAGCAATAGAATATGCCACTACATTCTAAGTGGTAGATATTAAAGCTTCATTCAACTTATTTTTGGGACACCCTTGGCTTCATGACCTCAAGGTCGTCCCTTCATCTCTCCACCAACAAGTAAAAGCCATGGTTGGAGGAGTCCCCATCACAATCGATGCTTTGCCTATGAGGATTAAATATAAGAAAAATCCGATCATTAATGTGGATCATGATGAAGATGAGGAAAACTTGTGGGGCTTTAATGAAGAGGTCTCCTTAATCAATGAGGATGAAAGGACCCATCTCTTTTCGGACTTGGAAACCGACTCGAGAAGATCTTAAGCGACCCCAAGAAAGGTCTAAGGTGCGTAGGAACGCACGCATCCAAAAGAAAGCAATCCTAATGGATCAGTATCCTCTTACTCTCAATGGACAATTCATAAAAGAAGGAGAGGACTATCCATGCTATGAATTTCCCGAACCCTTTGTTGTAAATGGCATAAGATAACCGAGGTTTGAAATCTTCTTGGATTGCTACTTTCTAGATGAAATCCCAACTCCTACTCACAAGGAGAAAGAACCCCCATGCTTTGACTTTAATGTCATGGGATTACTATTTGGGCGAGAAAAAGATGAGCCGAGACACATAGAGGATAACTCCTTGCTCATCCAAACGTTCCTACAAAGCAAGAACTTTGACCCTTCAAATCTCATCACTCTAGCAGAAGGATTAGTACAAGGATGGCGCAAGACGGTCAAGGTAACTACTCCAAGTGGAAGGAAAATCTCCATAACACTAGGGCAAGGACCGATATTTGAAGAGTCGTCTGAGTCTGAGTCAGAGTTAGAGTCTTTCCCTGTACAGTCGTCTAAGTCTTTAGTCGTAGCACTCCCTCCTTCTATTTCTACGCCCAGGATAGTTAGTAATCAAGTCCCTAAGGACATTTCCCTTTTTGATGTAATGATTTCAGAGTTCAATAATATGTCTTCTTCTGGTTACTCCTTGTGTTTTTCATTAACCCAAGATGACGAGCATTGCTTAATTAACAATGAAAATGACAAAGAAATTATTAAAGCAATGGAAACACTTGAAAAGAAAACACCAATAATTGAGGAAACTGAGACGGTTGATATCTCAAATGATTCAACCATTAAAAGAGAAGTTAAAATCAGATTAACACTTAATGAACAAGAAAGAACCGATTTGATTAATCTACTTAAAGACTTTATCAATGTATTTGCTTGGTCATATGAAGATATGCCAGGTATTAATAGAGAAATATCTCAACACACTATACCACTAATTCCAGGAATGAAACCTGTAAAATAGAAGTTGCATCGAATGTAACCCAACATAGCTCTTAAAATAAAAGAAGAAGTTTAAAAACAAATAACTGCATGTTTTATCAAGGTATAAAAATACCCCAAATGGATAGCCAATGTCGTCCCTGTTCCAAAGAAGGATGGAAGGGTAAGAATGTGTGTCGACTATCGAGACTTAAATAAGGAAAGTCCAAAGGACGACTTCCCTTTACCACACATTGATATTTTGGTAGATAATACAGCAAATCATGCACTTCTCTCGTTTAAGGACAGATACGCGGGATACAATCAAATTCTCATGGCAGAAGAAGACATGGAGAAAACAACATTCATAACACCATGGGTTACTTACTGTTGCATGGTAATGACATTCGGGTAGAAAAACGCGGGTGCTACTTACCAACGAGCAGCAACTGCCTTACTCTATGACATGATTGTGAAGTCAAACGATCGCCAAAGACATCAAATAGCCTTAAGAAAATTCTTCGAAAGACTAAGAAAATACAACATGAGGTTGAATCCATCCAAGTGTGCTTTTGGAGTCACCTCAGGAAAGCTCTTGGGATATGTCATAAGCTCTAGAGGAATAGAGATAAACCCAACCAAAATCAAGGTGATCATGTCAATGCCACCGCCCAAAACCGAGAAACAAATTCGAGGGTTTATTGGCCAGTTGCAATATATAAATAGGTTCATATCGAAATTAACAACGATATGCAAACCAATATTCAAGAAGCTCAAAAAGAATGTACCAGTTATATGGGACGATGAGTGTCAAAAAGCCTTTGAAAAGATCAAATACTATCTTGCAAATCCTCCCATATTAGCACCAGCACTTCCAAGAATACCTCTTAGGTTGTACTTAACAATCACCAAAGAAAAAATGGGAGCCATGCTTGCACAAGAAGTAGAAGGTAAAGAAAATGCAATATACTATCTAAGAAAAAAGATGCTCGAGTATGAAGTACACTTTACACCGCTTGAGAAATTGTGCCTCGCATTGGAGTGGGTCATAACCAAGCTAAAAAATTACATCCTCGTGCATACAGTCTTTGTAGTTTCTCGAATGGATCCACTTAAGTATCTATTCGAGAAATCTACACTCAATGGGCGCATATCAAGGTGGATAGTCAATTTAGCCCAATTTGATGTAAGATTCATGCCTCAAAAGGCTATCAAAGGATCTGTGGTCTCGGATTTCCTAGCAGATTTCCCAATAGAGGATTAAACGCCAATACACGACAATGAATTTCCAGACGAAGACTTGATGGTCACAGAAGATGATACTTGGACTTTATACTTCGATGCAGCCTCAAACCAAAAGGGATGTGGCGTCGGAGTATTATTAGTATCACTTAAAGAACAATACGTCCAAATCTCCATAAAGCTAGATTTCGACGTTACCAACAACGCAGCTGAATACGAAGCATGCGTGGTAGGCCTTGAAACAGCTTTGGCATTGGGAGTGAAGAAATTACGAATATTCGAGGACTCTTCATTGATCATCAATCAGATTTCTAAAAGATGGAAAGTAAGGAGTGTAAGTCTAGCCCATTACCAAACTTATCTGGTGTAGGGAATATTTCAAGAATTACCCCAAACTTGGACCCACTATGATCATACACTTAAGTACGGTGGCATTCAAAGGGAAGGAAGCTAGAGCAAAAGAGTCGCCAACAAGTTTTAAGAACTTTTAAACCGTTCACAGGGTGAAGGTTACACCCCTTAACGATCAAAGAGATCATCAACTCCAATAGGTCTGGAACCATGACTAGTAGTTCGGAAATGAAGGTACAAATCCAACCTAAAAGAGATTGAACCTGCCCTAATAATAGGCCTCTACATTATTCTGATCGTGTTCATGTGCGCTTTCTGACTAACATACAAGCAATAGGATTAACCTTAAACCTGTTTATCTATGTTGATTGAATATTAATGCACAAATAAATCTATTATTGGCGATCACTTGAATTATAATCAAATTAACCCTAAAAAGATTATTAATTATCTTATTAAGCGTGATTACAAGTACAAGTTCCCTTTAAACATGCACAAAAGGTGTGATCAAGCAATAACAATAATATAATTAAGCAACATAATAATCAAATTATATATAAGTTATCCATCAATTAACAAATAACATGAAATAATTTGTAAATTAATAAATTACGTAAAACAATTCGTAAATTAACAAATTACGTGAAACGATTCGTAAATTAACATATTACATGAAAGAATTCGCTATTTAAAAAATTACGTTAAATTATATAATTCGACACAAAAATAATCATAATCATGTTAAAACACAATATTAATAGCAAAGTCCTAGGCATGATACAAACGAGATTAATAACAAACTCTAGCATGTCACTAAACAATAAAAATCAAAACTTTAGCCCTAAAATGATACTAACATGAATATTAGGAAAGACAATAAAAGGCATCATAGAAATCATAATTGATTTAAGAAACTTATTCTTTACCCTAAACATCATACTAAGAAAAGCATCCTAACATGATACTAGGAATAAAAATAACAACCTAAACATTATTTCTAAATCATAATATCAATTCAGAAATTAAAGCACTTACTTGGATGACTCGTATCTCTTTCTAATAATAAAATACACACGTTTGTAACTTCAAGGAAATATAAAATCAAAGAGTTAAATTAAATAATTAAAATAAAGATTTGGGACCAAACCCTCGGAAATTAAACCTTTCACGTATAGGGTGAAGGCAACTTCGAACAATGCTAGGTGTATCTAGATCTTGGGAATACGGAATTTTGTGTGAGAAAAGCTAGTTTAGAAAAGAGAGAGAGAATAATCAAGAGATTCTTGATGAGAATTGGTAGTTGTTGATGAGATTTGATGATTAAAAACGGAGGTCTCATGAGGCTATTTATAAAGAAAATCAGCCGAATGTGATAAAAAACAAATCAGAGTTTCGAAAAGAATAAAACACGACTGCAGCGCCAAACACGCGCTTGTCGCCAGGCGACAGGCCTGTCGTCCAGCGCTGCAAGACAGTTTTTGCGTATTTTGTTTTTATCATATCTTTTGATCCAAAAGTTCAAAGGAGTCATATAATATGTTGTTGGAAAGATCTTGAAGTCTATTTTCCAATCCAATTAGAAATAGATTAAAATATTTTGTAAATAAAAAGATATGGCCAAAATAGTGGAAGGGTGTTAGTTTTGGATAGAGTTTCATATTCCATTCATATCTTTTTCGTTATAGCTCGGATTTCATATTATAATATATCATTGGAAAGATAATTTCAAGATCTATCCAACCGTATAAATTTTGGATAAAGATTATGAGGTACGAAAATAATATTTGAATATATTCCACTTTCTACAAAATAAGGATTCTTAAAAGGAGTAATTTTATTCAATTTCAAATTCTTTGAAACATAATTATCAATCCTAACTCCATTAGGATTTAAGAGAACCTTCTAGATTATTCTAAAATACTATAATCAATCCTAATAGCTTTAGGAATGATAATTAATAATAGGCCCTCCTCTAGATCATTGGGCCGCAAATAAAAACCAAACCGGGCCTAGTTTAGTATTTTGGCCATAACCTCCTCATTATTCATCAGAATTGGGCTTATAATATATCGTTGGAAAGGTCTTTTCAAGCCCTATCCAACTACACTATTATTGGACCCTTGTCATAGATAAACTAAACTAGAATGCATGTTTTTCATAAATAGGATAAAAAAGAAATATTTTCAAAAACAGAAAGAAGAGATATTTTAATAAAAACATCCACATCACTAGACTTTCCACACTTTCACTTCGTTCGATAATCAAATGACGTGGAAGGTATTCATCACTAGGTTTTGTTTTGGGGAGACACATTTGGGTGTCTACATCTGGAAACTCTCACCAATCAATTAGAAAAGGTATAATACAATTATCTACCTAGAGAGGAAAATCAATTTGATGATGCATTGGAAAAAACTAGCCTCAATGGTTAGGATTCCTACGGAATTCGAGCAAAATGCCTCTAACAATAGATAAAAGGAAAAAAACCGGCTTATATTAAAGCCATAGAAGACGATGAAGTGGTCCAAGAAGAAGAAGAAGAAGAAGAAGAAGAAGAAGAAGAAGAAGAAAGAAGAAGAAGAAGAAGAAGAAGAAGAAGAAGAAGAAGAGAAGAAGAAGAAGAAGAAGAAAGAAGAAGAAGAAGAAGAAGAAGAAGAAAAAAGAAGAAAAAAAAAAAAGAGAAGAAGAAGAAGAAAAGAAGAAGAAGAAGAAGAAGAAGAAAAGAAGAAGAAAAGAAGAAGAAGAAGAAAGAAGAAGAAGAAGAAGAAGAAGAAGAGAAGAAGAAGAAAGAAGAAGAAGAAGAAGAAGAAAAAAAAAAAAAAAAAAAAAAAAAAAAAAAAAGAAGAAGAAGAAGAAGAAAAAAAAAAAGAAGAAGAAGAAGAAGAAGAAGAAGAAGAAGAAGAAGAAGAAGAAGAAGAAGAAGAAGAAGAAAGAAGAAGAAGAAGAAGAAGAAGAAGAAGAAGAAGAAGAAGAAGAAGAAGAAGAAGAAGAAGAAGAAGAACCTTGGTATATCGGATATACTTAATTATGTCACCAAAGGAGAATATCCTCCTCATGCTGACAAAAGAGCAAAACGAGCATTAAGACTCTTGGCTTTTCCCAATACGTACCCATATACAACGAATTACATAAAAGGGTACTTAAGGGTCGAGCTCTCTTATGTGTGGGGAAAAGGGATGCCTGAAGAGATATGAGGATAGTCCACGAAGGCATTTGTGGGAACCCATGTTAATGGTAAAATGCTAGTCCAAAAGATAATGCGAGAAGGGTACTATTGGACTACCATGAATAGGGATTGTCATCAATATGTAAAAAGATGCCCTAAATGCCAAATTTATGCTAATTTTACAACATGTTCCTCCGTCTCTACTTTACACCTACACTTCACCATGGTCGTTCTCTACATGGGGAATTGATATCATTGGTAAAATTACCCCTACAGGAACAGGATGTCACGAATACATCCTAGTAGCAATTGATTACTTCACAAAGTGGGTTGAAGCACAATCATATACTAAACTCACTTCAAAACATGTATCACTCTTTATCGAAAGGAATATCATCTGTCGATATACAGAGTCCCACATGAGATGATAAGTGATAATGGAACTCACTTTCAAGCTGAATGTGAAGAATTGTTACAAAAATATGGCATTCAACACCATCATTCTTCCCCTTACAGACCTCAAGCAAATGGAGCAATTGAGGCAGCTAATAAAAATCTAAAGACCATTATCGAGAAAATAACAGAAAATTACAAGGATTGGCCTGAAAAAATCCATTTTGCACTTTGGGGTTATCGCACGTTAATTCGCACATCAACAGAAAATACGTCATTCTCCTTTGTTTATGGAATGGATGCCGTACATCCTGTAGAGTTAGAGATACCATCTACGCATTGCACTAGAAAGTAAACTCGATGAAGTCGAATGGACTAGAGAAAGGTATGAAGAGCTAATTCTACTTGATGAAAAGCAACTAGAAGCTCTACATCATACCTAATGCTATCAAACCCGTATGGCTAGACATTTTAATAAGAAGGTCAAGACAAGAAACATCAAAGTAGGAGACTTGGTGTTAAAAACATTGAGGAAAAATGTTTTGGATCCAAGAGACAAATTTAGGCCTAATTGGTCCGGACCCTATATTGTCAATACAATCCTATCAGGAGGTGCGGCAAAACTAACTTACATGGATGGAAATGAGTTCCCGAACATGACAAATCTTGACCAACTTAAAAAGTACTACCCATAATTACTTGAGTAAGATACTCAAGTGAGCTACGATTTACCTGATTCCTTATGAAAGAATACGTAGTCAACCCTTTACAGATGCGGCCACTTTAATTTTCGCAAACCTCGCATCCCAGAAATAAAAAGAAATTCGATAGAAATTCGACGGAGCAGCAGCGTCACAGAAAGAAGTCTGTCGCCCCGACAGACTACAGCGCAGGCGACACCGTCTGTCGCCGGACGACAGACTGCAACAACCGGCGACAGCCGCAAAACGGCGGCGCCACTTTTTCGGGAGATCTGGGAAAATTTCGGCGTTTTTGGAAAATTTTCGACTTCCGTACTCGAAAAATTTCTGTTAAATAAAATTTTCTGTTTTCATTGCTTTAATAAATTAAATTTAAAGAAGTTGATTTAATTAAAAACTACAATTTCATTGATAAAATAAAATAAAAATTACATTATTGATGGAATTTAAATAAAAGCTTAATAAAACAAATTAACTTTAAATTTAAAACTAAGTCTAATAAATTGGAAGTTAAGCAATGCTTCAATCTTTCTTCTCTTTCTTTGTTCTTTTCCAATTTTTGTTGAATCCTCTTCATCGTCCATGACTTTAGCTATTCGGCATCCTTTAGAGGACCTACACTCAATTTTAGAATAAATGGTTTCTCCCTTAGCTAGGACTCCATGTTTCTTTTCTACCGAAACTTTCTTTTATGAAGTGTCAGCTTTTCTTTTCCCTTTATCCTTTGTAGAGTCTTTCTTCTTAGGCATCATAGGTAATTTGAATTCAATATTTTCACCCAAGCATTCCTTAACAGGAATTACTTTGTCACCTAGACGACTCTTCACATTGGTTTTACTCTGATTTTTCTTTATATCCTTTGAAGGTTTCTTAAGTAGCCACCACTTTACATCATTGGTCCAGGAAGGAGGAACCTTTTGGGTAATCACTTCCATAAAGCTCTAGCGTTCCAATATGCGTCAAATTTCTCTACTTCTTGCGAAACAACGGAATTCATAGGGACGACGACAAAGATCCTTAAAAGGAATTGTTTGAAGTAGGTCGTACTGTCTTTTTACCTTGAAGGATAATAAAAAGTCATCTTGGTTAAGCTTGGAAGATGCAGAAAGGTTGCTTGTTGACACCAACTATGTTCTCTATTTTCCACCAAGGGATGACCCACTTGATAGCAAAGTTGCAAGAGGCAAAGACTTTATTCCACTCATGGCGCCCCATCTTCGAGAAGCGTTTCTTTCACCTCACAAAGCAATTTGGAGTATAT